>NW_009276921.1:20771-43919 GCF_000150675.1 Verticillium dahliae VdLs.17 | reverse complement strand
ACTAGGAGCTTACAACCAAAAAACATGATAAACCCGCACTCTCTCATCACCAACCTTCTCCACTAGCAAAAACATGCCACAGCCAGACGACCCGGGCCCGTCGGCGCCGCGGTACATCTGGTTCACGAGGCTGGCGCCGCCGCCGCCCGTGTACTGCTCCGAGACGGGGCGGCTCGAGCGGCGCGTGCTTGTGGACCGCGTCAGGTTGCCAATGGGGATGCGAGGCGCCGTCTCCGGGTCCTCGTGGGCCGAGTAGCCCGACGTCGGCATGACAGACATGGGCCGCGGGCGGGGCTTGCCGCTCCCGACGGCCATGGACTTGGCGCGCTGGAGGAACGAGGGCACGACGGGGCCCTTGTCGGCGGGCGGTGGCGGGAGCTCCTTGTCGACGTTGGCGGCGCCGGGGAGCTTGAGGTCGCTGCCGGACTGGTCGAGGATGTGCTCAAAGTCCTGGTGCTGCAGCAGGCGCTCGATGATCTTGTTGATGTACAGCGTCAAGGCCTTGTTCTGGTCCTTGGACGCCTTGATCTCGCTCTCGAGGCGACGGACCGCCTCGCCGTCGTTGTCGGTGCCTGCGGCGTCGGAGAGCTCGTCGGCGAGGCTCGTGCCGGCGGTGCGGCCCTCGAGCGCGTTGAGGGCGTCCTGGTTCGCCGCGGAGCTTCCCATGTAGCTAAAGTCGTTCTTATTGAATTCGCCGCTGAGCGTCTTCTCCTGGAGAAGGAGCTGATAGCTCTCATTGTCCTCCATGAGACGGGCGTTGGCCATGCGGGCCTCCATGAGGAGCCTCTCGACCTCGTGGAGGCGGCCGCCGCCCGAGTTCTCCGACTCGACGAGCTTGATCTGGGCCTCGGCCAGCTCGAGGCGAAGGGATTCGATGAGCTTGTCCTTTTGCAAGAGGAGTTTGGAGTTATTTCGCGAATCGCTGCGGTTCAGGGAGGATGGGGGCGCGAAGCCGCCCTCGACGGAGGGCGAATGTGCTAGGGAGGACGTTAGCCGTGGTGCCGTGGTGCCGTGGTGCCAAGGATTGCAAAGTGCCAGATGAGTGCTTATGCCAGGAAAGAGCAGGAGAAAGGGCAAGGGGGGGTGGACAAACGTTGTCTTGATGGCCGGACGTCATCGTCGTTGTTGGCCCTCTGAGCCAGACTGTCCTTCAACCTCTGGATGACCATTTGCATCTCCTCCTCTCGGTTGGCCATGTCTTCCTTCTCCTTGTTCATGGAGCTCCGCTCCGCCTCGTAGATGGCCTCCATCTCGCGCATTTGCCTCGCAGCATCCCTCTTCTCGTTCCGCAGCGTCTCGGCCAGTTCCTCGTTCTCGTGGACCTTTTCCTCGAGCTTGGCCGACGCCTCGAGGGCGTCGTCGAGGCGGGTCTGCAGCACCTCGGCCTGCTTCCTGTACTGCTCGGCGGAGATTTCAGCCTTGGAGAGACGCTCCTTGAGGTCTTCGAGCTGGGTGACGAGCTCGGCACGGGCGTCCTGGTCGGCGTCGGTGGCGCTGTTGAGGGGCGAGTCCTTGCGGCCGGCCACGGGGCGCGTCGGCGTGCCGGTGCGCGTGGAGCGGGTGCGCGAGACGGCGCCTGCACCGCCGGCGCCAGAGACGGAGGGCGTCGAGCGGTGGGCGCTCCGCGCAGGGGACGAGGAGGGCGAGGCGGTGGGATCGGTGCTGGCGACGCGACCGACGCCGGCGGCGGGGGGCTTCTTGGCGGTTGCTGCCGACATGGTGGGTGGCAGGGTGGTTTGCTTGCTTTTCTGGGAAAGTTTTTCTGGAAAAAGGATGAGGCGAGTGCTGGTGGTGGTGTTGTTGTTGCTTTGTTGTCGTGCGTGGAAAGCAGAGTCGACGATCGGCTTGAAAGGTCGCTCTAGCCACCGAGGTGAGGTAGGTACCTAGGGTAGGTACCTAGGGTAGGTAAGCTGTGGCTTCGCTGTCAGGCGACGGTCGGATGAAAAATCGACAGCAGATGAAACCATCAATGACGGCTCGCCGTGCCAGTGGTAAACAATGGAAGGGCGATGTATGAATGGGCCGTTGTGGTTGTTTGGCAAAAGGACGAGTAGTAGGGTCGGTACGCCAGACGACAAGGGCGGTCAGAAAGACAGTTGTGATTTCGTGGTCGCTGGGGAACGTGAAAAGGAGATAGGAGATGATGCGACTTGGGGTCTTTGTCTCTGAATGAATGCACTGCAGATTGCCCCGACAAGCCTGACGGAACTGGGATGGCGGCCGCAGCCCTTTCTTCGACGTCCAAGGCCAGGTCACAGGCCAGTCCACAGGCTCCAAGGGCCGGAAGGGGAAGGGTACCTGTCCTCAGGGTACCTGTCCTCAGGGTACCTGTCCTCAGGCCAAAGTACTCCCTGCCATGTACCTGCGAGTGTACTTTACCAATGTAGGGTGTACATGGTGATCCCCGTCCCACCCCGCCCGTCCGTCGGTACCTCCACCACATGTGAAATGAAGTGTGATGCTGCGTTCTGGCCAAGGCAGGAGGTGCAGCGACTTATTTTGGCCTCTGATCAGTGTGGCAAGCACCTACCTTGGTAGCTTACCTGACCTTGGTACCTACCTAAAGGGAAGATAGGTACCGTCCATGTACCTGCTTGCCTGCCAGTGGTACCTTTTTACGTAGCCATCATCCCACATACACCAAGGGCAAGACATGGTACCTACCTACCTTACCTAGCTATCTACGTATCACAGGTAACGGTCGAGGACGAGCATCCCATCTTCCCAATTGTCTCGATTGCGCTCTGCCAAATGTCTAGGCCAGGTAGCCTGTCTGCCTGTCGCCTGTCAATATTGTCGGTGCAGACCACCAATTGCCATCCCCATGTGGCCACGCCATGTTTCAAGGTGTTCCAGAAAGGGCAGATTAAACATCCATGCCGGGGTCACATCCACGAAACCTCCTTGACCTCCCTGACCTCCCTGACCTCCCTGACCTCCAACGAGTGACGGACGACCAAGGAAATGAGCATCGGTACACCAGAGATGGCCTGCATGACAGACGATATTGGCCACTCCAAGCTCCACGTTGCATGGGCCCAGGCCCGGTGCATGTACATACATGTATACAACGAGCAGCAAGTGACAACTCGGGCACCATCGCGCAGGCATGGCCCCTGCTGTCGGCTCCGACGCAGAAGCGGAGAGTCGCCTAGGGGTCTTGGGGGTCCAGGTCGCCCCGTGGCCCCCTATTCTGGGGTTTGCCTGTGACGGACCTTTCGCAGCCTTCTTGCTAGGTCCTTGGCCTGCTTGGTACTATGTACTTACCAGGTAAGGTACATGTACAGTAGGTAGGTAGGTCGGTAATTGATGTCTGCAGCCGGGCTCGACAGCTCGAAGGACGGGCCCATCTTCCATCCATGTCCCGAAGCTTACCTGATGAAGCACGTCAGGTGAATCCTCCGCGTGCCGACGTCGATGACCGTGTTTGATGAGGATGATGATGATCAGGGGCTGGCCGGCTCAGCGACATGGGGGTATCGACCGCCACCATCGTATCGATTCTTTTTCCACTTGAACTTGGCGGGGGATCGAAGGTGCCTAAGGTACCTTACCTAATGTACCTATTCACATGTGCACATCGTAGTGACTCAGCACGACGGCGTGCCCAACAAGTCGCTGCTGAACTTGGATGAACAATGAAATCTGGAGTCGAACCCTTCGAGTCTGGCCTCGCTCATCCAACCCCTTTCATCGAGTGATGCGCTCTCGCCGTCACCGGCGCCCTCGCCGTCTGGCTTGCACCACAGCAAAGATGTCTCCTCATCAGCGATTGGACCACAAGCGTGTATCATCCGTCATACAACCCGCACACTACCTGCTCCGTCTCAACATGGACAAATTCAGCCTCAGCCCTTCTAGGATTAGCCGCCGTGTTTCCACCGATCTGGACCTCAAGGACGCCTGTCTCTGGGGCTGGCTGGGGCTGGCTGGGGCTGGCTGGGGCTGAGGACGCGCCCGGTTCTGCCGCACGCGCTGCTGAGATGCCTCCCTACTAGCCTGGCCTGGCCTGCTCGCTGGCGATCGAAGAGCGACCGTAAACCGATGAACCAGACAGCCTTACCGACCGCCGAACTTGGCTGCCTGCCGTTGTCTTCCACACCATGCACCTGCCTCGCCTTGCTTACCTCGTGCCTAGAAGGAATGCCGATGGGGTAGTTCCCTGACGGCTGGCCTGGTGCTGCCTGCTGACCTCAAAAATTGCTCCAACCTGCTGTGTCCTGGAACTTCTCATCACGCTCTTCCGGAATGACGGCACCGTGACCATGGCTCAACATGGCGAGCCACCAACCGCAAGCCGGCCAAGTGAGTGGCTGGCACATCGCGTTTCCAGCATTTCCGACGTGAGCCATGTCGAACCGAGACATCACGACAGTGCTTCGCCGCTGGAAACGGGTCACTTGGTATATCCCGTTCCTTCCACGACACAATCGAGATGGACAACGTCTCCCTACACAGGCGCCCAACGACCTGCGACATTGCACAGCGCGCACAGCATCCTTTCAGCGGCTTCGCTACGTTCGAAACCGACTTGCGCAGAACTCGCCGAACAAGACGGATATGACCTCTCACTCCTGGCGGCTGCAGCGCCCCTGGGTCACACAGACCATGACAATGACTTGGCTCCCCAACATGGACAAACGGAGGAGCCGTACGACCTGACGTCCATGATCGGGCCATTTAGCTCCCAAGGCGATGCTTTCCTCCGAAATCTACAGCAGCAAGAAGCAAACGGCCAGCTAACTCGTGGCCTCGGCGCGGGCCTCAAGCCCAGCACTACCCTCACCGGCGACGAACTCATGTCCCCCGTGGCGACGTCGCCTAGAGGCCTGTTGCGATCTTTCTCACGTCGCCAACCACAGCTCGATCGCGCCACGAGTATCAAGGTCCTGGGCCAAAACGAAGCCAACCGGCGAGGCGAGGTCATCGAGGTCATCATGGAAGAGGATCCAGCCTCTGAAGTCGACATCAGCGGCTTGACGGGACCAAACGCCCTCACTGATCGTGTCGATGCCATGCGTCAAACTACGTTTCCCGCCAAAAGGGGCGAGGCCCAGGTCTTCTACCCACAGCCCAACTGGAAGCCATTTTCCATGCGGTGGCCGTACCTCGCCGCGCTCATCCTCTTGTCTATCGGACTGGCCGTCATGGAGGAGCTGCTCTACCGCCAATCCCATCGCAATCCTTTGCTGAGCTTCGTATCACCCTCTGACCTGCCGGCAGGTCAATACTTTGCCTTCAAGTTTGCGCCGACCCTGCTCTCTGTCTTGTACGGAGTGCTCTGGCAATTTGTCGGCATCGAGGTCAAGCGCCTTGAAGCCTTCTACCAACTGTCGAAGGAAGGCGGCGCCCTGGCCGCCGAATCCATCAACGTCGACTACATAACGAGCCTCAACTGGTGGCGACCCTTTCAAGCCATCAAGCTGAGGCACTGGGCTGTGGCCGTCAGCTCCGTCGCCACCACCCTGGCTGTTTCTCTCGTGCCCACGTTTGGGGCCGCCTCCATCATCCTGTCCCCTGGCCGCACAGAGCGAATGGCGCATCCCGAGGAGGAAAAGGAGATATTGGTCGATGGACTGTGGTCGAGGCTTCTCGTCTCCACGCTTTGCGTCTGTGCTTTTTGCGGCTGCGTGCTTCTTTGCATTTTGCAAACTCGAAGATCAGGCCTGTTGGCAGATGTTCAGGGCATTGCCGGCCTTGCGTCCATGGCTGTTGTCAGTCACATTCTCGTCGATTTTGCCGATCTCGACGTTGTCAGCCACGACGACATTCATGCCAAGCTCAAGCATCGTCGCTATGTTCTTCGCAACGCATCGCTTGCGCCAGATGACGAGACACCCGTCACCTCCCGAGATCGCAACAGATACCAGGACGCCCACCTCTCCAAGAACCCGCACCCCGGCATGCTGCGGCCTTCGGGTTTCGGCAGCTTCGCCGTTGCCGTTTTGCTCTTTCTCGCCTTCATCCCCATCTTCCTGTTCACACCCGCCAGTGCCATGACAGACAAGGCGCCGTGGCTGGTCACGGCCCTGGCTGTGTGCATCAAGCTCGCCTGGGGCACGCTCGACACGGACGTCCGCATGATGGAGCCGTACTATATCCTCTCGCGACGGCACGCCCCGCCCTCCGTCCTCACGCTGGACTACACATCCGTGCCCTTTGGTCTGCTCCCCGTCCGCGCCGCCCTCAACGGCCACTGGCTCGTCTTCTTCGTGGGTTTCGGCTCCATCATGGCCGAGATACTGACCGTGCTCGTCACGAGTCTCGCCACCGTCCAGGGCAGCGACTTTATCAGCCTCGTCATCCCCGGCAATGCAAACGACGACACGAAGCACATCCAAGCCGGCCAGGAGACGAAGCTCTCCTTTTGGGTGTCGTTTGGCCTCGCAACGTTCATCCTCGTCTACATGCTCGTCGTGTCGGCGTTTGTCTTTGTGCGACGGCGCCACCCGTTCCTGCCGCGGCAGCCCAACACGCTGGCGAGCGTGCTGGCGTTCATACACCAGAGCAAGATGATCTGGGGGTTCGTGGGCACCGCCAAGCTGGACCACAAGGGCATGGTGCGACACCTCGCGGCGCGGGAGCAGCAGACGTACGGGCTCGGGCGGTTCGTCGGCAGGGATGGGCAGACGCACTGCGGCGTCGACGAGGAGGAGCTGCTTGGCGGCTACAAGCACGGGTCGGCCTTTCAGGGGCCCAACCAGCCGTGGGACAGGCAGTGGGATGCATACGAGTAGGCCGTCGAGCGTGTTGTTTATTTCGGGATTGGAGTGCGTCTGGCATAGAGTTTCATCCGGCGTTGGGGTCGACTGTCAAAAGTAATCATGGTGTCTTGGGTCAGGCCGGTCCGATTAGCGATACAGCAGTATTGAGGTGATGAATGTTCATTCTTCATGTGTGTTTCACACAAGCATTATAGTGCACTCACACAACCGCTTCTCGAGCGATGTAGCAATACCCATATTTAGATCATTCGCCGTCTCCCGATGCCTTGGCCGCCCCCGCACATCAAGGCAGGGCAATAGCCTCCATCTCGACATCAACATTCAACGGCAGCGTCCTGACGGCGACGCAGCTCCGCGCCGGCTTGTGCGTGAACCACTGGGCATACTCCTCATTCATCTCCTACGAGGGCGTCAGTCGCGCGCACTTGATTGCAAGACCAATTCGGAGGCTTCTGGAAACCGGCACTCACGGCAAAGTAGGCCATGTCGGCGAGGAAGACGTTGACCTTGACGACCTTGTCGATGGAGGAGCCGGCCTCGGCGAGGACGGCGCGCAGGTTCGCGATGACCTGGCGCGTCTTGTCGGTGATGGAGCCGGTGACGAGGGCGCCGTCGGGGGTGGCGGGGATCTGGCCGCTGAGGAAGATGGCGAAGGGGGTCTTGATGGCTTGGGACTGCGGGGGGGTGAGTTGGGCCCTGTGAGGGGTGCTTTGGTGGGGATGGATGGGGGGGGTTCACGTACGAGGGGGATCTGGTCGACTGAGGTGGGTAGAGCAGGTCAGTGAGGTGAATTTCCGTGCATGGGTTGTGACGAGGGAGACATACCGGGAGGGGCCTCCTTTGTGTGGACGACGCTGTAGCCAGACATGGTGTCAGAGAGAGATGGTGAGGGGGGTGTTTGCGTTAGGTGGAATGAAGTCCAGAAGGGTGAGATGGCGGTATTGGCGGTTGATTGACATGGCGGCAGTCGGGATGAGCCTTATATGCATTGCCTTTGGTGCATCGCCTATGGTGTGCCTATGGTGCATCGCCAGGCGATGACCCCAGCGAGTATACCGGACCCCATCTACGGCAGCGATGATGCATGGCTACGCCCTTGGCTTCACGATTTGTGGGGGATGGGCCCAGACGAAGGAGAACGGCTTAGCAATCGAGCGGATTGCTGTCAGTCTAGCTCTGTGTCGAACGTCGTGTCGGTCCGTTTGTCAGCAGATCGCGGGGTTGATGGCGCATATCTGGAGCACACGGGCCCGTGCCCGTGCCACGACGACCGGGAGCTCCGTTGTTCGTTGTTCGGGGAGGGTATCACCGGCCTTTCCTTCCCTGTGTGTCTTGCGCCCTATAATCGACCACTCACTCACCCGGGACGTGCCTTCCAGAACTCGGAAACGACATCGTGCCTTCTTGGCAGCCGGTTAGCCAAAGGCCTACGCTGCTACTTGGGTGCAATGCCCGAGCCATTGGCAACATCCGCCGGTATTCCCGCACGATAGCCTCTCACGCCGTGCATGACTCATCACGTGGACTCACCTCGACCTCAATATAGAAGGCGAGCAGTATCCTGCCCCCTTCCAAGACGTCAAAGACACACAGGATCCTCTGACCCTCTAACCCACCCCCCACACGCCCACCATGTCCCTCGATTTCGTCACGCTCGACGTCTTCACGACGACGCCCTACCAGGGCAACCCCCTCGGCGTCGTCCACCTGCCCCACGACAGGCCCATCACGCAGGCGCAGAAGCAGGCCATCGCCCGCGAGTTCAACCTCTCCGAGACGGTCTTCCTCCACGACGTCGACCCGGCCAACGACCCGGACCCCACGACCCGCCGCATCGACATCTTCATGACCAAGGGCGAGCTCCCCTTTGCCGGCCACCCGACCATCGGCGCCGCCGCCTACCTGCGGTCCCGCGGCGTCACGACCCTCGTCACCAAGGCCGGCCCCATCCCCATCACGGCCGGGCCCGAGGACGGGGTCGTCTACGCCGCCATCCCGCACGACGTGCACCTCAACTCGCGCCGGCTGCGCGACCACGACGAGGCGGCGCTGCGGCCCGGCAGCCTCCACGCGGTGCCTGCCATTCGGGGCGCCGAGCTCGCGGCCCCGCTGTTCAGCATCGTGAACGGCATGACCTTTGCGCTCATCAGGCTGGCGGGGCTCGAGGAGCTGGCTCAGGTGAGCCCTGGGCGGTTTCCTGTGGCGGCGGGTGACATCATGGACGAGGGGTGGCACGAGACGTTCATTGGACGCTATTACCATGTCATCACTGGCACAAGCGTCGGTGCAGACGGGACACGCACGGTCAGGCTGCGGACGAGGATGGTTGAGGACGAGATGGAGGACCCGGCGACGGGGTCGGCGGCGTGTGCGCTGACCAGCTACCTCGCGCTGCACGAGTATGAGGAGAGGGAGGTCAGGTTCGAGGTGACGCAGGGCGTCGAGATGGGAAGACGGAGCGACATTGGGGTCGTCGTCAAAGTGGCGGTCGGTACGGGCGGGCAAAGGATGGTGGACGGCGTGCAGCTGGGTGGAAGCGCCGTTGAGATCATGAGGGGGGCGGTACTGGAGCCAACAACTTGCTGAACCGGACACCGTGGATTAGGCCTTGTGGGGCGGTTTCAACCACAGAAAAATCAGTCGGCCAGGGTCCACACTCGGCTGCTGCTTGATGAAGGCTTCCGCAAACTCCGTTGACTGGCTGATTGTTGCTGCGGCTAGCGATCTTAGCGGCCACACTTGGTGTCTTAATGAGTGCTTGTCCTTCGTTGATACGCTCTTCTGCGGCCACATTTCGAATCCTTAGGTGAAGACGAACTGGGCCTCAGCTATCGACACTGCATATAAGATGAGATCAGGCCCGAGAATTTAAGAGTTGGCACTGAGTCTGGTTTATAAAGTCTGTCAGTCTCTGTACCAAAACGCGTTATAATAGAAAAACCATCTCTACCAGACCGATATCGACAAAATATAAGCAATGGTACACGCGCCCCGATCCACGACTCTATGGAATAGGGCGGCCGGTGCAAGCAACACCACCATCGTGCTGCCACCCCAAGATGAGGCGCCAACTGCGGACCTGTTCACGATCACAATGGGAATCGTGGGCCTCTTACTAACCATTGCCACCGTTACCACCGCATGGCGTCAGTATCTCCAGCAGCGACACCTTGCGCTCCCCCCGGCTCGCACCACCATAGCGCTCAATGACATGGCCGGCCAGGTGCCAGTGACGCCCTCATCGCCAATCCAGAACCATATCCGTCAAGCGGATCACCCATCTTCGGAGACTAGCCTGCCGACCTCCAATCGGTGAGCCTTTCCTGCAGTGACGGCATGGAGAAGTTAGTCCTGACATTCGGCAGAACGCCCGACGAGCACCAGAGAAATGACAATCAGGAATATACCTACGGCAGGCGGGGCCGGTGGGTGGGGCCGACTGGCTCCGGTGGATGGCCTCCACACAGTTCGTCCATTGGCGTAGCGGTTCGGCAAACTGCCGCCCACTTCGGGGCAGCTCAATCAAACCTATGGTTGCCGCAAGCACCTTCTCGATGCCAAATTCGATAGCGAGTACGAAAATCGTCCGACATCCTCACTCAGTCGTTTTTTGTTCTTCTTATATAGCCTGTCGGTCGCTCGGATTTCTGTACAGCGACTGGCCATGCTTCCAGAGTTCCTGTGAACCAAGCTCGCCTGACCGGTAAGAGACGCATCAAGAACTGAACGCGGAAACGGGGAGCCAACCGGTCACACGTCGATCAATATACCCTTGCCATGCCTCAGCACGGGGAGTCTCATATCTGGTAGTGAATATTATTTTCTGTGTTGTAGGATACCTTAGTACAAAGTCTTTCCGGCCTGTCACGCGCAGTTCGCTCGATGTCAGCATCAGCTCCTCATGTAGCCTCCAGCCAGCACAACACCAGTGGCATGAGCCACTGTGGCTTGGCCTGACAACCAACTTTGACGAGGATTAATGACACTGGATCCCTGACCTGGCTCTTCCGAAGAAAGGACCGTTGGCGCCGGGACGGGGTCCTTATGGGCCAGCCTCGCGGCGAAGCGAAAGAGCCGACCATGATCAACGGGCGGGTTCCGAAGTGCGATAACCGTCGGGGGTGCAGGTTTGACTTGCTCTTGTCTGTCGCCATGGGGATTGAGTCGTCATGACGTCGCGTGCAGCACCAAGTGGCAGCAGCAATTGACAGCAGCAGCGACAAAGCGTCATGACGCCGCGCCAGGGCAAGCCGGTGGGAGTCTACAGAAGGAGTGGCCGCTGGGCGCGCATTCACACTGTAATTGGATGCCCTCCTCCTGCAATGACCTGAGTTGAGGCACGTGATGGTCACATCGAGAATGGAATGACAATCCAATACCTACCTGCTCTGGCCCTGGCGCCGCAGTGGCAGTGCAGTCCACCAGGGGAATTTGCTGGTGCCTAGCATACGGCTCTGGAATCATGGACTGCTTAGCCCAAATGCCTGACGGTGAGGACCGGTAGGCGAGCAGGCGAGCAGGCGAGCAGGCGAACAGGCGAACAGGCGAGAGACAGACGCTGGCACCACGGTGCGCAGCGGCCCAAACGCTGCGCGTCGCAAGGGGTGGGCGGACAGCGGCACTTCCAGGCGATCGGCACGCCTAGCTTGTTGCTCTGTGTGTTCCATGTCTTCGTGCTGTTGATTCCTCGTCGCTCCATTGGAGATCATACCCCCGCCTCTGCCTGTGCCTATTCTGTCTGCAATGCTGAGCCGGTATCCGCATCAGACGTGTGATGGCCTGAATAAGCTCCAACAGGTTCAACGAGGACCAGATTGCCCTGAGGCTGAAGCTGCAGTGAGGATGCCAAATGGAGACATTGGCCAGAGGGGAAGAAAGGGGACCTTGGCTCTGCTACAGGGGGCACGACGACCAGTGGCTTGGGAGGGACGCTTGGGAATTGATGGACGCGCACGCGCCAGGGCTTGTGCCTTTAGATGGTGGCAGACCCGCAAATACGAGAGTCACGTGGATAGGGACTTGCGACGCCGCCAGAACACGGCGGAACATGATGTACCTTCAATCAGGTCGGGTGCAGTTCGTACTGGCTCTAACACGGTCTACCCGCTGGCTTGTTAATTTTTGCTGGTGGTGGTACCTCCCAGCGGCTCACCCCTGTCGCGCCCCTGGGCTGCCGCTGCCCATCTTGCCTCTGTCATGCCCCCCCTCCCCTGCCCCCTTTTCCTGTTCCCCGTATTGGCAGTCACCACCCAGCACGTCCCTGTTTCCTTGAATCGAGGCCTGGCTGCGCCTCCCTCCTTGTCCCCCCCCCAATCGTTCCCGCCTTCTCCGTCTCCTTGTCCACCTCATTTCTCTCCCTCCGCCCTCAACTCAGACCGTCCCACCTCCACTCCCTCCCCTCACCTCACACATCACCTCGCGACCACGACATTCCAGCCGGCGACATCCCTCGTCAACCCGTGTCAATCGCATTCCCCGAACCCAACGCTCGTTTTTACCCCCCCAACCCCATCGGAACGGGGACTGGTCTCACGTACCTAACCAACACCACCCGCTCCGCCAGTCCGTCGGCAGGACTACTCTCGCTCTCCTCCTCTTCCCTGCCTTCCGACCGACGAGCCTTGCAAACAAAACTGCACGAAAAGAAAAAACCGACCACGCAGGTACTCGTGCACCACTCTTCGTTCGACTGGTCGACCTCGCTCTTCACTTCCTCCAGCTTCTCTTGTAAATCATCACGAGAGCTAAGCGAAACCTACAACAACAAAGGGGGCCGTGTCAGCTCGGTTTCGCCTGGTTCGGAGACGTCTTCTACATCAAAACACCACAACCCACGAAATCACCACAACCTCAATCACTCATCCCAACCTCGACCCCTCGCCAATACCGCCATCATGAGGTGGTCACCGCTCCTCCTTCTCTCGGCGGCCTTGTCGCCCGTCATGGCCATCCGCAAGCTCGAGTCCAAGTCGCTCAACACGTGCCAGTCTGATTCTATGTTCTCGGCCAGTCTGTTCAACGTCGTCTTCACCCCCGACAACGGTACCGCCACTGTCAACATTGTCGCCGTCTCCTCCGTCCAGGGCAGCGTCGTCTTCGATATCTCGCTCAAGGCCTACGGTTACGAAGTCATCCATCGCACCATCGACCCCTGTGACATTGATCTCGCCGGTCTGTGCCCCATGACCGCCGACAAGATCAACCTCAAGTTCAACATCGATATTGACGAGGAGGCCACCAAGGTCATCCCCGGTATCGCCTTCTCCATCCCCGATCTTGATGCCACCTTCCGCGCCTACCTCAACCTGACGGAAACCGGCGAGAGTGTTGCCTGTGTCGAAGCCGACTTCTCCAACGGAAAGACTGTCGACCTTGTCGGAGTCAAGTGGGCCACTGCTCTCATCGCCATTCTCGGTCTCATCGCTGCCGCCGTCGTCTCCGGCATGGGCCACACCAATGCCGCCGCTCACTTGGCCGCCAACACCCTGTCTCTCTTCGGTTACTTCCAGGCCCAGGCCATCATTGGTCTCACCGGTGTCCACCTGCCCCCCGTCGTCCAGGCCTGGACCCAGAACTTCATGTGGTCCATGGGTATCATTCGCGTCGGCTGGATGCAGGACGTCTTCACCTGGTACCAGCGTGCCCACCGGCGGTGAGCCCAGCACTCTGTTTCAACTCGATGAGGACCTCTTCCGTCCAGGTCACCAAGCGATCGGTCGACTTTACTGAGGGTGCCGCTGGCATCATGGCTCGTGCTGGCACAGCCCCTCCCCAAGCGCGCCAACATTCAGCTCAGCTCCGGCTCCTTCATCGTGTACGGTATCCAGCGTGTCGCCTTCCGTGCCAAGATTGAGTCGACCAACCTCTTCATGACCGGCCTGACCTTCTACTGCATCTTCGCCGTCCTCACCGTTCTCGTCGTCGCTCTCTTCAAGGGTTTCACTGAGCTGTGCGTCAGGCAGAGGTGGATGAAGAGCGACAGCTTCCTCGAGTTCCGCAACGGCTGGCTCACCGTCCTCAAGGGCATCTTGTTCCGTGTCACGCTCATTGGTTTCCCCATGATGACAATCCTCTGCCTCTGGGAGCTCACGCAGCGCGACTCGCCCGCCGAGGTCGTCCTCGCCATCTTCTTCTTCTTCGGCATGTTGATCACCCTTGGCTGGGCCTCGTTCAAGGTCATCCGCATCGCTCGTCGCTCCGTCGCCATGCACCGCAACCCGGCCTACATCCTCTACTCGGACCCCCAGGCCCTCAACAAGTGGGGCTTCCTCTACGTCCAGTTCCGCGCCTCGGCCTACTACTTCATCGCCCCTACTCTTCTCTACACCCTCATCAAGGGCATGTTTGTCGCTTTCGGCCAGCACGTTGGAGTCGTGCAAGCCATCGCCTTCATGGTCATTGAGGCTGCCGCTCTCATCGCCGCTAGTGTCCTGCGCCCCTGGATGGACAAGAGCATCAACTCGTTCAACATTGCCATTTGCGTCATGAACTTCCTCAACTCCGTCTTCCTCTTCATGATGACCAATGTCTACGCCGCGCCCGACATTGTCCCCGGCGCCACCGGTGTCGTGCTGTTCATTGCCAACGCCGCCTTCTCCCTGATTCTGCTCATCATGGTTATCATCTCGAGCACCATTGTCTTCTGGCGCAAGAACCCCGATGCCAAGTACCAGTTCATGGCCGACGACCGTGTCTCTTTCATGAAGTCACAGACCCAGCTGAACACGACGACGGAGCTCGACGCTCTGGCCGCGACGGCCCGTGGTGACAAGGCCGGGTACAAGTCGCAGCTCGACCTCGATGACGACAACGAGTCCATCTCGTCTGAGTCGATGCGCCGCCGCGTGGACGGCAATGGCCACCCGCTGGCCGCGCAGTCTCAGACGTCGGTCAACCGCATCGGCAACCCGCCGCGCTCTCCGGTGGACCCTTCGGTGCCTCTGTTCCCCGCCGACAACCGCGGCAGCCCCTACGCCTCGAGTCTGAGGTCACCCAGCCCCTACGGCGGTGCGGGAAGCCAACAGAGCCTCCGCCAGCAGCACAATGCCAGCCCGGCGGGCTACAGGTCACAAAACAACGCCAGGTCAGTTGAACCCAAATCACTCTGATCGACACAACGAGCACTAACATGAAACAGCCCGTGGCAACGCGGTGCCGGCTACGAGCACTAAGCTCATCTATCGTGTTTCATTATCATTTTCGAGTAGAGCATTTGTCCGAGACTCATCTCGGCCCTGAGTGCCTCGGCCACTAGCCCGGAGGTATTCACTCACGACCCCCACTGGCATGGACTCGCCTCACACGATGTCGAGGACAAGTCCTCCCCCTCCATTTTCCTATATTTTAGTTTCAACGAATCTCTTGCCTCCGAGCATGAAGAAGGCGTCTTGAGAACTAGGCGTTATTGATTGCCGAGCCGGCTGTCAGAGGAGAGTCGGCCAAGCTGTACGAGTCTGCTTTGTATATAGGCTGGGTCATTGGGAGGGGACATCGAGACAGGGTCTCGCAGCTGGACTGGCCAGCTCAACGGGGGCAAAGCAGAGGACGATGAACAAACGGGCGCTGTTGCATACATGCCGCGGCCAACGTGTTCGAGTCGTGGGCTGCCATTGGGGTTATTGATATAGACTGGCGGCCCTGGGGACTCGTACAATAGTTAATCGACTCTCTTTGTTGCTGTTACTCCTGCCGACTTGGCACGATATCTCATTGCTGCGGTTGCCGGTGTTATGTTGTGGCTTTGAGATTGCCGCAGCAGCATCCGAAGGGCGCAGACGGTGTGACTTGTGAAGTGGTCAGGGGTTTCTGCTGCCTAACTTGAGTAATGAGACGTGAGCAGTGCTGAGCTTGACGATGGCTCGAAACCTTGCGACGATGACACAACCGGCAGGTGACGATGCGGTTGAGGGGAGCCACAGGGTTGCCTGGACTTGGACCTGGCGGCGACGAAAAACCTTGATGGCAATTCATGTGGTAAGATTTAAGTTATCACCGAGTCACCTCGGCCCCTGGCCTGGTCGTCGATCACAGATGACCTACTTTACAGATGCCGGTGCTTCTTTCGGCGATAAGCGGACTGGCAAGGGGGAGGGGTGCGTTAGAGGGAGCGAGGCGAGTCGAGACGAGACGAAGCGAACACTACCCGACCTTACCTTTACCTTGCCAGATCAACGGCAGTCGGACGGGATGCGCTGCTGAAGGCCGCGGCAAACCCACCATCACCACCACCGCCGCCGTCACTCTCCCTCTCCCCACACCCTCTATCCTCTCTCTTCCCTGTCTGCTGCTGCGCTACTTCACCCGCCCTATCCATCCGATGCAGTCTCGTCCCTGGATCCCTCCCAACGTTCGGCGTGCGCGAGAGGTCGCCGCCGTTGGGGCGGGCAAAGCGCCGGCTTCCCCTAGCCTCTTCGTCACGGAAGGCGCGCGCGGGGGCGCGGATGAAGGACCGACGCGACACGGACGGCACGGGCTGGCTTTGGTGGGCTGACTCGGGTGAAGGCAGGACGGAAGAGCAGACCGGCAATAAGATGGCAAGGGGGACTTGGAAGGAAAAAGGAGGGGGACTCCTCCCCACACGGCGGCTTGACGGCGTGGATAAACCAGGCGGTCATCGCGGTGGGAGCGGGGGATGAACGGCGGCATGTCCGAAGGAGAGGAACCCGAGAGAGGAACCCGAGGGAGAGGACACGGGAATGAGAGGCTTTTCGTGTTATTCTGCGCTGCCGCCGGGATACCCCCCCCTTCTCTCTCTTTTTCGTCTTTTTTTCTCTCTTTGCAATATGCAACCATGGGCTGATGATGAAGTGTGGGTAGACTTTTTTCCAGCGCTCCATCCCTCTGTCCCCCCCCCCCCACTTCTTCTTGTGAGACATTGTTCTTTGTTTCCTTTCGGCGCCGTGTCGATGTCACCTCCGTGTGATGGGCCTGAAGGGGGGACTGGACTGGACTGGACTGGAGGCTGACGGACATGGAGGGGGTGATCACTCCTCTCTCTGTTTCTCTCTCGCTCTTACATACACACTCTCTCTCTTTCGCGTGCGCGTGGGGGGGGGATTCAAGCATCCTGCACGCCGGCTTGGCTGCGCCTATCACAACTTGGCTTACTGGGGAGAAGGGTGGGAGGGTGTCATGAGCGTGGGAGCAATGGGGGGGAGATGCAGGAACTGCGCATGGTCGTATCGACAGGTCACTTCGCTTCTCTTCCAGGGCCGCTTTTCTTCTCTGCGTCAGGGTCCACCCCCCTACCTCTTGGTATGGCGGGCATGGGATTTCGTCACGGCAGAGCACGATGGCAAAGCGATGGGGGAGGGGGCCGGGGGAGGCGCTCGGATGGCGTGTGTCAGTTGGTAGTGTGAGGAGCGAGAGCCAGCAAGAGGGCAGGCCTGGCTTGAGGAGATGGGTGGAGTGCTGCGTGAAGGGGGGGGGGGTCATGCCGACTGGACAGACTGGCAGGCAGGCGAGCATACAGGCAAGCAGCCAAGCGGATGGCGCCCTGATTCGACGGGGGATCGGCTGCTTCTCGCCTGAAGAACCTCGATCTGGTGAGGTCGAGAAGCAGGGGCAGGGGTAAGGGGTCACCGATGGGCCTTGACGTTAGTGTGGAGGCAGGCGATGCGTTGGGTGAGAGACACGGATCGGAGTTCGAGAGGCACCGTAAAGGTGATGGGTAGGGGGTGTGATCTGAGGTGGCTTAGGGGAGAGCCGACCTGCAGCGGAGGGGGAGACAGGCCGGTCAAGCTGACGTTCAGCCACAGATATCGCGGGGCGCCCAGAGAGGGGCGAAGAAGGCTGGCCTCTGGGTCTGATGCCTATCGTCTCATTGACTGGCGGGCGGGCTTGCTGGCTGGCCGTCATAAACGCGCGCGCGGAGCCGGGTGAGCGACAGCAAGGTTCCGCGCCGTTGTGGAGTGCGGCCGTTGAGGGGGGGAGGGAACCAGCGCCGTGTGGCTTCGTCTAGTCGAGGACTGAGGACTAGAGGACAACAATACGAGTGGTGATAGGATAGAATACGACGAGTATGGCCCTTGCTCACCTCCGGTTCAGCCTTCCCGCGTCTAGGACGTGAGAAACGGGCCTGGAGCTATGGCCTGGTGTGTATGTAAAGCTCGAGGCTAGGGCAGCGAGGACAGTCTGGGTAAGGACAGAGCCTTTTCCTTTCCTAGGTAGACCGGGTGTGCGCTGTGGCGGACGGGGAGGCTAGACGTTTAGGACGAGGCGCTGGTCATCACTCGCCCTTCTCATCGGAGCTGATAGCCAAGGAAGCGGGGGGAGGGAGCGGAGGGTTTGCTTGTTGACGGAGAACTCTTTCAAGGTTTGTGACGAACATGCTAGCTTGGACCAGTGATGGGATGAGGGGTGAGTTCCCCCTGGCGGGAAGGTTAAGAGGCCCTTGAGAGGTCCAGAACAACTGGAGAAGAAGTATAAGGTAGTGAGAAGGAGAAAGAGAAGGGGAGAGAGGGGGGGGGAGTGTAACTGATGGTTGTAACGGGGCGTCTACCTACGCGATTAGAGTCCTCACGTCGTCGGCACGCGTCCCCAAGAGGCCAGCTGAGCTGTCATGGTGGAAGAAGGGGGGATAGAGGGGGGGTGAAGGCACGAGATTGGGGGCCCTTTGACGTCTTTCCGCTGGACTTGTGAGGTCGTGGTGCGAGGCGCGAGGCTTGAGCCTCGAGAGCCGGTGCCTGGTGTCTTGCGCGGTCGCTGTCCGCCACGATGAGCGTGCAGATCATGGCATCATGAAGGACGATTCAGATCTGGGGTCTGTCTATATGTCAGGGGTGCATGGTTGGGGCCAAAGGAGAGGGCATCAGACGTCTGTTCTCTGGTCCTTACCTTTCGACTCGGTGCGCCTTGTCCTTTTTACTCAGTGTTCTACCCACAGACACCTGGGGGACTCAGGTGACGGACGGGAGACAACGGGTCACAGCGGCGGCGAGTGAAGGCAAGCTCCATCACGTCTGACGGAGGCGGACGAACGGACGGGCCGACTTCAACGTCTCGTCTTTGGCTAGGATAGTTGGTAAACTGGAGCGTCACAGTTTCTGTCTCAAGCTTTCTCTCCCCTCCCGATAATTCTCGCCCGCCAATACGTGTGCGACTGCGTCATGGATGAACTGATCGTTGACGTGGCATACCGTTATTGCGACGACTATGGCATGATGGAACGGTAAGGCCTCTCTCTCGCCACAGAAGAGTAAAGACGCTCGGACAAGGCACGAGAACGCCGGACACTCTTCCAAGACAAGACAAGCCACTCGAGCCTCGCCGCAGTCACGCCTCCTGCCAGCCGCCGTCAAGGCCACGAGGACAGACAAGGTATCGTCAAGCGAGGGCCTCATCGAGCGAGGGAGGCCCTGCCAAGCGCGAATCGAGCCAGAGCGTGGACGATCGCCGCCCCGACAAAGTCAAGCGAAGCAGGAGATGGCCCTGGCCCTGCTCTTTCCAGGCCAAGAGCCCTGGCGAGCCGTTGTCCTGCTCCGTCATGGCTTCATCCCCGTTCTTGACGGGCAGGGCTGTCCATCACTGAACCACCTACGATAAGGTACCGGTTGGCTGTCTCGTTCAGCTGATCTCCTCCCTCGACAGTGTGGCCGAGAAAGCGCGAATCCTCGCAGCGCTACAGGGAGCTGTCAAAGCCCGGAACGGCGGACGCTATGCCTCCACGAGCATGGCGAAGAGGTCTCTCCCAATCTTTCCCCCAATCATGGCCACTCTCGAGGGGGCGCGGGGCCCAGCGCTGCCAAGACAACGACATGTAGTAAGCGCGCAGGCTGCTTCTTCGGAGTTCGCGATCCGATCAGAATATGAGAGGTGTAAATGGCCAATGAAGGAAAAAAACTGAACATGGTAAGACACTGCTTGGGCCCAAGAGGGCAAGGAGGGGTTGCCTTTTCGGAGGGGGGCGTGTGAAGAAAGTCGTCGACAGTGCCGGGTGGGGAGTGATCGACTCATGGGTGATAGCGGAGCCGCCATGCCCGTTCCGGCTCACGAGGGCCAGATGTGGCCTGTCAGATAACCCTGACGTCGGACCTGGTCGGTTCGGACTCGGCGACTGTGGTGGAGATGAGGGACATCGTGAGCGGGGGCACTGTCAACCTGTCCGGTGTGCGCCGGATCTGCCCCCCTCCTGGTCTTCCCGTATCCCTGTTTAGAAATGCCGTGCTTGTGCAGTCAGACGCTCAACATCTCGATGGCTTCCGGGGCTCCATAGTTTGGGTCAGTAAGACAGACATGGATCTTGTGTGTCATGGCCGCGTCTTTGAGCAGACTTGCTAGGGAGAGAGAGAGTAAGAGAGAGGAAGACATAGACACCAGGACCAATGGGACTGGCCAGACCACTCGAATTCGGAAAAGGCATGACAGAAGTCGATTCGAAGAATCAACCTCTGGGAGTGGCAGGATCCAGGCGTGTCTTCCCGGACTAAGCCCAAATAGAGTCGAGAAAGATGGAGCCTCTTCTGAGACATCTCACGCCAAGCTCCCAATTCTTAATCTGCATGTGATGCTTTCGGTTTACCGGTTGATCAAACGGAGAACCGCCCCTCTTCTCTCGTCCTCCCTTCTTTCACTTGTCACTTAGCTGTGATCAGGGCACTCGCTGGACTTCTTCAAGCGAGCTGTCGCGCCAAACGTAGGCCGTCAGCCATGTCGTGCATTTCGGCCGATCGGGCCTCGATCTGGAGGGGTGGGAATGAGAAACCAGGATAAAGGCAGGGAGGGTGTGTATGTGTATGTCTGGGTTGGGGTCGATTGAAGAAAGGAGTCCCCTGACTGAGACACCGTGGGCGAGGATCAGTGGCGTCGAGCCGTCACGTTTTAATCTGGCATGGCATAGGCGCCGTGCAGCTCAATAGCTTCCCCCCACCTGCGACGGCGGTAGCATTTACCGCCGTGCGTTAAGCGTTCAGCGCGCGATGTACCATGTAGTTGAGAGCAGTAGAGTCCGTTCCAAGGGGGGGTGGGGGGGGGGATCGCGATGCCTCAGATACGCTTACTCTGGCCACGTTACGAAGAGGCCAGTGATCACGTTCCGTAAAAGCCAGCCAAGCAAGACGAGGAGACGTGGAACGGCGAGCGCTTGCCAGCCCTGTGGCAAGCCACGATTCATCTCTAGGCGCGTAAAGCCTCGTCGATGTCGTCAGTGGCCGCTCGCGCGACGAAAGCAGAGCAACGGCGCTCGGGACACCTTTCCCGCGAGAGCGGGAGGGGATGGGTTTCGAGGCTGGGGAATGGGCATTCGACTTTGTCTCGCCTTGGGCGGAAAGGCACATCCAGGCCCTAGACGAGTGTTTCCTCTTTGGTCTTTTCGCTTCCCTTTTCTTTGCCCCCATCGCGGCGACCAAGGCAAGATCTCGCCGCCGTTGCGAGGCCGGACGTAGCCATCCGCCCTCTCGCCCCCCCAGCTTCTACATGTACACCACGAACAGGCCGTTTGCAGACAGCTCGATGACCACCCACGGTTCCCTCTCCCTTCGCGTCAGTGCCAGGGCCACTACACGCGACTGGCGAAGCGAGACAGGCGAGCAATTCTTTGACAAGCAGAACCTTAGATCTAGCTGTCAGTGCAACGCTGCGGCGGGGACCTTATCGCGTCTGACACACATGATCAGAGACACGCAGGAACCTGTCAAAGGTCAAAGGGAGAGGCGAGCAAGACGTAAAATGTCTGTTTGCAGACATTTTGTTGGGCCTCGCCCCGCTGTGCCCTGACATGGGAGTCGGTTCGGTGCCGAGATCGATGGCGTCAGGGCAGCCAGACAGCTATCTGCTTGCGGCCGACTGTGCTGCTGCTGCTTGGTCTCTGTCGGGGGGAGGGGAGTTGTAACGTGCCAGGTGGGCGTGGTCAGGGTCCTGTTGCGACCCTGGGCCGAGTGTTGCTGCTCCACTGGAATGTGCCGTTGCTGAGAGCAACGCAGCCGACGACGGATGAGTTCGGATGGTGGCCACATCGCGAATTTCGGTATGTTCCTGCGGCAACGGTAAAGAGAATGAATGGTTTCAGCGTCTTCGCGGGCGAAAGGACTGTCCCAGCTGAAGTTTGAGCGTCAAGTTGATATTGATGTATTCGATATCTGTCCCTTTTGCGGGCTTAACAGGAGAAACTAAACGACCAGTTCACAAAGCCAAGAAACCTGCCCGCTGAAAATCGGTGACTAGATGGAGAAATAGACAAAAGGGAGGTTGGGTAATGAGGGTAGTAAGTAAAAGAGGTGTGGGTGTGGAGGCGTTAAGGGGAAAAGAAATTAGAGAGACAAGTTTGCGCTCGGTATGCTGTAAGTCACCCAACCAGATGGAGGTGAATGGTGATACAATGAGGGAAAGGGGTGGAAAAAGGAAAGAAAAGTGAAGCGTCTCCAAAGCCAAAATCAACGACTCCGAAAAGCCTGCCCCCGATCCGTTTGTGTTGTTCCCCAGGCCCTTTCACGAAGAAGCTGGGGAACCAAATAAAACTCCGCCTGTCCATCCATAGTGGTACAGTCCCATGAGACACCCCGGTAAGACGCCGCCTGTGTAAAGATAGAGAGAGAGAGAGAGAGTGCCCGAGTACTAGAAAACAAAACCCTCTTCGACGAGCTTGTCAATGTCGCCGCCTGCTGCTGCAACAGCCTTGAGGGCGGCCTCGCTCATGCGTCGCCTCTTTTCGAGAGCCTCTTTCTCGCGCCGCGCCTTGGTCTTGCTGGATCCCGAGGGAGCAACACCCGTCATGAGAAGAGTGTGATCGCTGGGTGTGAAGTTGACAAAGCCGCCGCCGCCGCCACCACCATCGCCCATGCCAATGCCGAGCCCGAGCGCGCCACTGCTGCCAGCGCTGGGCGTGCGCGGGTGGCCAGGGCGACCACCGGCTGGGGTCTGGAAGGAGCGGCGCTTCTTCACGCTCGCACCGATGACGGGACCGCCAGCATTGGAAGAGCCGGACGAGTTGCGAGACCGACCGTTGGGCGTGGGACTGGCCGATGACGAGTCTCGAGCACGGTTACGATTGGCGGAGGAGGGTCGCTGCCGGCGCATTGGCGTCGTCATGTGTCGCGCGCCAGCCGAAGGAGCGCGCGGCATGCGTGGGCGACGTTCGGTCTGGGGTTGGGGCGGCATTTGATGCTGCAGTTGCTGTTGGTGATGTTGCACCACTGCGTGGTGATGCTGGGGCATGTGCGTGTAGGCGCCGGACTGGACAACCGGCGACGATGAAGAACGGTTGGCCTGGGACATCTGGATCATGAGTCCTGACATCTCGTGGGGGTTGCCAGCAGTAGGCATGTGCTGCTGCTGCTGCTGGCCCTGGTCATGATACTCATACGCCATGTCCCTACCCGCACCACCAGCGGCTTGCTGGGTGTGGAGGGCGAGGATTGTAAGTGGCATTGCGGCATTCTGGGCCTGGAACTGTGAAGCTGGCGTCGTTGAGGTCGACAGGACCATGCCA
>NW_009276921.1:15049-20433 GCF_000150675.1 Verticillium dahliae VdLs.17 | reverse complement strand
GACGCCCCTAGCGATAGGTTGTCTCTCTTGCGAGCTGTGATAGGCGATGCATTTTTATCTGTGTTTGAGAGCTGTCGGGGGATCCCCATTTTATATAGGTCAAGATGAAGCTTGAAATGCTTTATGAGGCGAGATGGCAGGTGAGATGGTCCCTGTCGATAGAGAGTGTGGACATGGTGGAAGAGTCGCGCTCAGTGGTATTGATGGTGGTCCCGGGAAAAGGAAGACTTAGAGCGGACGGTGGCTGCTTTTTGGATCTATGGAGGCAACGGCCTTGAAGAAGCTCCGGCTGCCAGTAGTAGCGGCGGCGGTGGAGGAGGAGGAGGAGGAGGTGGTGGTCGTAGTAGTAGCGGGAGTAGGCTTGGAGGTGGCCGGGCCCTGGCCTTGGTGGAGGAGGGGGGTGGGAGGTTGCGAGTGTGAGACATGGCCCAGGGGCGGGACGCGAGTAGGTGACGCTTTCAACGAGATACCCTCGAGCCGTAGCAGCTCAGAGTCAGAGATCGCCTCGGTGCCGCCAAGGCCGAGAGCTGTGTCCGGATAGGTCGACGGTGTTTTCCTTTGTTCTCCTGGGACTCTGCCACCTGCCCCTCCCCCTCCCCCTCCCCGTCCCAGTCCCAGTCCCACCCCACCACGGGCGATCGCCGGAGAAGGCTGGCTCTTGCCCGGGCGTATATGTGCAGTAACATCGGTAACCTCAGCAGCTGGACCGCAGTCCTCCTGGTGGGCAGAGGGAAAGCGAATGGCGCCGCTACCACCGCTAGCACTACCAACACTACTACCAGCCGCCATGCAGCTAGTGGCAGCGGGACCAGCTGTCGTGCTAGTCCTAGCCTCCACGGGCGGAACCTGCAGCAGCTGTTGCTGTTGCTGTTGCTGGTGCTGGTGCTGGTGCAAGTGGTGCAGGTGGTGCTGGTGGTTGTGTTGCTGCTGAGAGTGGCAACTCAGCAGGTCGTCGAAATCGTCCGATACGCTCGTTGTGGAGGTGGACCCGTCAAGGGCGGGCATGTCGAAGAAGAGCGAGTCGGGCTGGTCAGGCCACTCGTCACCCGTATGTGACATGCTGTCGAGGTCGAGAAAGTCGTCGAAGCGCAGGTCGTCCGCTGGCATCGCAGACCCCCAGTCCATGGCCTCGTTGTGCGCTGCCGTAGAGCCGCCGTGGTAGGCATCTTTGCCGGCCTCAAAGTTGACCACGTCCGCGTCCAGCGAATCAACCGAGAATTGCACCGCGGAATAACCCAGATCGTCATACTCACTCTTCACTTGCGGGCCGGTGCCGCTCGAGCCCGGCCGCTCATAGTGTGAGACGGGCACCGTCATGCCTTTGACGCAAACGAAAGCCAGTCAAGAGAATCGCTATGGAAGTGGACGTGGAAGTGGAAGTGGAAAAGGCGGGCAGCTTCCCCGGTAATCGTTTTCGGCGACGTTGCGAGTGAAGAATGGGCCGCCTGCACGCAGAGGCAGTAGTGTTGAGAGGAATGGGCTTGCAGTTGGGATGGGATAAATGAACGACTTGCCTCGAAGAAGGCCGTTTTGGGACGAAGGAAGACGGGGATGCGAGTCAACAAATACACCTTGTCTCTTCGTCTCGACGTCTCTGCGCCTCTCCTTCACTCCGCAGCCTTCTGCCAGGGCAACTGGCGTTGGGAATGGACGCCAGTCGAGAAATGGAGTCCTTTCGTCACCAACGAGACAACGAGACAGCTGTCTTTGCTCGAATCCAGTGCAATCGAGCAGCCAGCGCGACAGGGCTGGCAGGGAAAATACACGCTGGTGGGGTGGGGATGTCGCACACGAACGTGCGGTTCTGAGGAATGTTGCGCCTGGGTTGACCCGTTGACGGAGTGAGGTTGTTGCCATTCCAGAGCTTCCGTCAGGAACAAGGCCACAAGGGCTTGGTCCTCTGGCATGGGGGTCAGTTTGCGCGGCGAGTACTCAGCATACACCAGCCAAAGGAGATGATGCTCGTCAAAGAGGCGAACGAGGGGCCATCCGTCCATCCTGCGACAAGGCCGTCGACAAACCAACAACACCCTCTCTCATCTCATCCCCGGCGCAGAGGTAGGGCGACAACACCACGACTGCAAGGCCGATCCATCCACCGCAGCCTAACCCCGCTGTGACTGCATGAGAGAGAGGTCAATGGTCAAAGAGCCTATGGTTTGTCCAGTCCAGATGAATGGCGGTGACTTGGGTTGCCCTCCAATCGCGCTGCCATGCCCATCCAATCTGCATTGCGCGCCACAGCACCTCCCTTTGTTGCCCATCACCGTGGGCATCACACCGAGGGAGAGGTTGCCCTGTTCTGTCGGTGCCTGAGCAGACAAGATTTGCCCAGTGAGCTGCGCTCGGTGCTCGGCCTCAGGCCCAACCCTTTTTGGGGCCAACAGCGA
Source organism: Verticillium dahliae VdLs.17 (assembly GCF_000150675.1). Taxonomy (NCBI): domain Eukaryota; kingdom Fungi; phylum Ascomycota; class Sordariomycetes; order Glomerellales; family Plectosphaerellaceae; genus Verticillium; species Verticillium dahliae. Next base: position 18,043 of record NW_009276921.1, on the reverse strand, counting down.
AAAGACCTTCCTGGCCCCTACCAACTTGGGGTTTGGTCACATAGCCTGACGCTTTGCGTAAGAGAGGGAGAGAGACGCACACACGCACAGTGAGATGCGTGTGAACCCCACCACACATTCAACTGCTTCGATGGATGGTTGACGATGCTCATGCCCAGTAATACCAGCTGTCCTGCCATGCCAACCTTTCGCCCTTGCCGCCGTGCATGCGTCTGTCTGCAAGGCACACCTGTATTCGTCGGTCGAGATCGGCGGTTGGCCCACGTACCAAGATGCGCCTGAGACACTCCCTCCCGTTGGAGGGTCTGATTAGATTCCAGAGAGAACCCCATCCGAATCCAACCACGACGTACAAATCACCAACGAATGCCGGTTGCCGGGCGGACCGACGCACACCATGGTCATCCATAGCCATAACGGCCTAGAGGACCTGCTGATGGGCTGCCAAATGGCTGGGTCTCAGTCCTTAAACTTTCACCGGCTGGCAGATGAGGCCGAAGCAATGGCACGCATCTCCGACGACACCACCCCGCGCATTCGGCGGCGGTGGCCGCCGCCTAAGGATGCCGTGCTGTGCGCGATGAAAGACCATACATGTCATGACATGGCCTCGAAATGCGAGTCGTGCCCAACCCTGCGAGCCTCGGTATCGCCATCTACCTCGTGAAGGGTCGTGCGGAACGGCCGAGAGGTCACGTCAGTCAGAGAAGGATGTGGGTGTTATCAGAGGCCTCACATAGGATGGATTGGCGTTCCCGTCGCCAGCCGCCGTCCATGTCGGCCGATGTTCGATCACGCCGGCTCCCCTTAGCGCTGACAAGGCGGCGCTGGCTGTTGAAACCAAGTTTGCTGCAGCCGCTATGGCTGCATCGTAAGATCCGACTGGCTGGTGAGCCACCCAAATCAAAATAACCCGTCAAAACGGCCGCCCGCGCACTTCGCTTGCCCCGGGGTTGGGTGGAGGATTGACGCCATCCCTAACTCTCCTGCGAAAAATCGGAAACCTGATTACTCTGACAAAAAGGCCAGAGAATTAGCAATACAAGATGCAGCAGCGCCGCCCCACCTAATTGTGAACCGTCTTGTCCTGCTAGCTTCGGAGTTCCGTCTCTGTTGCGGCGTTCTGGAGCTGTCCATGTCAAAGGCATAACATTGTCCCTAGTGTGGGGGGTCCCAGCAAGTTGGCTCGACCAGAAATAGATAATGGGGTCGGTACCCTGCTGGTCAATTCTCGTCTGAGGTCCCTACTATGATCTCATCAAACGCTCTACCATGACGGGGCATCGCGCTTCCCAGGACGAAGAAGCTTATCCAGTTTGGTATTTCCAATACCGAGACGAAAAAAGAAGTCGAAGGAAAATCATATCCCAATATGGCGCGCCATATCGCGCGTTGAAGACCAAACACCTTGACTGTCGGTCAACCCTATGCCCCTCTAATCACACCAAACGCCTCGAGACACCATGGTCCTGTTGCCACGATATTGCAGTACGCCATAACTGTGATTATAGCGGATGCGAAAATGTCAAATCCAACCCTAGGTAATGCCGCCGCCGTAATCACCAACTGCATGGGAGATGATCACATCTTGCATACGTTACAATGCGTCGGCCTCTGCCGCATGTCATAAGATCAGTTCGGATCCTCGTTTGCTGGAGCTGGAGCTGGAGCTGGGTCCGGTAAGGTCGGTAGGTCCTTTCGTTTCCGCATTCTTGGTCTGCTCCTGACGACGGGTTGAATCCTTGAAGTATATTGGCCGGACACTCGGTAGCGGAGCGGCCCCAATTGCCGATACCCGTTGGTGCTCGGTTGTCGTAACAACTCGGTCGACGAGTGTCGCCACACATACTCCTCGCCGTTCTCGTCGCAAAATCCTTCGTCTACCTCGAGGGTGTCGCTCGCAGCCAACGTGTCGGGATCCGCAGGCTGAATAGGTCCATGTCTCACTGTCAAGTCGCGCGGGGAGAGGTGTGTCGTGGCGACAACAGATTGCGAGGATTCGCCGTCATCATGCTGAGGACTGGTGGGCTCGGCAAGTTTTGGGACTTTCGTATTGGCGGCGTTGCCGTCGGAGTGCGCATCACGTATTCGCTTGAGTCGCCTCTGCCCCCGAGATGCGATTTTGCTCATAAATTCGGCTTCCAATTCCTCATCAAACGCTTCGTCACCGTCGACTTCCAATGATGGAGTAACGACGCTGACAGGAGAGGCGCGGGCGTCACGGCGAGGAGCCAGTGCGGGTTGAGGACGTGAGGGTGACGACGATGATGCTGACAAAGGTTTTGATAAGGATATCGCTGGTGCCATGAGATTTAGAGCGGTTGGCGTACAACTGAAGTCAGTTTGGGGGTGCGGGTGCTCTAGTGGCAGACGTTTCGGGGACAATAGGAACTCGTCGTAATTTGGTCCCAGGCGCCTGGGTGGCGGGTTGGGTGTAATGGCGGTGCCACTGTAACCCGACGTGGAGCGGTTGGACATGTCGTGCGATGGCTGCGTGAACGCCGGCCGCGGTGAACAGGTGGACGGAGAACCGTGATCATGGAGCGATGCGTCCAGCGACATGTTCCAGAGAGGTTCAAACGGGCGGTGGACGAAGTGAACAACGACAGATGATCGAAAGTTGCTGAAGGAGTCGAGCCGAACGGGGGTTTGTAATGGTATTATGAGGACATCCACACGTGCTGCACTAGTGGGTGGCCCAAGGGACGCCGTGGGCGCCCCAGCTCGCTGGTGGATGGGTCGCTCGTAGTGTGGGATGGCGGCCAGTGGCCGACTTTGCAGTCTAGCGGTTCAAACCTCGGCGGGAGATGGATGATGGCGTTGAATAGACCGTTGCCGTGAGTACGACGGTGATCCGGCGTGCTCGAGGTATCAAGAGCTCGAAAGCGTGAAGGTCCAACAAGGCCAGCCGGCGTCTGCGGAACAAGAGCACAATGCGAGGCAGGCAGGCAGGCACAGAGACCAGATGGCCAGACAGCAGGGGGAAGGTGGAAT
>NW_009276921.1:9363-14949 GCF_000150675.1 Verticillium dahliae VdLs.17 | reverse complement strand
CCGACGTGGCCTCCTCAGCTGGTAAGGTGAAGGTTTGCGTTTGAGCGTATTGTGCGTCGGCGGCTTCCCTGCGGGGGCGGATCAAATCAGGGCCTAAATGACCACTGGCAGTGGCACCGTGCAAGCCCCCAAGCGGGCGTTGCCTCTTGAGGAATGGTGAAGGAGAGCCCAGGTCGAGGTGCGAAGGACAAGGCGTGGTCGGCGCTGGCGCTATGGTGCCTAGTGGGCAGTGCAGTGCACCTCGGACATGAAGCGATGGATGATGCGGTGGTACGGTCCAAGCGAACGTTCTTGGAAGGCCTCTAGTCGTCTCGTGTTCTGGATTCAGGGGACCAGCTGGGAGTGTTTGGTGATCGAGTGAGAAGGGTACAGGCGAGTATGTGTACGCCTAGAGTTTGGGCATCCATGTAGAGAAGAGGCGAGAGGCAGCAGAAGGGAGGAAACCCAACGAGGCAAGCCCGTGTGCAGGTCCCGCACCGACGGAGCCTGCGACATTCCTTTTGTTCCGCGGTGCTGGGTCGGCAGCGCCATTCGCGGAACCGCTGCGAGCACTTCTGCACTGTATCTACCATTACATGGTACATGTAGACCGTTCATATCTACCGTGCGGGCGCTGCAACGTATCTGCTGCACAGTAGGCAGGTAAGTGCCCACCCTGGCTCGGTAGGTAACCCTCCTGAATTCACTCCTGAAGGGATGGGATCGTCGCGGCGAGCTCGCAGGGGTAGGGGGGGGCCGAACGCTGTGCTAGGGATCCCAGTGCCCTGGAACGCGGGAGACTCGAGCTCCCTGCCACGCTGTCAGGCGCCGTCTCGATAAGCTGACGTCGCGATGCCTGCAAACGAATGATTGACCAACTGATTGACCGGATGACTCGACTGACGTGCTCTGTGCCTATGTGACGGCGGCCCAGGCGGTCAATGCTGCAGCCAAAATAAGGTGTCAAGAGAGCTTGGGGACGAGATAAGCGAGTGCAGAGATGTGCGCGACGTTTGTTTGCATTGGTTTCCCCTCTCTTTCGCTCTTTTTCAGTTTGCGCAGGAGTACCTGGGTGCCAGAGATAGAAATCAACAAGAATTGCCGAGAAGCCAGCAGAGATCGCATAAGCAATAGGGGTTCAAAGTTGGTTATATTAATTAGAAAGAGAAGTCAAAAATAGATATCTAGTGAACCTTTAATACTATATACCCTTACCTAATATATACCCCTATTATATTATATTCTTCATCCCGCACTCCTAAATAACTATCTTCTACTAAGCCGCCTATAGCCTTAACCTATATAATACTACCTATTTTCTTTATATATATAGTACTCTATTTATATCTATTTAATTACTTAGGGGGTAAAAGCTTTAATTCTCTAGATATATAGTCCTCCGAATATATCCTAAGTAAGAAGAAAAGGAAGAGAAGCTAGTACTAGTATTTATTATTAAGCATTGGATCCTATTAATTAAACTATAACCTTTATAGACCTTTAAAGGAATTAGGTCGATAATAGAGGATAATAGCTATAATTATAATATAAGAATAGCTTAAATAAAAAGAGAAAGTATAGATATAGGATCGGTTATAGAGAGAAGATCGGTTATAATAATAGGTTATATAATAATCTCTAATAATTAAGATAAGGCCGATAATAGGCTATCTATTAGAGAACTACTAAATTAAGAAATTAATTATAGAAGACGTCCTAATAATAACGAAGAATTAATCGTAATAATAAGCTAAGTTAATAAAAATAGTCGTATTATAGAATTAGATATTATATTATAAGAAATAAATTATCGTAATAAAGGATTCGTAGTAATAAAGAATTAATTATAATAATAGACTAAATCGTTATAGAAATAATTATATAAATAGAATTAAACGTAATATTATAAAAAGTAAATTATAATAATAAAGAATTAATTATAATAATAATCTAAATTATTAGAATAGTAATTATATTATAGAGATAATTATAGAATTATAGAGAATAAAATAATCGAGATAAGGAATTAATTATAATAATAGACTAAGCTAATATCGCTAAGTTAATTATAAAAGGCTAATAGGCTATAAGGATAAAGTTAAGCTTAAGCCTAAGCCTCTAAGTTACCCTTTAAGGATAGAATTATATATAATAGTAGAAGTATATTAAATCTAGGTACTAACTCTAGATCCTCCTAATTATTATTATTATCCTATTAACGATATAGGCTAAGCTCTATAAGTAATTATTCTAGTTAAGTAATCTATCTTATTATAAAGTTAGCTATAACTCTTTAAGCCTCGCCTCGGATTATATAGAATAAAACCCTATTACCTTTATAGGCTAATAAAGGATCTCCTATATATATAATTAAATAATTACTATAGATACTATTAAGTAAATAGTATAGTCCTAATATAGCTCTTTTAAAGTCCTATAGGCTTAATCGTATAAGTATATTAGTAGTAATATATAAGGTTAATATTATATATATAGGGATATCTAGTCCTATTAATAACAGGATAAGTATAAATACCTAAGAATATAGTACTTCTATAATATTATTTAGCTATTCTATTATATTATTTAATAAGAAATAGTATAGCTCTCTAATTACCGAGATTTCTTATTAATTATTATACTAGACTTATATTAGGATATCTAATATAGCCTATCTAATTAAGGGAATAAGGTTATTAGGATTAGCTAGGTTAGTTAATTACTTAAACCTTAGAGGTAGACCTATAAAGTCTAAGCTAATATAATAGGGAATAATTATAATTAAGTTATATAGTTAAGTAAGTTAATCTCTTAATAAGAAATTAAGTATTTATAATACTCTATCTAAGTATAACTCCTCTTCTAGAGCTTAAGATATACTTCCTACTAAGCTATAATATTATCCCCTAAAATAGATTATATTACTTAAATCGATATTAAATCGATTAATAGGGATTCCTTAATTAAATGCTTCTAGTAATCCTCTACGTATCTTTATAAGAGCTATTTATATTAGAAGCTAGGTTATTAATCTTATTTATATATCTATAACGTCTACTAGATCTCTTATTTAAAGGGAATCGATTAATAGTTTATATAGGTTATTAGCTATAGGTCTATATATAGTAGAGGCTATTAAGGTAGAAGCGGTAAATAAAGTATTAATAATATATTAATAAGGTCGTAATAGTTTAAGGATTTCTATATATAGGGCTAAGAAGATTACTATATATTAAATACCTATATTTTAAACGTTTAATAAAGTTATAACAACCAAGGAAGCAGGGCGGGCGCGAATCGACGACCCCGCGATCAGGGAGCGCGACAAGATAAGAATCGGGCCTACCTAGCAAATCACGTAATAGCTCACTCAGATATAAAGGGTAAGTCGTCGGGCTCACTAAGGACGCCGCAGTAAGCTAGGGAATAGCTCACGGGATAATACACCGTGATCCTAATATTATAGATTACTAATAACTAAATAGTAAGCTATCTAATATAGGCTTACTACTTAATATAATAAGGATAGGATAACGGGTATATAAGGACGGATATTCTAGACTTATAGATATATTCTTTCTTATAGTAGTAATTAATCTAAGTCTTACTTTATATTTATTATAACGAGTACGTAACGCCTTACGATACTATATCGTCTTAGAGTTATAACCTAAGCTTCTACTAATAGTAACCCTAACCCTTTAATAGTATTCCCCCTTCGGAAGCTATTAGGTCGTAATATTTTAATTACTCTTATTTAATAGGTTTACTTTATAATACTAAGTAATACTTATTATAGGAATAATATCTATTAATAGCGTCGGAAATAGCGCTAGTAACCTAGCTACTATAATCTAAGAGCTCCGCTTAGAGAACGAGTAGCTATAAGCCTCGATATAGCAACTTTAAGGCGGAATAAGTATAAAGGCTCTTCCCCCTTAGCTATTCGATAGTAACCCTAAAGCACTTTAGTCTTTTATTACCTAGGTACGCTAATACTATAAAGCTAATAAGGGCTAACTTAAGTACTAAGGCGAGAAGGTCGCTAACGCCTCCTCTTACCTTAAAGGGGACGCTTTATACTAATTCGAACCCTTTATTAAGGATTATTCTACTTATACTAAGAAAGAAGATATAAAATAAGCTATCTAGGATATCTATATAAGTATAAACGTATTCGAAGAAGCTATTAAAGGGGCGTTTAGAGACGTAGACGAGGAACGATAAAACGAGAGAAAGATCCTTTAACTTAAATAGACGGGGCTAGCTATTAAATACGCTATGGAGTTTCGACTCTTAGCTACTCGACTCGATTAAACTAAGTCCGCTCTTATAGCCTATTTCTACGAAGGACTTAAAGACGCCGTTAAGGACGACCTTATCTAGGAGGATAGACCCGAAACCCTTACTAAGTATATCGCTATAGCTATTAAAATCGACGATCGCTAATACGAATATAGAATAGAAAAGGGATAAAAGCCTACTATAGGACTATAGAACCTATATATCCCCTATTATCGTTCTAATTAAGGACGTAAATACTAATATAATAAACCCCGTATTAGTACGGCTTAGGGATAGACTACTTATTTAAGACCTATAGAACTCGATAATACTCGATATAGGAAACCTAAAGACCTTAAAGATACTAAGTATTATAACTATAGAAAAAATAAGTATATAGCCTGTAAATACTATTAATTAAAGAAGCCTTAGAAGCCTATTAACGAGTAGTAGCTTAACTATACCTAGTACTAGAACTATACTAGTACTAACTAGACCTTCTATTATTAGGATAGCTACTTTATATACTAGGATAATAAGGAGTAGAATAGATAGTTCCCTAAAGCGCTTACGGGATAACGAACCTTAGCTATAATAATAATTACGAAGAAAGATAAACGTATCTAGAAATAAGCTTAATAAGTAATACCGAGACCTAGGAAATCGATATAGACGAGGAAAGAGCCTACGAATATATTTACCTAGAACTATAATTAATCCCATACGTAGGACTAATAAACGATATAGAATAGGATAAATATATATAAGCCGATAAAGAAGAATCTCTACTTAGATAGATCTAGCTCTATATACCTATATAAATATACGAAGTTAGTAGCGCTAGCGAGGACTATAACCCCCTAATACTATAGAACGAACTTATCTACTACGGGACTAAACTATAAAAGGCTAATACTTGAAAGCGAGAAAGTACTAAAGAAAACGTATGACTTATAGTAGGAGACTACTATTACGACCTAGTAGCTTCCGAAGGGGGAATACTATTAGAGGGTTAGGGTTACTATTTATAGAAGCTTAGGTTATGACTCTGAGATAATATAGTATCGTAAGGCGTTATATACTCGTTATAATAGATATAAAGTAAGACTTAGATTAATTACTATCGTAAGAAAGAATATATCTATAAGTCTAGAATATCCGTCCTTATATACCTATTATCCTATCCTTATTATATTAGGTAGTAAGCTTATATTAGATAGCTTACTAGTTAGTTATTAGTGATCTATAATATTAGGATTATAGTGTATTATCCCGTAAGCTATTCCCTAGCTTACTATGGCGTCCTTAGTGAGCCCGACGACT
>NW_009276921.1:0-9263 GCF_000150675.1 Verticillium dahliae VdLs.17 | reverse complement strand
TCCTCTAGGCCGATATCCTAGCAGCTATAAGTAGTAAGTCCTAGCCGCCTACGGTAGTTCTTCCTCCTTATATCTTTATTAATTATAATAAAAATATTAAATCGTATTATAAAACGTTCGTCTATTAAAATTAATTAAAGAAAGGCGCTCGCTACTTTAATTAACTCCGAGGGCGAAATTAAGATACCTTATACGGGGTACTTTAAGCGATATCTCGTCTATAAGACCGCCCCTAGTTCTTCTCGCTATAGGGAGTATATCCGTCGTAGTCGCTCTTATAATAGTATAAGCGTGGTTTCTACGCGTAAGTTAGTCCTTAGTAGGGTTATAGTCCTATTTTCTAATAATCGTTTAGTAGAAAAAGCTCTTATAGAGTAGAAGAAGCGAGAGGCTAAGATTAAGGATATTAAAATAGAGTTAGAGGTGCTCTAAATGAAGTTAGCGATAGCCTTAGGTCGTTTATCCCGTCTTCGTAAGATACGGAAAGCGGTAAAGGCTCGTAGGGAAGAGTTATTTACTTATAGGATTCGTTAGTTAAATAAGGAGGATAGCGTCCTTCCTCTAGGCGGGGATAACCTAAGCCTCGAGGCTTAGGAGGCTAACGTAGTATAGGACTTTTAGGAGTAGGGTGCTAGCGGCGTCGTAGATTAGTCCTTATTAGGCTTCGGGGAGGAATTTTCCGACCTTAGTCCTATATTAGGCGATAATATTCTTAGAGTAATTATGGGTAGTTTAGGTTTTTAACTAGTTCTTATATATTTTCTTTATATTTATAGTTCTTCTATTTAATTAAGTATTCTTCTTATTTATTTATCTTTCTATAATCGAGGATTCTTTCGATTTTATATTCGTTAGTATTTTCGATTTCTACGTTTATTTCGAGTAGTACGTTATATAGTACTAGCTCTAATAGTATAATATGAAAAACGGGGTAAATCTTTATATTCTCTAGTAATAAGAGGTAGTAATTAATATCCGAGAGTTTCTTAAGAATTTTAAATAATCTTAGTTTCTTAAAATCTAATTTATCGTTTAATCGTTTAGTTTTAATATTTTAGCGGATAAGGTAGACGCTATCTCCCTCCTATAAGGATAGTCCCTTTATCCTTATCTTATTAGCGTATATAGTTATTCTAGTATATATAAGCTCGAGGTCGAGCTTAATTTATTCCTAGATCTTATAGATATTAACCGTAATATTAATCGCTTTTAGCGTATCTAGTGCTTCGTAGCGTTCTACGTAGGCTATAGGGTTATACCCGTAATTAGTATAGAAGGGTGATTCCTTTATTAACTCGCTTAATAAGCTATTATATACGAACTATATAATAGGTAGTAATATAACTTAGTTATCTTATTAATAGTTAATATAATACTAAAGGTATTGCTCTAGAGTCTAGTTCGTTCTCTCCGTTTATCCGTCTATCTATAAATGAAAAGCCGTAGATAGCTTATATTTAGCTCCGAGTTAAGCGATAAGCGACTTCTAGAAGTTATTAGTAAAGAGCTTATCTCTATCTAATACTAATTCTTTTAGGAGTCCGTATTATCCTATAATATTCCTAAGGAATATATAAGCGAGGTCTTCTATTATTCCTATAGCTTTATATAGGAGAAAGTAGGAGTATTTAGTAAGTCGGTCGACGATTACTAGGATATTATCGTAAGAGGTCCTAGTTAAGGGTTCCTTCGATAATAGTAGGCTAGTAATAAAGTCTAGTAAGACTAACTCCTAGGCTATAGTTAGTATTAATAGTACTTTAAGTTCTCTATAGGGCTTATATCTCTCTATTTTACTTTTCTTATAGAGGTTATAGTTACGGATTACTATTATAACGTCCTATCTAGTTCCTTTAAAGTCGTAATATTTTCTAAATCGGGCGAATATTTTCGCTACTCCTTAGTATCCGTAGGCCTTAGCCCTATAGACTTATTCGATAAGCTCTATAGTGCTCTTAGGTGGCTTAGTAGGTTTTATTTATATAGTAACCGCTAAGGTACGGTAATACGGGATTAGATTTCCTTCTTTATCGTTTACGAGGATTACGTTATTATTTAGGGGTATAGTTTATTCGTAGTCTAAGCGTCTACTTAAGATATCTACCCTACTATTCTTAGATCCTTTATAGTAGATAATAGTAAAGTTAAATTCCGAGAGGAATTCCGCTTATCTAATCTATCGTTTATTAAGGTCTTTATTCGTTATAAAGTATATAAGATTCTTATAATTAATATAGACTTTAACTTCGTATTATACTCCGGAGAGATACGTTCTCTATTCTTTAAAGGCTTCGATAATTATTATAAATTCTTTATCGTATATCTAATAATTAAGCTCTAATCTATATAGCTTTTTCGAGAAGAATACTATTAAGTATAATCGTCCTTAATCGTCCCTCTAGCTTAACTATCCTTTAATAGCGAAGTCGGAGGTATCTATTTTAATTTCTATAGGTTTTTCGGGGTTTATTATCCGGAGGACTAGCTCGCTAAGGACGGTATCGATAATTTAGCGAAATGCTTTTTCTTAGGGTTCGTTCTATACGAACTCTATTTCCTTAACCGTAAAGTTTATTAAAGGATTAGCGGTCTTACTATATCCTTTTAGGAATCGTCGATAGAAGTTAATAAAACCGAGGAATACTCTAACGTCTATAACGTTTTTTAGTATAGGCTATTCCCTAATAGCTACTATTTTGGATTTTTCTATCCTAATTTCTCCTAGGGTAATCGTATACCCTAGGAAATCTACTTCCTATATATAGAACTTAGCTTTTTCAGGCTCTATTAATAGCTCGTATTAGTATAATCGTATAAGGACCTAGTAGACGTATCCTTTATATTCTTCTATCGTCTTCGAGAAAATTAGAATATTATCGAGGTATATTATTACGAAAACGTCTAGGAATTCTCGTAATATATCGTTAATTATATTTTAGAAGGTTATAGGGGCGTTAATTAATCCGAATAGTATAATTAAATACTCGTAATATCCTTATCGTATTCGGAATACTATTTTCTATTCTTCTCTATCCTTAATATAGATAAGGTTATATACTCCTTTAAGATTAAGCGCTATAAACTAATTAGCTCCTATTAATACGTCCCTAAGTTCTAATATTAGAGTTAATAGGTAGTAGTTCTTAATAGTAATATCGTTTAACTATCTATAATCGATATATAGTCTTTCCTTATTATTCTTCTTTAATATAAAGAGAATCGGATATCCTATTAGGGATATCGATAGTCGGATATATCCTTTTCTAAGGTTCTCTTTAAGATATTCGTCGAGAATATTTATCTATTAAGGGTTTAATCTATAGATCTTATTAAATCGGGGGCTCTCCCCTTCTTTAATTAGGATTTCGTAGTCGTAGTGTATATGCTTAGGTAGTACTATATCGACTTCTTCCCTAAAGATCTTTTCGTACTTCTAGTATTCCTTAAGTACGTTCTATAGCCTTTCTTACTATTCTATTATAAGCTCCTCTAGGGTTATCTCCTCTAAGTTATCCTTATTTATAAGGGCTAGTTAGAGGTCGCTTAAGAGACCGCTCGTAGGTCTTTCCTTACGGGCTAACGTACTCTACTAGATACGGCTAGCTATCTAATTAATCTAAGGGTTCTATTCTCTAAGCTATAGGATACTTAGGATAATTTATTTTCCTCTTATATTAATAATATTAAAGGTTATATAGCTAGGTCGGCGAGAAATAAATACCTAGAGGGGCGTAGTCTCTATATTTACGATTCCTCCTCTATACGAGACTACTTATCCCTCTACTATATTAAGCTAATAGAGTTCCTCTTTATATTTCTAGCTAATATAGTTCTTATTAATATATTCGGGGCTTATATAATTGCCCTAGGCGTTATTATCTAATAGTATACTCGCTTATCTTCCTCCTACGTTTATTCGTATATAGAGGTAGTTTATATTATAGGTTCATTTAGCTAAGTAGATTGCTCTTACTTCCTTCGTCGATCGTTATCCCTATTCGACCGACGCTTACCTTTTCCCGAAGAGGGTAGCGTAGTGGGTAGCTATATTATAGATAGTCCGTCCGAGTTATCGTTCCTCTTATCGCTCTTATAGTAGACGCGGAAGAGTAGCTTCCTAATATCCTTTATACGATAGAGTCTCTAATCTCTAGCTTTAGCGATATAGTGCTTTATATATACGTTATTATCGTAGTCCTCCTATCTAGCGTTATCTTAATAGTATTTATTATAATAAGTAGGGTCTAATCGGAATATAAGCCGACCTTAACTATATTTATCTATATATAGGATCTATTTACGATTCTCTTATTCGAATTCTACCTTTATTTATAGCTCGGTTTAGTAATTACGTAGGAGAAACTAATATACGGCTTTCTTTTTAAAATAATATTCGTAATCGTCGTAGATATATTCGGGCTAAAATAACTAATAGTATTATTTATAGGCGTAGTAGAGTACTAGATAGTCTCTTATTATAAGTTATACGTTTTCTTTCGTACTTTCTTACTTTCGGGCGCTAGCCTTCTATAGCTTAGTCCCGTAGTAGATAAGTTCATTCTATAGTACTAAGGGGTTATAGTCCTCGCTAGCGCTACTAACTTCGTATACCTATATAGGTATATAGGGTTAGGTCTATCCGAGTAGAGATTCTTTTTCGCTAGCTCGTATATATTTATCCTATTCTATATCGTTTATTAGTCCTATATAGGGAGCTAATTATAGTTCTAGGTAAGTATATTCGTAAGCTCTTTCTTCGTCTATATCGATTTCCTAGGTCTCCGGCGTTACTTATTAGGCCTATTTCTAAATTCGTCTTTCCTTCCTAGTAATAATTATTATAGCTAGGGTTCTTTATCCCGTAAATGCCCTAAGGAACTATCTATTCTATTCCTTACTATCTTTATAGGTTAAATAATCGTCCTAATAATAGAAAGTCTAATTAGTTTTAGTATAATCTTAGTATTAAGTATAGTTAAGCTATCGTTTATTTACGGGTTTCTAGGGTTTCTTAGGTTATTAGTATTCTCGAGCTATATACCCGTTTTTACTGTAATTATAGTATTTTATATCTTTAAGATCCTTTAATTTACTATATCTAGTATTATCGAGCTCTATAGGTCCTATATAGGTAGTCTATCCTTAAGCCGTGCTAATATAGGGTTTATCGTACTAATACTTACGTCCTTAATTAGATCGGTAATAGGGAATGCGAGGGTTCTATAGTCCTATAGCGAGCTTTTATCCCTTTTCTATTCTACGTTCGTACTAGCGATTATCGATTTTAATAGCTATAGCGATATACTTAGTAAGGGTTTCGGGTCTATCCTCCTAGATAAGGTTATCCTTAATAGCGTCTTTAAGTCCTTCGTAGAAACAGGCTATAAGAGCGGACTCTATTTAATCGAGTCGATTAGCTAAGAGTCGAAACTCCGTGGCGTACTTAGTAGCTAGCCCGGTCTATTTAAGCTAGAGGATTTTTCTTTCGTTTTATCGTTCCTCGTCTATATCCCTAAACGCTCCTTTAATAGCTTCTTCGAATACGTTTATACTTATATAGATATCCTAGGTAGCCTATTTTATATCTTCTTTCTTAGTATAAGTAGAATAGTCCCTAATAAAGGGTTCGAATTAATATAAAGCGTCCCCTTTAAAGTAAGAGGAGGCGTTAGCGACCTTCTCGCCCTAGTACTTAAGTTAGCCCTTATTAGCTTTATAGTACTAGTATACCTAGGTAATAAAAGACTAAAATGCCCTAGGGTTACCGTCGAATAACTAAGGGGGAAGAGCTTTTATACTCGTTCCGCCTTAAAGTTACTATATCGAGGCTCGTAGCTGCTCGTTGTCTGAGCGGAGCTCTTAGATTATAGCGGCTAGGTTACTAGCACTATTTCTAACGCTATTAGTGGACATTGTTCCTATAGTGAGTATTGCTTAGTGTTATAAGGTAAACCTACTAAATAAGAGTAATTAAAATATTACGACCTAATAGTATTCCCCCTTCGGAAGCTACTAGGTCGTAATAATAGCCTATACTAAAAAAACGTTAAAGACGTTAGAGTATTCCTTAATTTCGTTAACTTCTATCGACGATTCCTAAAAGGATATAGTAAGACTACTAATCCTTTAATAAGCTTTATAGTTAAGGAAATAGAGTTCGTATAGAACGAACCCTAAGAAAAGGCATTTCGCTAAATTATCGATACTATCCTTAGCGAACTAGTCCTCTAAATAATAGACCCCGAAAAACCTATAGAAGTCGAGATAGATACCTCCGACTTCGCTATTAGAGGATAGTTAAGATAAAGGGACGACTAAGGACGCCTATACCTAATAGTATTCTTCTCGAAAAAGCTATATAGACTAGAGCTTAATTATTAAATATACGATAAAGAACTTATAATAATTATTAAAGCTTTTAAAGAATAGAGAACGTATCTCTCTAAAGTACGATATAAAGTTAAGGTCTATATTAATTATAAAAATCTTATATACTTTATAATAAATAAAGACTTTAATAAACGCTAAATAAGATAAATAGAATTCCTTTCGGAATTTAATTTTACTATTATCTATTATAAAGGATCTAAGAATAGTAGGGTAAATATTCTAAATAGATATTTAGATTATAAATAAAATACGCCCCTTAATATTAATACTATCCTAGTAAAAGATAAAGAAGGGAATCTTATCCCTTATTACTAAATACTAGTAGTTACTACTCGTATATACTCGCTAGACTACCTATAGAAGTATTAGAACTAATTCGATAAGTCTACGAAGCTAAAGCCTACGAGCACTAAAGAGTAGCGAAGACCTTCGCTTAACTTAAGAAATACTATAACTTTAAAGGAACTAGATAGGATATTATAATAGTTATTCGTAACTACGACCTCTATAAAAAGAGTAAAGTAGAAAGGTATAAGCCTTATAGAGAACTTAAGGCTTTACTAATATTAGTAATAGCCTAGGAATTAGTCTTATTAGACTTTATTATTAGCCTATTACTATCGAAGGAACCCTTAACTAGGACCTCTTATAATAATATCCTAGTAATCGTAGACCGATTTACTAAATATTTATATTTTCTCTTATATAAAGCTATAAGAATAATAGAAGACCTTATTTATATCTTCCTTAGAAATATTATAAGATAATACGGACTCCTAAAAGAATTAATATTAAAAAGAGATAAGCTCTTTACTAATAACTTCTAGAAATTACTTATCGCTTAACTTAGAGCTAAATATAAACTATCTATAGCTTTTCACCTATAGATAGACGGATAAATGGAAAGAATAAACTAGACTTTAGAGTAGTACCTCCGGTATTATATTAACTACTAATAGGATAACTAGGTTATATTACTACCTATCGTATAGTTTATATATAATAGCTTACTAAGTAAGTCTATAAAGGAGTTACCCTTCTATACTAATTATAGGTATAACCTAATAGCCTATATAGAACGCTACGAAGTACTAGATACGCTAAAAGTAATTAATATTACGGCTAATATCTATAAGATCTAAGACTAGATTAAGCTCGACCTTAAGCTTATATATATTAGAATAACTATATACGCTAATAAGATAAGGATAAAGGGATTATCCTTATAAGAGGGAGGTAGCGTTTACTTTATCCACTAAAATATTAAAACTAAACGATTAAACGATAAATTAGATTTTAAGAAATTAGGACCTTTTAAAATTCTTAAGAAACTCTTAGATACTAATTATTACCTCTTATTACTAGAGAATATAAAGATTTACCCCGTTTTTTATATAGTACTTTTAGAATTAGTATTACTGAATATACTACTTATAATTAGCGTAGAAGTAGAAGATATAAACGAATACGAAATCGAAAGAATTATCGATTATAGAAAAACGAATAAATAAGACGAATATTTTATTAAATAGAAAAACTATAAATATAAAGAAAATATATAGGAATTAATTAAGAACCTGAACTACCCGTAATTACTTTAAGAATATTATCGCCTAGTATAGGACTAAGGTCGGAAAATTCCTCCCCGAAGCTTAACGAGGACTAGTCTATAATGCTGCTAGTACCCTACTCCTAAAGGTCCTATACTACGTTAGCCTCTTAAGCTTCGAGGCTTAGGTTATCCCTACTTAGAGGAAGGACGCTATCCTCCTTATCTAATTAACGAATCCTACGAGTAAATAACTCTTCTCTACGAGCCTTTACCGCTTTCCGTATCTTACGAAGACGGGATAAACGATCTAAGGCCGTTATTAATTTCGTTTAAAGTACCTCTAACTCTATTTCTATATCCTTAATCTTAGCTTCTCGCTTCTTCTACTTTATAAGAGCCTTTTCTACTAGACGATTATTAGAAAATAGGACTATAACCCTATTAAGGACTAATTTATTCGTAGAAACTACGCTTATACTATTATAAGAGCGACTACGACGGATATACTCCTTATAGCGAGAAGAATTAGGGGTAGTCTTATAGACGAGATATCGCTTAAAGTACCCCGTATAAAGTATTTTAATTTCGCCCTCGGAGTTAATTAAAGTAGTAAGCGCCTTTCTTTAATCGGTTTTAGTAGATAAACGTTTTATAATACGATTTAATATTTTATTATAATTAATAAAAATAATAAGAGAAGAACTATTATAAGTAGCTAGGATTTATTATTTATAGCTACTAGGATATTAGCTTAGAGAAGGAGTATTATATAATAACTAAGGAAGTAAGTGTTACGACCTGGCAGCTTCCGAAGGGGGAACACTGTCAGAGGGTTAGGGTTGCTGTTTGCAGAAGCTTAGGTTGTGACTCTGAGACGATGTGGTGTCGTAAGGCGTTGCGCACTCGTTACAATGGATACAAGGTAAGACTTAGATTGATCACTGTCGTGAGAAAGAATGTATCTACAAGTACCGAATGCCCGTCCTTATATACCTGTCATTCTGTCCTTGTCGTGTTGGGTTGGTGAGTCCATGTTGGATGGCTCACCTTTCTTGTCGTGATCCTGTTGCTTGGGTCACGGTGTGGTTAGTGACCGGATCACTTTGAGAATCGTGATCTGGTCACGGTCACGTGAGTGATCCTGTGGGTCCGTGCGGCGCGTCCGATCGCCTGCGGGGTGTCCTGCCTGGTGTCCTGGTGACGACCGGGCTGGGGCGTTACATGATTCTCCTCCTCCAGGTCGATGTCCCAGCGACCCTTACTTGTAAGCGCCGCACCCCAGGTAATTATGTCCCTCAACTTGTTCTTCCTTCATGATACT
>NW_009276920.1:228882-235805 GCF_000150675.1 Verticillium dahliae VdLs.17 | reverse complement strand
TTCATATTAAGCTTTAATAATATTATTAATATATTAATTAAATAATATAATAGTGCTTTAAAATTATTATTATTAAGATATTAATTCCCTTTTATCTTTATTTAAATAAAAGAAATATTATTCTAAATTATCTATTTTAATTAAACCCTTAATAATTAGCTTATTAATACTTTTATTATTATTATTACTTTCTTTATTATTATTAATAATTTACATAATCTTCTAAGGAATCGATTAAGTTCTCTTTACTAAATAATTAAAGGCTAGAGCTAGAATAGAGCGCTTAATTAATCCCTTTAGAATAATAATAGCCTTAGAAATAAGGGTTTAAGCTATTAATACTTCTTTAAGAGCTTTAGGATTATTAGCGATATAATAGAGCTCCTCTTAAGCTTTATAGATATAAGCTTTAATATTAATTATTTTCTTCTCCTTAATAGTTATAAGCTTAATAGCCTTCTCTATTACTTTATACTCTTTTACCTCTTTCTTCTTTATAGTTATAGCGTCTTTCTTAATAATAATATTCTCTTTCTTATTTATAATAAAAGCTATAATTATTTTAATATTCTTTAAGATATAAGATAATAATTAATTAATAAAGGTATAGCTTAAGTAATAAGTACTTTAAAGATATAAATAAATAGGATTATCGCTATTAAAGGTATTTATTAATAGATTAATAAGCTTAAAGTTAATAGGAAGTTTAGAATAGCTATAGACTAGCTTAATTATATCCTCGCTATTTAAAGGGTAATTATATAAATCGATATATAAATAGAAGAAAATAAATTCGAGGATATTAACTTCTTAATAATAAATAATATATTTAAATTAATAAATAATAATAGCTTCTTTAAGGGCTTTATAACCTAGAGGCTAAACCTATTAAAGAAGACTTAGTTAATAAAAGGATATAAAATAAAGGGCTAAGAAACTATAGATTAATAAAGCTAGAGAAATAATAGCGAATATATAGAAGATATCTTAATAAGTAGATATTATATAATTAATAAAAAGGAACTTAAAAATTTAAATATAATTTATAATATTATAGAAATAGCTATTATTAATTAAAATAATAACGATTTCTAATATTTTCTTAAAATATTTAATTACTTTAGCGAAATAAAAGAGATAATAAATATACTATTTCGATAAATAATTATATAAGATTATACCCTTAATAATATATATTTAATTATAAACCTCCTATTAAATAAATTAAATAACCCTATAAAGGGGCTTAAGGATCTATAATTATTAGCTAATATAGCTAAAAGCTTTAATAAACTTATAATAAGATAAGCGCTTTTATTAAATTTATAAATAATATATTTAATATTAGAATAATTAATTATATATTTAATATCTAGCTAAGAAGCGAGTTTACTAAAGTAGTATTTATATAAAGGGTTCTTAGCCTTAGTATTAAGAAGCTAATAATTATAAGCCTAAATAAGTTAAGGATTATATAAATATACTTTATTAAAATAGAGAATAATATCTAATATAATAATAATTAAATAAAAGCATTAAAATAATTAAAATAAATATAAGATTAATAGATAATATAAGGATATAATAATTATAATAATATTAATTATTAAAAAGAAGCTAAAGATAATAAGATCTAAGAGAATTATAAATATAATAAAGAGAACCTTATAAAATAAATATAATAAACTATTACTTATAAATTAATAATAGGGACTATTCTATATTATTACTTACTTCTAGGCTATTATTAGTATTATTATTATAATAATTTCTATAATATATCTAACCTAGCTCTATATTATAATTACACTAAGGAATAAGGCCTAAGATTAGGGCACTAAGATATATTAATAAAGGCATTACGAGTTCTAGGGACTAGACCTCTAGGAGGGGAGGTAATATAAGGAGTTAGACGTTAAGAACCTAACCCTTATTCGTATTATCGTAGATACTTTAACGTTAAGCCTAAGTTTAAAAGGAGAAATCGAGGCTATACTCGATAGCTTCGATAAATTAAAGTTAATATAATAGCTTATTAATTATTTATTAATCTAATTACTTTCCCTAATCTAGGCCCTTAGCCTAATACCTTTATATATCGCTAATACCTTAATAATAAGGTCTAATTTAAAAGTAGAAATCAAGGCTAAACTCGATAGCCTTAATGAGTTAAAGTGAATATAATAGCTTATCTATTATTCGCTAATCTATCTACTTTCCCTAGTCTAGGCCTATAGCCTAATACCTTTATATATAGCGAGACCTAGGGGCTTAGGGGCTCGCCCCTATTAGCTACTACTATAGGGATTATAATAACGTTCTTCTAGTAGTCTAGTTACTCGCTCGCTCTACTTAGGTCCCTCTAATAACTTATTTTAGGGGCCGGGTATTTCAGAGCAAGTGTTAGAGGTTAGAAACTTATATATTTTAATATAAAATTACTAATCCGTCTTTTTATCGCCCTATTATACTTTACCTTCTCAGCCTGCCACATAAGCAGGGTCTAAAGCTACCTGACCGAGTATTAAAACTTGTGCCTCGAATTGTATAGATTCCTAAGGAATCATCGACTCTTCATATACTACTAGGTATATTCATATAATACTGCACTAGCTAAACTATAGACAAATAGAACTCCAGTTCCCCCAAAAAGTCAGAATGTAGGAAACCTCCTAGTCGCTGGTTGACTGACCCAAAGCCAAGGTCTTCCAGTGATCACGTTCCGCCTCCAACTTGCGAATCTTCTCCTCCAGATCCTCGAACCGCTGCATTTTACGCTCCCTAGACTTGCGGGCTGCCAGAGTGTTGCGAGCGCGTTTCATCGCTACAACGTCATCTGGATTCTCAACAACGATGGGTGGCAGGGGCTTGTCTCGCTTCCTCGCGTTGACGCCAGCCACTGACGAGTGCCGCCCAGAAGCAGGCGAGCCACTCGATTTACGGCGAGGGCACTCGCTTACCGTGCTGTTCTGGACTCTGTCCCCGAGCGGCTGTTCCGCCCCCGTTGTCTCGACACTCGCGTTCTGGTCAGGGAAAAGTGAGAACCACTGGCTGCCGGCCACATCATATTCTCCCGAGCTTCCAAAGTTTGGCGACACGTCATAGCCATCCATATATTCTGGCGATTCGAACGGCGAAGGCGACGTCAAGGCTGTGAATGCCGTTGAGTTCGGCGCAGACATGTATGGATCCTGGATTAAGAGGTCCTGTGGGGAAACAGTACCGATGTTGTGGGATCCACTCGGCATATCGAACACGGAAGGCGCGCTGGGCGACGAGTAGGCAGTCGATGCCCCACCCTCGAACCCGGTGAATTCTTCGAAATCTACAGGCAATCATGTGAGCTGATGTATAACTAGATCAATCCCTTTCTTGGGCACTCACCCGCGATGTTCATGTTCGCAGAATCAGGTTGCGGAATGCTGGGTGTGCTCTCTGCGAATAGTGGAACTGGTGGGCGAACTAGTCGCAAAGTTTGACGTGAGCTTCCAGACGTGTTTTGATCTGAACCGCGTGTTGATCCGGCGATGTTGGCAGAGGAGGGACGATCCGAGGGACTTAAATTGAGATATCCGTTTCCAGCAGCAGATAGTTGCGATTTCGATTGAATGGAGATGCTAGTGTGTTCGGACTGGTGCTGTTGATGAGACGAGTGGCGGCGGTTTGGTAAGCGTAAACCTGTCAGGTTGTGTAGTGCACGTTTAGGCAGGTTGTTGGGATGTGTAGGCTGGTCGAACAAGACAAAGTCCTGCTGCAGAGAGTGACAGGGTGTTTGATGCGCGGATACTGCCGGCAGGCTGGGGGAACTGGAGGGAAGCCATGGTGTAGGTGAAGCCGTGGTGACTGGAAAATCCAGCGTAGAAGTGTTGATGGAGAAGAGTGAACTCTTAGAGCGTGAAGTTGCTTTAAAGTTCAGATCAACCTGTGAAGGTAGAGCTGAAGGATTCAAAGGGGAAAAGGAAGCCTGTGGAGGACCTGCTGGTGGTGGTGGTTTACCGCATGGTGATGGTGTTCTTGCTGATATCTTTTTCTGTGATGTGATGTGATTGTGCTGAGGCAGGAGGAACAATTTTTGAGGGCCGAGTGGGCTGCGGCAGTTTTTGTATTTTTCCCAAGGCAGCAGAGAGACTGTGACAGTGGAGAGGGGGCAGGCCTCGTCCGAAGGGCGCAGACTTGAGTGGGTCTTGACTACCCACCCATCGACCAGGGCTGTTAAAGTTGACATTTTCGTGTTATCGAACAAGTACCTTTACCCCTTAGATGTTGCGACGTGTACTGTGCTTCTCAATCAAATCCGTATTGCTTGACAGACCCACCCTTCTCCGCAGTGTGTGTGCGCCAAACCAAAGCTGTCCAATCTCAGCAGTCTTAGGTGTGACTCACAGTTGCTAGCGCGAAACCAGTCTCCGGTGTACGAAAGTGGATTGGGTTTGGTCAAACAACTCAACCGAAAGATTGGCCCACGAAAAGGCTCTACAGTAGGCTTACTGCCTGATGGCGAGGCATGGGACTGAGAAACCAGGGTGCTCCGTCACTTGGTAGGCCTTTATGATTCCTCGACATCATTTCTTTTTATTTTATTTTTTATTTTTATTTTGGGGGGGGGGTGGTGGAGGTGGGGTCGACCACCTCGGTGTGCTGCACTGCGCCTTGCTGGAATTAAGCACTAAGATTGTGCAGTTAGTAAGCCATACTGCAGTGCCCAAATTTGGCCTCAGTTCTTCGTATGCTCGATAGCCGAATAACAGGAAATACATGTCGCTAATTGAATGACATGATATAGCGAGCTATACATGTAGATGCATATAGCTTACCTACATATTTCATATGGTTTACAGACGTGCCTGCCCTTAATCATGTCCCGATGTAGTGCTTATTTATGTCTCAAGGCAGGCCGTGATTCTTATACGAGGCCACATTTGGAGGAATTAGCTATAGTGACGCAACGCAGCGACTATGCGTCTCCGCTGCCTTCTTTTCTCGTTTCTCTTTGGGCCACGAATACAAACATTACAGTCTATCGCATGGAATCTTGGGGCTACATTGAAAACCAGCCAAGAGCCCTTTCCCTTAGCTTGAGGGCATTGACAGCCTAGGTCTTCTCGCCAGGAGTACCGTGCCAAACGCAGAGACTAAAGAATAAGTAGCATGTCAAGTATAAGAGTCTCCGGGGGACAAGAGCTCGTCCAGGCAAGAGATTGGAACGTTTATGGGCCTAATTACGGTCATGGACCGGGAATCATTTCAATGTATTTGCCTGCCGAATCTCATTATCGACGATGTCCTTCTGTCCATCGCGGAAGTCCTTCATCAGCAGTAGAAACTGCGATTGCTTCCACTTGTCACCTTGTTCATGCTGGACAGTCTGTAGTAGCTGCCGTGCAGCTTCCGAGACATCGGACCTGATTGGTAAGGCATCGGGCGTTTCAGCAGCCCGGTCGTGGTGGTTGACCTCTTCCATCGAGTTCATATTCTGCGTGTTATCCGTTACGTGGAGGCTGGCAATGTCAACTTCGGGCCCCAAACTGCCAGCAGTGGCAGGGTTTGCCAGTGCATCGCGGTGTGATATTCCGACAAGCAAATCATCTTGACCAGTTGCTGATCGTTGCTGGGCATGTGTCTGCCTCTCAACTTCTGCGCGTTCGATATCTTCCAGCTCACGTGCGAGCTTGTCCATCACTGCGTCGACTTGTTGCTCAACCCCAGCACCAAGGTCACCATTTGAAGTCACCCAGTGTCGCATTGCCGTGTCGAACTCGGTATCTCGACCTTTTTCCAAAGGGTTTTCCAAAGGGGTATGTTGGTTGCTATAAACACTCAAGGGCATCATCCCAGACATCGAGAGTGGTGTCTGTCGAGCGATCATCGCCTGGTCTGATAGCACAGGAGAAAAGTTTTGCCCATGCTGGTGATGTTGAATATGTTGAATCGAAGGAGGTGGTGCCATGCCACTCTGAGAAGGAACAATCATTTCCCGCCTGAAGTTGTCAAAGTCCTGCGCCCAGTTGGTTGTTTGAGGAGGCTGGAACGAGTGAGAAATTTCTTGAGGCCGTGCTCCGAAGGCATTAGGCTGCACTGAAATGTGATGTCCGCTATATTCTGTTGTATACGGCGTTGGAAGTTGTTGATTGGGGTTGCCGAGGTATGTGCTGTACGACTGACTTGGGTCCTGCGACATGCCTAGCTGGTTGGATCGGAAGTCCTGTCCCAAGTTTGTTAGTTGTGTAGGACGAAGCGCACCCAAGGAAGTGACCTACGGAGGGGTTAGGAACAGCGCGACGCGCGCGATCTTGTTGCAGGCTTCGATCACGAGCACCTTGCTCCGCAAGCGCCTTCAGCGGGGTTGACCCGCCACAGACATTGTCTGCCATCAGCGTTGAAAAGAAACGTGAAGGATAGACGACCGGATGTATTCCTATCTTGCCGTAAGGTCAACCGCAGGTGGAGTTTCCTTATATAGCCACCTCAGCAAGGTCGGGAATGATACCAATGTCAGATCGCAAGTCTTGTATCAATAAGCCTGCGTGACAAATGGCAGTGGAATTGCTGAATTTCTGCACGTCGAAAAGAAGTGAGCCATGCAAGTGTTGTTTAGATGACAGCTCGTACACATGCGTAGTTATTTCTAATCTATGTTAGAGCCTTGTGAATCAACTATCCTTTTGGAACATTTGCCGTGACGTCTATCTTGTGATAAGCGTCTGCCTCGGCAAATGGTGACGCCGCTTCGGTGGCTCGGCTTACATGTATGTTCAGCTTCAAGAGACACGAAATGTGGGGTCACTATTTTGGCGGGGGTGGTCATGTTGATAAGATTGGTAGCGATAAGATTAAGGCTGTCCAACATTGAATAGCTGTATGGCGCTTCCCATACACCGTAGTGCACAGGCGTTGAAAACAGACGGTAAGGTAGGCTCTAAGAC
>NW_009276920.1:209533-228642 GCF_000150675.1 Verticillium dahliae VdLs.17 | reverse complement strand
AGTCATACTATCGCAAACTCGGGTCACGACGACATGATTGTAAGTTGACGTCGTGGTTCAACTCCTGTGAGAGGTTTGGAGGGTGGATGTACGGCCTAGTTTACTTGAACTAATCCGGGCTTCAACTTCCAGCATGATGCTGTTCTCGACTACTACGGCCGCCGGCTCGCAACCTGTTCCAGCGATCGTACAATCAAGATCTTTGAGCTCGAGGGCGAAACTCAACGTCTCATTGAAACGCTTAAGGGGTGTGTAAATATCCCACTTCCACCCCTGGCCTAGACAACAATCGGGAGCTACGTATGTCGTGCTAATCATGGATGCCGCAGACACGAGGGAGCAGTATGGTGCGTCGCATGGGCGCACCCTAAGTACGGCAACATTCTAGCATCGGCAGGATATGATGGCAAGGTGCTCGTGTGGAGGGAACAGGCGGGCTGGCAGAAGATATTCGATTTTGCCTTGCACAAGGCGTCTGTGAACATTGTATCCTGGTCACCACACGAGTCGGGCTGCCTGCTGGCATGCGCCTCGTCTGATGGCAACGTCAGTGTTCTCGAGTTCAGAGACAACAACTACGACCATAGCACCTTTCAGGCGCATGGGCTTGGCGTCAACTCTGTCTCGTGGGCCCCAGCTACGGCACCGGGGAGCATTGTGGGCAGTTCCCCCGGACCCGGGTCGACGGGCGCTCGACGATTTGCCACTGGAGGTTGCGACAACCTCGTCAAGATCTGGTCCTTCGACTCGACATCCCAGGCTTACAAGCTGGAGGGCGATGCTCTGCAGGGCCACACGGACTGGGTGCGCGATGTCGCCTGGTCCCCGACTGTGCTTCAGAAGTCATACATTGCATCAGCTTCGCAGGATAAAACAGTCCGTATCTGGACGTCCGACTCCTCTGCCCAAGGCCAGTGGGCCTGCAAAGTTCTAAGCTTCGACTCAGCTGTGTGGCGAGTGAGCTGGTCGCTGAGTGGAAATGTGTTGGCAGTGAGCGGAGGCGATAACAAGGTGACGCTTTGGAAGGAGAACCTGAGGGGCGAGTGGGAATGCGTGAAGAGCATTGAAGAGTAACTTGTGAAACACACATCAATAGAGCAAGGCATAGCTACACGTTCGAACTGACCTGCTTCACTTCGCATGGGCAGGTAGTATTGCGGTAAAAACCCCAATAGGGGTTGTTGTATGCCAGTACGTGATCCAGACCTGTGTGGTCCCGAATGACAGCCGCCTTATCTGCGAACCGGGAAGGGGGGCGTTTAAATGGCATGAGAGGCCAGTTCATATCGCCCTGTTCCTTCCTCTATGTATTTCGCAGAGTCACCAGAAATACCCCTACCAACAGAAATGACCAGTCAACAGCCGGTGTTGTTGCCAACGACGGGTGTGCAGTGTGACCAGGGACACCCTCTGATGTCGATCCCATGGTTCGTTCGAGCACGAATATTTCACCTGTTGAATCAGATGTCATGAATAATCTGCCCATTCTGTCCCAGGCCAGACCAAAGGGTCGAGAACACTGGCTGGGGCAGTCGTTGAGGTCTGCATTGTACATGACATTATAGACGGCATTCGTGCTATTCGCTAGCTTTTTGGGGGAGCCTTGGTCGAAAACATTACTAGATAGAGCATAGCCGACCGCTTTTTCGCGGTTCCCTAATAGGTAAGTCAGCAGGCCATTCAGTCATGCCTTTTTCGTAAGCCATACAGCTGCCGTGAAACGTGACAAAAGCCTCCGATCCATCTGGCGTGAACACGATGTCCAGAGGTGCCGAGTGTGCCTGAAAGGTCAGGTGCTGTGTATTGAGTACTGCAACCTGATGTATCGTCTGCGCGGTCGTTGGAGGCTTCAAATTGGTCTCCAGTGCTCATGTTACCAAGTCTTGGGAAGCCATCCGTCGACCATAATGCTAGACATATGGGATAGCCGTAGTTTGCCTCTTGACTATAAGTCGAGCCATTGAGGAAGCCGTGAAAATACAGCTCCTCTCCAGGGTTGCTAGGGTGTATACCAACACCATCGCGCTCCAGGTTGTCCACGGAGTTCTCCACCGACCACATTCCCCCATCGTCAGGGTGCTCGACGACGCCAACTGAGTTGCGAAGTCCCCATCCTGATATTTTTCCGTCGCGGGAGAAACTGGAAGCTTCCCCGTCAGTAGCAATGCTAGTGACATTGAAAACACGAAGCTGCGAGTGACCAGATGCCCGCCTCAGGGCCATGGCATCTACATTGCCTTCAGAACCCCGTGACACGACGAGCAAGCCTGGAGCTTTGTCGGACACGAGAAGTGTTCGAGAGGTATGTCCTGCATTGTACATGTCCTTAATCACAGTCTTGTTCTTTTCGCTAACCTTGCCATTAGTGGCATCGTAGACCCATGCGAATACCTTGTCTGGTGTCGAGGCATACAGTGTTCGTCCATCGTTGGACAATGCGATGCCGTGGTTGAGCTGGACAACGGCCACGCGCATGTCAATCGAGCAAACTGCCACAAGACTTGATGAGTTGACTGACCTCAGGAGACTCCACGATCATGCTCCCGGTCTTTGCGTACATGCATGTGCCACCCTCGTCCTCGAGTAGTAGCCGCTTGATACCAACGCCGGAGCCAACGACGAGAAGTGCGCCGTTGCTATCGAACAAAATGCTTCGCGGCTTGGACAGCTCGCTGGCCACGATACCAAAGGACCAGCCGTCCGCAACGACGGGCCGACTCCGCGAGGTTGTAAGACTATTGCTGCAGCTCTGTGCGTATACTACCCGTGACACAAAAGGTTTCGACAGCAAGGTAAAGAGGCAGCAAAGCGAATCTCATTCTTTCAAGAAAAAAAAAACACAGTGAGCTGATTGGGAGTCGAGAAATCTTAAACGTGCGAGGCAGATGGACCAAGTGGTGCAAACGGAAAATTCAGGGACAGTTATTATGTACCTGAGTAATACTTGAAGCTGGTGAGCGTAATCATCATCACAAGATCTCGTTCTACCACCTTGGAGATGCTCGCCTAGCCACAAGACCCTAGTCCGAAAGCAGAACCCACCTTTGCTGCTTGATCTTGCCTCATATCAACTCGAGCCCTGGTTCACCAGCCATTCGCACACACACAAAAGAATTACATGGCACAATGCTCAGTCTCGTATGTGCATGCCAATTACCCTGCAGCCGACAGTGTGTGCTTACTCATAGGCTTGTCACGTCGAGAAACGAGTCCATTATTAGGACGTGATGATTCAAGAATAGCAATCATGGTGCTCGTAGACGCCGCTTGCGCCTCACCCACACGGCATTGTAGTGCAGCAGGTGCAATACAACCACGGACATTTGTAGATACATTATCGACGATCGTCTTTCCTCGTCCATACTGAAACCTCCCGCCGCCCTCTCTCACCTGTCCAACAGAAAGCTTATCGCTAGCAACAAAAGAAGGAACTGAGGCGGACCACGATTGGTAGTCCCCCTCTATCGTGGTTCAACGAAGGCCAATAACACTCATTTCCAGGGTCCAGACACGCCTGATCCACACCTTGAGCTTTCCCTCGACACCCTCAACATCCTCAAGCTCGACACCTTCCCACCAGCACCTCCTAGCAGGTTTCCGCCAAAAAAGGAGGAGTTTCTGAGCCATACCAACCGCGTTGCTGCCCATCTCACTGCCCCTGATGTCACTACGCAGGCGTGCCAGAGCAAGGCTGCATACCACCGCCTTGTTGGGCTCTCCCGCCCGGTGACCCCATGAATCATCATGATTAAACCCGCTGCTTTCCTGTCAGCAAGAATCACGCAACAAGCCGTCGCGTGGTGAACGTACCCAGCTGTCAGCATCTCAATAAGGTGGGCCTCGGTCGTACCCGGCTCATCGCTCCGCTTCAGCCCAGAGAAGATCCCCCCCTGACTCAGTAACGCCTTGGCAGCGGCTCTTTTGATCTCGATCATCTCAAGTTGCCCGACATCCGGACGAGGAGGAATGACATAAAAGTCGAGGTCTTCTCGCAAGACTATGATTCCAGCCCGCCGAGAAGCGTCGTCTCGGGATCCCAATGGCTCAAGAGGCACAGCGTCGCCATCCTGCGAAGCATTGGGCGACGATTCCATGGGAATTGATTGGGCCACATTGCGAAAGAAGTCCAGCATGTACTGCAGCGATACAGGATCATACTAAGCCACCATGTCAGCTCCTTACACTCGCGCCAACTCAAGTGGCAAGCTCAGACAAGTCGTGCTCCAGTCGGGTAGGCTACACGTACATCAACCTGGACAGCATCCCCATCTGCAAACCCACCCATTTGCCCCTCTGGGAATAGTCCATTGGGGAACAAGGATAGTAGAACAAACTCTGGCAAAGTCAGAAGCTCATCTCGAGACAAAACGAATCTTGTGCCTCTAATTGATTGATCAGTCACGGGTCGATGGCGCGCAACGGGATAAAAGAAAGCGTACCGGAGATCCATCGTGATAGTCTCGTCCGCACCAACATCTTGAATGGATTAGTAGCATTCTAGACGGTCACGGCTAACATTTTCAAAGCTCACCTCCGATAGCGTTGACGGGCGGTCCGCCCTGCTGCACCTGGGTAATAATGCTCGATGCACCCCCGGCAGTCGCCATCACGAACGTGAAAGACGGGAGGGGACTGGGTCCCTCCGAGTAAGCGGGTGGCGGTTCGGTTTCGTCGTACTTCGAGCAGACGTCCCGTGGTGTATCTGGTAGATGAAGCGCTCGCTTGGTTGTCTCTGCAGGTGCTTCGTGGGAGAAGGGCCGGTCGATTTGAGGGTCTGTCGAATGCAACCCTGTAGACACGTAGGCCGGAGCCGCCGAGAAACCTTCAGCGAGAGATGTTTCTGTAGGATGACTCGAGAAGTCTACAGTGTTCGTCCGTAAGTTGTCGGTTTCACGACAGGCGTAAATGGATGAAAAAAGGGGCGGCCTGGAGGAGGAGGAAGACGCCACAGGCACCCGATACTGGGGAGGCGGGGAGCTTGTCCGGTTGACTGGTCGCGAGTTGAAAGAATCCAGATCTTCGATGGGCTCGATGGTGATGCTTGGATGGAGAGGGACGGGCCGTCCTGTATATCTGGGGGTTGAGAAACGTTGTCGGGAAGATTAATAATAGCCAGACAAACGTTGACTATGTGTAGCGGGATTGCAACACAATTTCAGCTTTGAACGGATGGGAGCCCGTCTTGTGTCGAGAGCCAACGACTCCTTTGTGCCGAATCGAGCTACCATAGAGTTAGTTAGCTGGTGGTCAAGTGGCTTGTCATCCAAATTTCGGAGTGTGGGTGGTCGCACATATGAGAACGATATCGACGATCAGAGTGGACAATTCTGGGGCGTCGAGCTAGTGTTTATGTGTTTCCGACAGGAAAGCCGAGTGGTTGATGGGCGAGGTTGGAAGGCGGATTCTTGATGATAGCGGATGGGAGGACACGAGAGAGAGCAGGCATACTTCGGCACAGTTGGCGTCTGCTGTGTTGCAGGCACTAAGGTGAATGGGCAACAGCCATAAAAGACTAGGCGTCCACAAATGGCCGACATTCACCGCCCAACCCCGGCCGGCGGCTAATTAATACCGCCTAACGTGCCTCCTCATTTAACCCCCCTGTCTACCCCACCAGTCCTAACTTCTGGTGTCCCAGTTTGCTAGGATGACAGACAAACAAAGAATTCAAAGACTAATAAAGTGCTTGGGTATTAGTTGTAAGCTGTCGCAGTATCATAAAGCTACTCCAGACAAAGAGTTGCGACCTCAAGTGTCACGAAGGCGGGAATCGTTTCACTCGTACATTCACATAGGCGTATGTATTCTTCTGGTATTGCCGAATGTTCGAGTTCTGTCTAGTCATGATCACTTTCGTCGCCAAATATGGCTCTGAAGACGTCTTGGTCCGGTTTTTTGTCCGTCGTACCATCACTGTTCAGGCCTGCCGCTGCCGCTGCCACAGCCGTGGTCCCAAGTGCCTGAAGTGAAGAGCCACAGTTGCTGGTAGGCTCAGAAGGTCCCGCTGACAGGAGTCTGTTAATGTTCTCAGTGCTCAGTAGTTCCTCTTTGCGATCATCTAGAAACTGCCCTGTGTCTAGAGATGACAGGGTGACAGTAGGTCGAGCCTGCGACGGTTCGAGGCTAACAGGGTTGGGGTCTCGAAATGGCACGTTGAACCTTTTGCAAAGAAGTCTGGTGGGGAAGAAATCCTGCTCCGATCTTGTCAGCTGCCCATAGAGTCCCAATTGAGCTGCTTGTTCTGCACCATCCAGCGGTTGAGAATCGTTGGGTAACGATGACCGTCTGCCAGATTCGACCGTATTCATGGAATCGGACGACATATGGGTGTGAGTAGATGTTGTAAATCGTGTTGCCATGATGCCTGTCATGGGTCTGAATAACTGAGCACAGCCGTAAAACTCCTCTTGCTCTTGAGCGAACTCTCTCCAGCTCAGCGAGTCAGGCTTCGCTGGATAATCAGAGATCAAGCCCGCAGAATGTGTCAGGTACGCTCTGTATCGTGACTGTTTTGCTTCGTCATCCGCATATGGCCCCCGAGCACTTTTGCCCCTTTCGATGGCAATGACGGCCGTCTCCTTGTCTAACACTGGAAGCCCCCGACGCGTGTTAGAGCCTTCGTGACAGTCTTTGCTGCTTTGAGCCAGTAGGGCTTCGCCACCAGCGGGTGGTAGATTTGTTCGACCCGAGGCTGCCACGAGGCGCTCGCGGGCTGCGTTAGACAGGAAGTCGAATATGGACTTCCCCGGCAACGGAGCCTCCCCTAGAGCAAGAGCACGAGACCGGGGGTTGTGGGGAGTTGAGTTCCGTGCACTTGAAAGTACGTTAAGCATGCCAGCCGGAGCCTCACCTGCCTCACATGACTGGTGCTTAGATGATCTCCATCCTTGGGGGACAGATGGGAGATCAGAGGCTGTAACGGAAGAACCGAAGGATTCGGAAGAAACCGATATGTTGCCCAGCACAAACCCCGGGAGTGGTGATGAACCATCTCGACAAAGTCGGCCATCCCTTTGCTTGAGTATTGTCGATTGTGACTTGAATGCTGGCTTAGAGCCAAGGGCCGGGTTTGCCAAGACTGTACCTGACGACAACTTCTTTTTCTTCCTCTTCTTCAAGCCCGTCAGAGTCCTAGTTCGAGAAATCTTAGGTGCCATCTGATAGCCATCATCATCATCAGAACCGTTATCATTGAGCATACCGAACCCCATGCCACCACCCTGGCCTTTTGTGTCCTTAGACCTGCCAGCCATCAGGGAGCGGCTGGACCCCGTCATCCCAAAACCGTCGAGGTTGAGCACATCTTCCTCACTCATTCGGCGAGTAAAGCCGGCGGGCTCGTGCGTGCAATGAGCGGACATGGCTCCATATCCGAGGCCGTGGTGGTCGATCTTGCGGATGACACCCACGACGGCAACGTCATCAGGCGCAAAAAGGTGCGATTCTGGCACGTGCGTGCTGAGGGCTTCGGTATCGTGCAGTCGTGCTGGGCGACGCACCTTAGGTCCGATACCTTGACCTTCCCTCCACCCCATCTTCATCAGTAAGCCGAGGCCTAATGAAGCGTCCCCATGAGATATCAGATCCGACAGTCCTCTGCCAAAAGCTCTTGCGTTCCCCCCCACTGCGCTGGCAGTGAACGCTTCGGACAGTTGTATCTTCTCGTCTTCTAGCGCTGCTTCGCGGTCCTCGTCGTCCATGAAGTCCTCCGGTCGTTGTGGCTGGGCCCCAGGAATATCCTTGTGACGAGCACTTCGACTCGAGACAAACGTTCCAGGAGTCCATCCTTCCTTAGATCCGACTGTATTATAGTATCCTGCACTCCAGCCTCCGGTGAATGCGCCGTGGAGTCGCCGTCGGCCTTGCTCATCTCTTACCTCCTGTTTATGAAGAGGAATATATGAGCCATTGTCGGGTACATAGTCGTTGGGTGGAGGTAGAGGCGTGCCAATTAGAACGAATAGAGAACCCTCGGCAGGAAGGTCTGCTTCGTATGTCGTGCGGGATCTTTTGTGTGACATGGAGAAAATGGAAGCCCGCTGTGTGTTGGATTCGTTGCAAAACGATGGAAAATGCCTAGAGTACACGGCTCGGAGGTCGATGCACCTAGTGTTGCGATGGATATATCAATGAGGTCCAAGGCTTGGAGGTAACTAGTTTATCGATAAGCATACGGTTGGGTCTGCTTGATGGTGGTGGATGGGGCTACCCCGAGTGGGTCTACCTAAGGTACAGTGGGGCGACAAAAGAAAGGACAGACCTCCATTTTACACCAAAACATATAGTTTTCTAACCTCTCCAGCTTATTATATGAAATAGGTTAAGTAATAATAATAATAATACTATTAGAAACTTACTAGATCTATACTATATTAAGATATTATACTTATAGGCCTAGTACTTACTTAGATATATAGACTTAAAGCTAAAGTAGTAAAGTTCTTAAAATTAAAAAACTTAATAATAAGTTTTAAGATCTAAGATTAATACTACTAAGTAGAGAAGTTATTACTTAATATAATAGAAAAGCTAGCTATAGCTAGTTCCTATAATTAATAAAATTAATATTAATAGAGTAGAAGAAGTTACTTAACTTTAAGCCTTAGTTACTTATATAATATAGAAGATATTAATAATTTAAATAATAGAGATTATAGATTTAGTAAAGCTCTAATAGTATTATTACTATTATTATTTAATCTACTTTATAGATCAAGTTAGAGAGGTTAGAAAACTATATATTTTAGTGTAAAATGGAGCTCCGTCGTTTCTTTTGTCGTATGACTGTAGTCAGCACCTCTCTAGTAGGCCTTCAGAACTACCTACCTACCTTAGGTAGGTACAGGGAAGGGAGGGAGATTTGAACTCTGTCAGCAGCACCCGCTGCCTGGGTGTGTAATTACCCCGTGACTGTAGTCCCCAAGGTGCAAATGTGGTACAGGATCATGGGAACCAGAAGTTATGCCAGCCGTATGCACTCTTGGCACCATTATCACTTCTCTGGCCTGAAGTCTCTGGCTCTTGCCAAGCAGGCCAGGGGGTTCGCCTCTCTACATTACATACGCCACCTATTCGGCATCGCAATTTCCCAACCTGCCCCCTTTCCCCTCTCTCCCTCTGAAGCCAAGTCTCGTGTGTTGAGCGAGGGAAGCTGTCTACTTTGTAAATTGCCAGCGTCTGAACGTGGCCCAGTTTCTAAAGATACAACAGGAGCCGGCAGAGAAAGAAATAAAAAACCCCAACCCAACGCGGCTTCCCTCTACAATCGAGGTGCTGGATCGATCTTTGGCGCGTGTTGTTTTAGCGTACAGCAAGCAGCCTCCTAGGTATCTATGCAGCAACCAAGGTGAATGAATGGGTAGGCCTGGCTTGAATAGATGATACCTACTCCAGTCTCATTATTCGAATCTGACCCGACGAGATTCCGAGTTCTGTTTATGCTCCCGTCATCCTTATCGTAAATCTCCCTCGGAGTAAGTAGCAATAGTATGGACCTGTGCCTATCCGATTGAAACCTGATGGAAAGATCCCGCTAGACCCATCCATAAAGGGTGGCAGGATGTGGAGGTGTCTTCTTCCTCAGAGATAGTAGTACCATGTACCTTGGTGGGGCGCGCTACCTTTGCCAGCCCGTACCCCCAGCCACACGCGCGAGTAAAGCAGGCAGTGGCAGGTAGTGTGTTACGACAACCTGTCTACCCCTTCTCCATTCTGCCTCTGTTGCTCTCTTTCACTGCATGTCTGGTGTCTCCCTCGAGATCTGATTGACATCGCGTTCTCTTGCATTGCGAAGCAATCTCTCCGCCATGACATTTGAATCATCCCATACGACCAACGCGGAAAACTTTGCACAGCTGCCCCCTCAAAAAAGTCAACACCAGGCATCGCGCTCGTACTCCACTCGCTCCCGCCAGCCTCCTGTCGTCCCTACTTCAAGCGGGCAGCCTTTGCAACGAGCTGCTTCGACTTCGACTTCGATAACCAGCCGCCACCAGCGTCATCCCAGCTCACAATCTCACTCTCGACAACCTTCAGCAACGCGCCCAATTCAAGACGTCCTTGCTCACCATGAGTATGATCGGGAAACAACAAACGTAGCCACATATTCCATGCGGAGCTCAGCCAGAGACAAGGATAGAGACAGAGACAGCGAGCAGACGCCTTCTGCCCCTCGAGGAGATCATACCCGCCCTCAGCGCCGAAGCAGCACCAAATCCACAACCAACAATCGCCGTCAGATGCAGCACGAGATGGCTGCCAATAGTACTGTCGCTAACTCAGGTGGCCCCACGCCTGTCTCTGACTCCAGAGGGCCTAGTTCCTCGACTACAAAGCAAGGACGAGGTCGAACAACCATCCCGACATCATCAGGCAAATGGATCTTAGGTAAAACCATTGGGGCCGGCAGCATGGGCAAAGTCAAGTTGGCTCGCAAGGAAGATGGCCCTGAACAGGTGCGCCCGCTGAAACTCACTCCGCTATCCCTAGTGTTCACGAGAATCAGAAGGATACTAATGATGGTGAACATGCAGGTAGCTTGCAAGATCATTCCTCGTGGATCAACGGAAGACGGCCACCACAGCCGTGCAGACAAAGAACGCGCAGACCAATCGAAAGAGATCCGTACAGCCAGAGAAGCGGCCATTGTCACCCTACTGAACCACCCACATGTCTGTGGCATGCGTGACGTAGTTCGAACCAACTACCACTGGTACATGCTCTTCGAGTACGTCAACGGTGGCCAGATGCTCGACTACATCATATCCCATGGCAAGCTCAAAGAAAAGCAAGCACGCAAGTTCAGTCGGCAAATCGCCAGTGCCCTCGATTATTGCCATCGGAACAGCATCGTCCACCGTGACCTCAAAATCGAGAACATTTTGATAAGCAAGAATGGTGACATCAAGATTATCGACTTCGGCCTGAGTAACTTGTTTGCACCCAGGGGCCACCTCAAGACATTTTGTGGCAGCCTGTACTTCGCCGCCCCAGAGCTACTTCAGGCTCGGGCTTATACCGGCCCCGAGGTGGACGTCTGGAGTTTCGGTATTGTCCTTTACGTCCTGGTTTGTGGTAAAGTCCCCTTCGACGACCAGAGTATGCCTGCGCTCCATGCAAAGATCAAGAAAGGACTTGTAGATTATCCAAACTGGTTATCCAGCGGTGAGCCTGCGCAATTGCCCTAACTATGACCACACAAGGTTGTGCTGACCCAGACCTTCCTATGCAGATTGTAAGCACCTTTTGTCGCGTATGCTTGTGACCGACCCAAAACAGCGGGCGGCTATGCCTGAAGTCATGAGCCACCCCTGGATGCTCAAAGGTTATGGAAGTCCGCCAGATAACTACCTACCTTTGCGAGAACCTCTGACGCTACCTCTAGAGCCCGAGGTCATCACTGCAATGACGGGATTCAACTTTGGGTCGCCCGACAACATCAAGGCTCAGCTCACCCGGACCATTGAGTCTGAGGAATATCAGCGAGCAGTACGGACATACCAGCGAGAGAAGGAGCTTCCCCAGCCTACAAGGGACGTAGAGAAGAGGCGGGGGTTCGGTTTCGATTTCTACAAACGGCGCAACTCAGGCACAAGTCGGGACACGCTCACTGCCCCAAGCTCTGAGGGTCTGCAGCTAGGCAGTGACCCCCTCAATGCATTTAGCCCACTGGTATCGATTTACTACCTGGTACGAGAAAAACAAGAGCGCGATCGTATCGAGCTCCACCCTGGGCAGGTCAGCCAGCCAGCGCAAACACCCCTCCAACAGAAGGAGGGTAAGGACAAAGAGTCTGCAAAAGACCACAACCCGCCGCAAATAACACCGCCTCAAGCAGCCCACACTAATACGGCTGCATACGAAATGCCTGGCGAGAGGGCGACTGGTGGGCGGTCCCGCCCTCGCGCACGAACGCATGGGGAAGACGACGAACCGGAAGCCTTGGTACGCGCACAACTGTCCCCAGCCATTGCTCAGCCTAGTGAACCGTACTCTGATGGACCGCCCAAGAAGGAGAGCACAGCGGCAGGCATTTTGAGACGGTTCAGCACTCGCAGACGTCGGGAACCAGAGCGGCTGGACAAAGACCGGTCGCATCCTCCTGTTGTTCAAGTCCGCTCGCCTTCAGAGGCGCCATCAGCCCCTCGCAAGAGCTTCAGCATACGAAGGAGTCGGAGGGATCACGATGAACCCAGCGACTCTGGTCTCCGCTCTGATGACAGCCAGCCACAGCACAAAGACCTCCTCAGTCCTCCGCCTTCCGCTGGAGGGCATTTCGGCTCCCGACGCAAAGGCTTGGGTAGATCGACTAGCGTTAACTCGGCTGATCTCCGACGCCGTGACTCAAGTCGCGGCTCAAAGGAACCGCCACCTACTAGCGGATCAGACAGATCTGCTACTGACGATAAACCGCGGTCGGAGCAAAGATTTGTCGGGCAGTCGCGATCCATATCTTTGAGGGCGAAATCGTTGGGCCATGCCAGGCGCGAGAGCATCCAACAGCGGCGTCTTCGAAGGGAAGAGGCCCGTGAAGCAAATGTTCCGGAGGAGACAGATCAGGAGGCTGGGGACCACAGCGGTGTGTCCACTGAGAGGCTGGACAGCTCTGACCTTGCCAAGCCAGTGTTTCTCAAAGGTCTTTTCAGCGTGTCGACAACATCGGGCAAGTCTGTTCCTGAGATCCGTACCGACATCAGAAGGGTCCTGAGGGGACTTGGCGTGGACTATACTGAGATTAAGGGCGGCTTTGCGTGTCGACACACTCCAAGCATTGATCTTAAGAAGGTGCAGGACCCCCCAGGTAGTCCTGCCGCACATACGCCAGGTCATCGAAGGCGATTCAGTTTCGGCGGCATGATCGCGAGTGCCGATCGAGAGCGCGATGATTCTCGAGATGCGCCGGCCACACCCAGGACTGCTGGCAGAGCCGGTGATCACAGCTATTCAAACTCTGACGTTTCTGAGGACAGCGTGTCCAGAGAGCTTCCTAGCTCGTCTAGACGGGCTCCCGGCGAGACAAGCACACAAGTACAGAGTGATCTCGGAGGTGACATGGTCCTTGAGTTCGAGATCTTCATCGTCAAAGTCCCCCTTCTGTCGCTCCACGGCATACAATTCAAGCGTCTGGTCGGCAATACCTGGCAATACAAAAACATGGCAGACCAGATACTGAGA
Organism: Verticillium dahliae VdLs.17; assembly: GCF_000150675.1. NCBI lineage: Eukaryota > Fungi > Ascomycota > Sordariomycetes > Glomerellales > Plectosphaerellaceae > Verticillium > Verticillium dahliae. The sequence goes on along the minus strand of NW_009276920.1, from coordinate 215,469 downwards.
GAGCTCCGTCTCTAGCCTGTCTCGGGCTTGCGGGCAGGACACGGCTGGTAAAGGGGGGGCAGGCAGGAAGGTTGGGTGTGGTTTTCGTATGGGACTGCTGAGGACTGGTCGATTCGTTCCCTCGTTTTCTTCCGTGTTATTATCGTCCACCATAGCGCGCGTTTTTGTACCGATGTTGATAGCAGCATGCATGATAAGTCTGGATGTTTGAGGTCCCCGACATGACGTGTGCTTGTCTACCAATCCTGGAAGGTCTACCCCGATCAACTACATTTTCGTGCCACCCTTTTCTTCTCCTGTCCCCTTCGTGTATGGATTACTTAAGTCGAAATACAAGTATGTAAGTGCAAATAAAGCAAGTGAACGTGTCGGATAGTTCACAGTTCTGGCACTTGGCGGCCGTTTTGCCGTCAGTACGTCAAAGGAGCAGCAATCAAGCACAGTAATCTTGAAGTAAATACCTGGATGGATTTCTGCTGGGCCCACAAGGTGCAAGATCTCATACACCGTACTGTTTATTACTCCTGATTGTGATAACTTTGGGGCGTTCAGGACATCCGCACTTGACTCACCTTGATATGGGAAGCAAGCGGACAAGCAAACATACTTTCTTCGGCCAAAGTCCACTATCAGGGTGGGTGGCGCCAGGCGGGCGGCGCCTCTGTCTACGTGCGACTCGCCTGATTAGTAAGGTAAACAACTGACACTTATATGACGCCTGGGCCTGGGAGATTAATGGACTTGCAGCCCAACGGGGCTATGCAGTAGTCGATGAGCCACTATGCCGGATTTCCAGCTAATGTCCATTGTTATTACATATTCCAGTCAATACAGCAACAACTGAACCCCCATACTTCAGGTCTTCACGTTTTTCTGGGCCGACCTTGGGGCAGATTACTTTCAGCCAATCAAACGGTCTCGTAAGAGTCACAGACAATTGCCTAGGCTCTTCGCCCTAGGTTTCCGCCCGCTCCCAACAACCACCACTGCTCGAACCTCAACCACCAGCCAGCAGCCTCGCCAACGTTTCAACCCTGTCTGCCTGTGACGAACGTCCATAGCTCTCGCTGCGACCCGAAGATTACACCAGTGTCATATTTCTCCCAGAGAACCATAATTACGTCTCAAATTGCCGACAGCACCCAACCTGACTATTCGAGAGTCGCGGTCGCCTACATTCCCGTCAACCAGACTAAGGGTGCTACCATCATCACATCCCTCGCCGACGACACGTAAGACGCGTAACGCGACGTCAGCAACAAGGTTCTGGCGTATGGTCCAGTGATCTTCTTTCGAGGGCAGGATTGACCCAAGATCAGCAGCATTTCCTGCGAAGCGACTTGAACTTATATACGCGGGTCAACCTTCAGTCATCCGCTATCCATCTACGCAAAGCATTCTAAAAGATTGCCGACATCAGTCTTTGACTACCCATCAACAGTTAGCAAGACTTACCGTGACAAAAATGATGCCCGCGCCCCACGTTTACGGTCACCACCAATTTAACCCACAGGCTGACGCTTCTTGGATGCACCAGCCCCCGGGCCATCACCAACATGCCCAACAGACTGCTGCCGCCGCAGCGTCAGCAGCGCAACAGCAACACTACAACCGCCTTACTGGTGCTCACAACAATGTAGCCTCGCTTGCCAGTACACATGGTCAGGATACGGGGCACGAAAACATATCCGAAGACAACCGACGCACAATGGCCTACATTGCCGATTTATTGAATGAAAGCACGCGTGAGGCGGCTCTGCTCGAGCTGAGCAAGAAGAGAGAGCAGGTACCGGAACTGGCCTTGATACTCTGGCACTCGTTCGGTAAGTCTTCGAGGTCTTGTCGCCTCGATACATTGAGCAAGTGTCCTGATCTATACTCGTCACAGGTGTCATGACATCGTTGCTTCAAGAGATCATCTCCGTCTATACCCTCTTGAATCCGTCTCAACTCACTGCAGCCGCATCGAACCGTGTTTGCAATGCTTTGGCCCTCCTCCAATGTGTGGCCTCCCACAATGATACTCGTAACCTTTTCTTGAGCGGTGAGCAATTCTTAGCACGGCAATACCTAGATACGAGTATGTCATATACTGATGAATGGACGCACAGCACACATTCCTCTTTTTCTCTATCCTTTCCTCAACACTACATCTAAGTCCAGGCCTTTTGAGTACCTCCGTCTGACCTCACTCGGTGTAATCGGGGCCCTCGTCAAGAACGATTCCTCCGAGGTCATCAACTTCCTCCTGACGACCGAGATAATCCCTCTCTGTCTTCGTATCATGGAGACAGGCTCGGAGCTCAGTAAAACAGTGGCCATCTTCATTGTTCAGAAGATTCTTTTGGACGACAGTGGGCTCAACTACATTTGCGCTACCTACGAACGCTTCTACGCAGTCGGCACCGTTCTCAGCAACATGGTCGCTCAGCTAGTTGAGCAGCAGACCGCTCGTTTGCTGAAACATGTCGTTAGATGCTTCCTTCGGTACGTTGAATCAAGCTCAAGGCACCTTCCGTTATAGCGTCTCGCTGACCCAGTGTCGCTAGACTGAGCGACAATGCCCGGGCGCGCGAGGCTTTGCGGCAGTGTCTTCCCGAGCCGCTTCGCGATGCCACGTTCTCCAACGTTCTTCGTGATGATGCAGCTACGAAGAGATGTCTAGCCCAGCTACTCATCAATCTCTCCGACAACGTTGTCGAGTCGAATGCAGCAAGTCATGTAGGGCTATGATGCAGTCGACTTACTTTAGAATCCATGTACAGTATATACGGCGTACGGTGGGTACTGTCCACTTCTGCTGAGGGCACTCTAGCTCTACGGTTTACCAACATAGATATTCCTCACCCTCTCAAGCGCTGTCAGCCAGGGCAAGATTGCTGGTGAGGGGAAGGAAGGAGGCTTAGAAGCGTACTTCTACAGCCATTCAGCTTGTTGTTGCCGTATCTTATTTTGCCTTGGCAAGGAGTATGGCATGGTAAAAGCATTATACCCACGGTTTTGGCGTTGAGGTGTCGGAGGAAAATTACCGTCTGGTTTTTGTCTGGGGTTTCTTCGCATCGAGTGATGGACAGAATAAAGGGACGGGAAGTGTTAAGCTCGAGGCAGAGCGAACGGTGATTAGGAGAAGGGCCATCATTGTAACACTGCTCTTGTAAATGACACGGATAGAATGTACGAAGACAACGATAACATGTCGCGGAGGCCGACTCATGCAACCGTGGATTTCTGACACGCCTGCAACTGGATGCTGCTGGGGATCTGTGAGCGATCATGTCTCCCTAGGCGATGCCATACCCTTGCCCTGGGGACCTACGATGAGAGAATTAATGGCAGGTTGGGGCTGCAGCGCAAAGGTGTGTCTGTAGCAAGAGTCGACCTTGGGTATCGCTTGTCCTACCCGGGATTGGGTTCTTATCCAGGTGCTCAGCCTGCATCAGCTCCCTGCCCGAATCCTTCACACACACCCTCTTATCCCACCCACCTATGCCCCAAGACTCACTCGGCAGGCCCCTGCCTCCGCCTTTTCATCACCCAGGCGGCCAGCGCCGCACCAAAGAATGGCGGTGGAAGCAGGCTACGTGGTCTACCAGTGAGAGTGCAGCGCCCCATGCACACTGCCTACAGATATGTGCAGTCGCACAGGCCGCCAATAAGCAACCAGCAAGCGCGCTTAGATGCAATACCATGTTCAGCCCTACCAACGGCCCCCATTGATTTATCTCTCCTCCTTTCTCCTCAACAGCATCGCCCCCTGAGATCTGTCGTCGTTCCAGTCCAGAACGCACAACACGTCGTGCCAGGGCTTCTTATGAATCAGCTGCACGGCGTCGCCGATCCCTGTTGCTGCGTCTGTTGCTCCATCACTATGATTGCGTTGAAGTGCATCGAACTAGGACCAACACTATGTCATATGTTTCCGAGACCCACGATTGGGCAGGCAGCAAAGTCGGCAAGCCAATGACGTGAAGTAGGTCGGTACAACAGATGGGCCAGTCCGGCGTCCGTCGGACACATTATGCTCCAGAACCACTTCACGTGTGCACCAGCACATGTCACGTCGATATGTGCGCTCGCCTCTGTCCGACTATGATTATCAATCGGCAAACACATGGCACTTGATTTTTTAGCAACGCCGATCAGGCCCAGAAACGTTGAAGAGCTGGCACGCTTCTGACAGCCTGAAAGGTAGCGTGGCTCCTTTGACTGCAAAACCAGCAGCTCGGGAAACAACATGTCTTCCTCGAGTGTTCGCTAACGGCTCGGTTCCAGCTGCGAAACTAGTCAATCCGTTCCGCTGTGGCTTGCGACACTTGTTCTAATTGAGGGTGTGGTTGTGCTCCTCCCACTCTGTTCAAGCTGGCCCGCAGGAGGAGACCCCACACACCCCAGTCTATCGGCCGCTAGGTCGTTTGATCGCAACGGCTGCTCGGATGGAAAGGGATCCTTCGCCGTAGCGAGCGTGCCTGCGGTGCACAGTGCCAATACATATGGGCTATTCGAGCCTCGAGCCTGTTTGTCAACGATGATGAGTGCGGTTGCAACTGCTGCCGGTCCGTGTGCCATTCCTCTCTAGCACACACACCGAGCACAAAAGCTGACTAGCTCCCTGGTGTAGCAAGGGTAAGGTAGCTTCAAGGTCGGGGTTAGACGGCACTGATCGTCCTGGTATATAGTACAATCGAGATGTGCATGTACATGTAGCACTGTTACATTTGTTCCAGGTTTTAACGTTCACACCGCAATCAAAGAGACTGATCTTGCTTGTGGATACGCTTCCCGACACAATGCCAGGGTTTGAACTCGAGTGCCTGGGTTGTTGTGACCTACCTGAGATGCTCAACAATTAGCAGCAGGGTCATTTTCCTTCGATCAAATCATGTGCTTACTCCGGAAAGGCCCGGAGAATGCAGGTGAACATACGCTGATTCGTACAAATGCCCACCATCATCCCTTCTCAAGGGTCATCCGGCTCAAGTTGGGAATGAGGCCCCTCGGTACTCTGGGGCTCATGTTTGCTGTTCATGGGGTGGCTCAGCCGCGTCAGAACCTTAAGGGCAACATCAGCAAGGGTCGAAGACGGAGTCGTCCCGCGAGACTGGTTCACTGGAAAGCGGTTGTCCATGTGTTAGAACCCCGAAGGGGTAGTGTTGCTCTTTGGAGTTAAACCCAAATGTGCATTCTACGGGTGCGAATGACACTTGGGAAACGATCGATCAAGCACGCCTTGTATACTGTCACTGTCTTTCTATCTATTATTCACACTGTCCGGTCGCGTGTAGGGCTGAGGTTGCCAATCTGTCTTCAAGCCGGAGAGATGAGGTGTGCTGTGTTCCACAGCATACCACCAACTCTTATGTAGGATATTGTAATTTGGTGACTTGTGATCATCCGCGTCTGTGCCAACTAAGGTCGTTGCGAGAGCGATGGCTAAACCTGAGATTAGAAGAATCGTGCGGGGCGAAGCCGTGCTCACGCCAGACAGTGATTGCCAGACAAGCAAACACCGATGGCTTTGCTGGCAGGCACGCCCTTGGAGCGACAAGGGGTCGAGCCATGAATCGCTTGTTGGCCACTCGCTTGGTCTTGTCGTCGGTCAAGGTATATTCATTCCGGCAAAGCATGGGCACCTTGTTGATCGCCTTTCATAGGTACCCAGGTACACATCCTTGGTACTCTTCGGTCTTGGGCAAGGTACCTACCTAGCTAGGGAGGCAGCGAAAGCGCCCGTCCAGCTCGTCGAAAATGAGAGCGGCCGCTTGGCCTGTGCTCCATCGGCTAAAGATCCAATCGACTCGTCCCCAGCGACTTCCTCGTGGCTAATTAAAAATAGGCATATTACAAGCACTTGGTTGGAAATCCCGAAGGAGCGGCCAAACTCCATGGATATTGGTAAGGAGCCAGTGAGAGAGAGCGTCAGGCCTGCTTCTCGCCTG
>NW_009276920.1:206484-209433 GCF_000150675.1 Verticillium dahliae VdLs.17 | reverse complement strand
GGGATCAAGAAGGTTTCGCCACTTCTGCGCTTGGCCGCGAAGCCGGTGGCCGCGTTTGTTTGGAGCACTCCCGCCCCCCCCTTTATGTTGCTTCCTGGATTGCTAGACAGGGAGAGTCCTAGGGTATGGCCCATCACTCTTGCATCCGCCCCGCCCGCGCCCGCGCCCGCAATCAAGCCGGTGATTTTTGCACGCCGGATCTGGCCTGCCTCTTTCTATGCTAGTCGACACTGCAGATCCAACAACCTGATCACAGCTCAACCTGCTCGTCACGGCTTGCATGGGCAGCTTGCGTACTGCCTGACTGATGACCATGTTCCGTGTTGCCTGAGGGTGTCTGGTTCTAAGCTCCCCCAGTACCCTTGACTGAGCCACTATGGTTCATCACCCCGCCGGCAGCCGCAACAGGCAGCACCATTGGTGGCCTCGCACTTGGGCCTGACAGTTTTCGTACGGCAGCCCACCGCACAGACCGACCTACTCCTCTCCGCAAGCTGGCCTACTGGGACCCTGCTAGGCATTCCTGTCCACCATTCATCCAAGGCTCCCAGGCTATAGTCCACCGTACTGTGGTGTACTTCTGGGAAAAGCCGAGAAAAGGGCCGGTCGGCTGGAGACCTCGAAAACCGGAAGGGTGGGTAGGGCACGACCGAGTACATGTACAGCAGATGAACTCGGACTGACGGCCGTGCTCATTGGTGATGGCATCATTCAGTCTGGCTGCCCTCTGGGTATTGGCTCGAGTTACGAGATTCCCGCCACGAAACGTGAACACGCGCAAGACGCCTGGGTATCTCGTCACTCGCCTGGAGAACCATAGAATTGCACGGAGAAAAGGCGAAGGGTATCGCGTCCACGTGCGGAAGCATTGTGTATCGTAGTGTGTTCTTCGGAATTAGCAAGTCCACTATCTCCACCAATTCAGGTTGAACCCAAGCACCCATGACCGCCACTGCTGTGAGTTGCAGAGTCCCCTTTCACTGGGGAAGTGTGACATGGGCTCAGGATGTCCAGAGACAGGTGGGGACGGATTCTGGCGTGTACTTGGGCCTCCTCCTCGGTGTCGAAGTAGCCTCTTTGGGAAGGGTTGCCTGTTACAGCCTAGTCTGCCATCGGAATCCGCGTATCGGACGATGAGTAGGCAGGCGCAGCCCCGATATCATCTTGCGGGCGGCCTAGACAAGGCCTGGGTTAAATTATAGTTCTATCAAACTAAGCGCATAATTAACCCAAGGCAAAGTCTCCTCTTTACCCCTCCCCCCCATTTCTCTTGAATGCCAGGCAGCCATATCCCAGGCTTGCCAGGGTCTTTGAAGCCTACTCGCGAATGCTGCGTTGTGACTGGCCAGCCCTACGAGGGATCGCTGTCTCAACGAAGAAAGCATCAGCACAGCCATGCCCCCATTTTTGCGCGACCTCAAGATCGACAAGGTTTATGTCCCTACTGTCCTTCGAGCCACTCGTCGCCGCTTTACTCGTACTCTGACCATCAGAGGGTTATGCTGGCCGGTAGTGAAGTGAGCATGAGCTTTGGCTCGAGCCAAGATTAGCGACCGAGACTTGACACTTGAGTGCTGCTGCTTTTGGCTTGCACCTGCCAGCATGCTTTCGCCGCGACAGCCCATCGTTGTGCATACCGTCATTCCTGCCCTCCTTCTGCCTCCTGGGGTGTCTACTTCCATCGCCGCAAGAGAGGGTGGGTGGGGGAGGCATGCTGTTGGGACGTTGCTGCGGTGCCGACCACTCCGTAAATTTGGCACTCTGTCCCCGATGACTGGGGAAGGAAGGGCTGCAGAACTGACCCAACATGGGGTGTGCTGGCGTCAATGCCTAGGCCTTTTCGATCCTGTGGTATCCAGTTGCCTCTCTTTCCCACACCCCCTTGTCACACCCGCGAGACCCCTCCTGGCCCGTCAATATGCTACCCATCTCTTCGTAGGGCAGAGCGGAGGAGTCGAGACGAGGTACGCGACGGTATCACAAACACACACCCCTCCCCACCTCCGATCCTTCACGCCCCTCCGCGAGGCATGGCATGACGGGCCCAGGTACTCTGCCCATGTGCAATACCAGGCTCCCAAGCAGGCCAACTTGCCTTTCTCGGCGCTCAGCGATGGCTCATTGCTGCTCCTGGTGCTTCTTGTCGCCCTTGGGCCTCATACGTTTGTGGTACGCGTTTTGTCCTCAGCCATTATTTAACACTTCCGGCCCCCTCCCCCCGCCCATCATCAGCTTCCTCACCTTACCTGTCCACAGCCTGACTCAGTCCCATTCTCGGCCCTCTTCGCTAGCCTTGCGCACCACGTGCGATCGTCGAGTTGCCTCGTCCTCTTAACTCATATCCATACATACCTTACAGCTCTCGAACCGATGTATGCCATGTCGCAATCGCAATATGCCTACGCGGCCTCCCCTCCGCAGCCAAGGCAATATTCTGGCCACGGCACCAGCAGTGCTTTTAGCAGTTCCGCCAACCCTGACGAGGACTGGACGAAGATATCTGACCTTGCTGAGCGTCGACGGATACAGAATCGCATCGCGCAACGCAACTATCGTATGTCTCACTCGCTGTCGAGTCTCGTTTCAGTCGTCTCGCGTGGGACTCGTATCGTGACTAATCATCCAACCTTGCAGGCAAGAAGCTCAAGAGGCGCCTGGAAGATCTTGAAAGGCGTGCTGGGGAGGACGGCAACTCAAGCTCCGAGAAGACAACACAACCTAAAGGCACCGCCTCCAAGCGCTCCCAATCTGCTTCAACGAAAGCACACAAGAATGCGCCGGAAAGGCAGCTCAGCCAGGGACAATTTACGCCGCCGATGAACCACGAGGACGAACTACTGTTTCCCCCATTTGACGACGTTCGCGAGAGATCCCACACGCCCCCTCTCTTCCCGTACTCTTCGTATCCTCCTCCCGATGAACTTATCATGGCGCCATCGTATTCTGTTG
>NW_009276920.1:199593-205961 GCF_000150675.1 Verticillium dahliae VdLs.17 | reverse complement strand
GTAGTTTCACTTATGATTTTCTTTCAATTTGGCGAATGTTGGGGCAGGCGTTATTAGTCGAAGCGCTCGACTAACGGCCACGGATAACAACTCGGGAGAACACACAATCAATTGCATGAGGGAGTTGGCAGGACCAGCATATTTCTAAACACAGCAGCTGAAAGAAGACTGAAAGAAAATCCCCAATTCCATACCAATCTTGCGTGCATATCATCACTAATTGGTGCTGATAACACAAGTGTTCGAAGAATGCCAATATAGCGCTGCTGCAGTAGACCTCGAGTCGATTTAGTTGGCGACTACAGTATTATCAGAACGGCATGGAACCTAGCACTGTGAGCGATGGCTTATCAGTTTCCATGTGTCCGTAGGAAAAGTTAACGATGACGCCGATACACCAGTGGCTGACACCCCAAACACTACAAGCTCGACAATTTTGCATACAATGGCCGACCGACACGTATCGTTTCTGTTTGGAGGTGATCAGTAAGACCGTACCCATAGCACCAATCCTGACAACAACCTCTTCTGACCAGCGAACCAAATCCCAGGTCGTGGAAGTCCAGCGCTTGGACCGCTTCTGACGACCGCGTACGAGGGGGCCGCAGTCAGTCTTATCTGCGATGCCAGAATGTTGGGCCAGCAGAGTTCCATGGTCATCTCGACATCACGGCGCTTGGAGGCGCTGGGTTCGCCTCGCAACGGACTGTCGGGTCCCTCGACCTGGATTTGAGTAGTTATGAAGGGCTCAGCATTAGCATTAATCACAGTGACGGCAAGAAATACACCCTGACGCTGAAGGACGAGATATTGCCACGACGACCTGATGGACGCGAGCAGAGTACAGTTAGCTGGGAGTTTGATTTTGTGCATCCTGACTCTGGTGAGTTGTTTATCAAATGGGCCGATTTCAAACCGACATATCGAGGGAAGCCGAAACCTGACACGGCCCCGCTGGATCTCGCCCATGTGCAGAGAATCAGTTTTATGATGCGAAGGTTTGACGGCCGCCTCTTTCATCGAGTTGGTTGCGCAATTGTTGACGTGATCAAATAGCTTCTTCGGTGAGCAGCAGGGAGACTTCGAACTGGCTATCAACCACGTTGCAGCATTCAGCACGCGATCCTCGTCCGGGTCGTTGTCCCTTTCGTCGTCGATAGCATCAGTGGAGGTGCCCGACTTGGACAAGGTTCAAGATAGAGGCAAACATACACAGGATGGTCACCGCGAGGCTTCTTGGAAAAACTGGTTGTGCGGTTGGGCTAGATGAAGGATCGGAGAACGCGAGGCATTTGTCAGGGGGGCGGCCGATCCTGTGCTGGCAAAGACATCTAGACCAACGTGTGGCTTTCATTTATTCCCTCCCTCAAGCACATGCCTGGATCATGCGGTCCACTTACGAGATACGAGCCAAGACCTTGAGCAAATCGCCAGTCACTCCCATAGCTGTTACCTCGCCTCCCGCCCCAGCACCTTGGATGATGAGTGGGTTGCTACCATATCTCTCGGTATAAAAGCTGATGATGTTGTCACTGCCCTTGAGCGCCGCAATAGGATGCGTGGCATCGAATTGTTCCAAGCCAACCTTGACCTGCTTAGAGGGGACATCAATGCTGCCGACAAACCTCACAACCTTGCCCTCCTTCTCAGCAGAAAGCTTGGTCTGTTCCATCTCGGAGTCAAAGCTAGGGAGTTTTTCCATAAACTCATCGCCGCTGGTGCAGCTTTCGAGCTCCTTAGGGATCAGGCTCTGGACGGGAAACGACGTAGGGGACTCTACGGGTAGTCCAGCCAATCTGGCCAGGATGGTCAACTTGCGAGCGACATCCAGGCCATTCAGATCGTCGCGCGGATCGGGCTCGGTGTAGCCAAGTTCTTTAGCCTTCTTCACCTCAGCGGACCACTTGCCGCCGGCGCCCGAGGTTGGAGCAAAGCTGTTGAAGAGGAAAGACATGGTGCCGCTAAAAACACCTTCAATCTTGGTGACGCGATCCCCCGTCTCCACCAGCTCTTTCAGAGTGGAAATAACGGGAAGTCCAGCTCCAACAGACGACTCGTGGAAGACGTTGGCGCCACCTTTCGCAGCAGAGGAGAAAATGCTCTCCCACAGCGTATAAGAGCCTGAAAAGGCTTTCTTGTTGGGCGTGACGATGTTGATGCCACGGCTTAAGAAGCCGGGGTAGGCATTGGCAATGTCTTCGGAGCTCGTGTTGTCTACAAGGACGACTTTGGCGGGAGCCGAGGCCAGATACTCGGTCAATTGTGCGACAGAGGGCGCAGCCTGGGTGAAAGTAGCCAGGACATCGAGGGCCTTCTCGGCGTCGATCGGTGCGTAATCGCTGTTGTAGAGAGACTTCTTGCTGGTAGAGATGAAGCACAGGCTCAGCTTAGGCGAGGGCCTGCGAGCTGCCAGTGTTGTAAGCTGGGAGAGAAAGCTTTTGCCAACACCGCCGGCGCCTTGACAAAGCCAAAGTTCGTTAGCGATCGAAGCAGCGTCGAGAGTAGTACGGCAAATATCATTGCATGGAGTCCGGGTATTTACCGATTATGGCTATAAAAACTTGCTGGTTGGCAGCTGACATTTCTTCTGAAGGTACCACGGGGCGTTGTGATATGGTGTCCGTCCTGTGTTTGTTCGAAAGCGACGTAGCGCAATCGGAGCAGGATGAGTCCAAATTATGTAGGAGATGAGATGGAGGGGTTTATTCGTGACAAGTGCGGGGCAGTGCCCCGCTCTCTACATCTCTACAGAGACCCAACTTGCTCTCGAAAGACACAAATCCGAGGTCAGTTGGAAATAGCGACTTTTGATATGTCTTAGTAGACAATTAGCAATGCTTCGATTGCGAGGCGCGGCCAGGCCTGCACCTGCTCGATCATCTCTATTGTTCCATGTTGGGCCTTTGGCAACCGAAGGACGAGGGGCATTGACCCCGGTTTCGGTCATAGCTCCGAGCTCCATACAAAACACCAGCTACAACTTTAAGTCATGTCGTCATATATTTCAGAGAGCGTCCCTCTGTGACCGTCACGCGTATGGTCTGTCGGTTCAGAACCTCGCGAAAGCATCATCATTCACCAGACATATTCATCCACAGAGTGACTTCACGCAATGCCTCTGTTCCAATTCCTTCTGCGAATGTCAAACTTCCGCAACCCCCTTTTGCGGACTTTGGTACCTTCGATATCGACAGCCTTCGCCATTCAAGCAGCCTTCGCCGTTCCTTCCATCATCTGTCAAAGTGAGCGCTTCTACGACTTTTCTGGGTCGTTGACGTTCCTCTCTGTGACGGCTCTCAGCCTTTACCTCCCTTCGTTGCGCGTCAACAATGTTTCCTCGGCTCAACCGGGCCTCCCAAGCCTGCTGGCCCCATTCACCTCCCCCGGGGGCCTTGGGGCGTTGAACTGGCGCCAAGTCGTGCTTTCGGGTGCCGTAGTCTTCTGGGCCTTGAGACGTATGTATTGCCGCTCAATCTATAACCCCCAAGAGACACCAAGAACTGACAAAACTAGTGGGGTCCTACCTCTTCCAGCGCGTCTTGTCCGACGGCCAGGATTCGCGTTTCGACGAAATCAAACGCAGTCCTGCCAAGTTCGCCGTGGCATTCACAGCTCAGGCGACCTGGGTTTCGCTCTGTCTCCTCCCCGTCATCACATTGAACGCTGTTCCAGCTGCTGCCTTCGCCTCCATCCCGGCCATCCAAGCCACGGATGTTCTCGGGCTTCTTGTATACGCTGGCGGTTTCGCCTATGAGATTATCGCAGACAGGCAGAAGAGCAAGTGGGCGGCGGAGAAGAAGGCCAAGGTTCACGATGAGGAGTTCCTCACCCGTGGGTTGTGGAGTCGCAGGTAAGCCACTCTCCTGCAGAAGAAGTGGCAAAGCTGCCTAAGCTACAGCCAAACGTTGACACATGCACTGTAGTCAATTCCCTAACTACTTCGGAGAAATCTCGCTGTGGACAGGCATTGCAACCGCAGCTTTCGGCGTCCTCGCAGCGCGACCGATTCGGGCGGGGCTGGGTCTGCCCCTCGGCATTGCAGGGCCCGCGCTCGCCATGGGCATGTCCTACATCAGCCCGGCATTCGTCAGCTTCCTACTGCTGAAGATATCCGGCGTGCCTCTGAGCGAGAAGAAGTACAACGAGCGATATGGTCACAGGAAGGACTACCAAGCGTGGAAGGAGAACACGCCAAAGCTGATCCCCAAGCTATTCTGAAGCTGCATGGCGCCGCGGCAGGCAAAAGGCATATGGCAAGTGGAGGAATCCAATTCATTCTATCCGAGTAAAACACCATGTCATTTCCGTTGTCTCCTTGATCCGCTACACTTAGCTGTGGAATGCCTTGATCTTCTCAACCTCGTCATAACTACCCATGAAGATACCCGCCCTGTCGTGAATGTGCTCCGGCACGAGCTCCAGCAGGCGGGTCATGTTGCTGTCGACGGCTTGGCCACCGGCTGCGCACAGTCTAATCAGCATGCGCTCCGTCAACAGTGTAGCACGGGAAGAGTAGACATACCGTTCTCAAAGATCAGCGCCATGGGTGCGCACTCGTAGAGGATGCGGAGCTTGCCTTTGGGGCTCTTCTTGTCGGCGGGGTAAGCAAAGACACCGCCGTACAGCAGGGTACGGTACGCGTCAGCGACCATGCTGCCGATGTACCTGGCGCTGTAGGGCTTGCCATTGTCCTGCAGCTCCTTGAGCGAGTTGAAGTAATTCTTCGTCTTGTCCTCCCAGTAGAGCGAGTTACCCTCGTTGACGGAATAGATCGCACGGGACTTGGGCAGGCGCATGTCGGGGTGGGTCAAGATGAACTCGCCGACACCGTTGTCGAGGGTGAAACCGTTAACGCTGCCTCCCTTCATGGTGATGACCAGTTGGGCCGAGGCGCCGTACATTGTGAAACCGGCGGCCAGCAGCTCGGTGCCGGGCTTGAGAATGTCCTCCTTGGTTCCGGAGGAACCATCAGGCAGCTTGTGGATGGCAAAGATGGTGCCAACAGACACACCAGCATCCAGGTTGGAGCTGCCGTCAATGGGATCACAGGCCACTGCGTAGCGGGCACCAGTGGCATCTCGGAAGAAGATGACTTCCTCCTCTTCCTCGGACACGAGCAGGGCGCACTTGCCCGAGGACCTCATGGCCTCGATGAAGAGGTCATTGGAGATGACATCCAGCTTCTTCTGGTCATCGCCTGTTGTGTTGGAGGATCCAGCCAGGCCGGTCAGGTTGACGAGGGTGGCGCGGCGAATGTAGTACGCGATGGACTTGAAGGAAAATTGCAGGGCGTGGCAGAGAAGGCTGGAACGAACGTTAGAAGGCTGCAGAAGATCGTAGGAGACGAATTGGTGCTTACGTGAAATCTCCGGTGGCCTCCGTGTGTTTTGCCTGCTCTTCCGTGAGGAACCGGGTGAGGGTGACGATGTTGGTGTTGATCTTCTCCGTCTCTCCGCCACCAGTGTTGGTTGTGTACGCCGACATTGTGGATGATTGTATGGCGAGGGGCCGAGGAGGATGGACTCTGCAAAAAACGTTGGGGACAAAGGCAATGCAATGCGAATAGCTGCCGGCGAAAGCTGGGCGTGATCTGGGTCACCTGGTGGGGCGAAGGGTTCACGATGCGGCAATGGAGGGGCAATGTGCTGCAGATCAGCGAAGGGAGAGAGGGGCAGATGACGGAAAAGAGCTGCTTCGGACGAGGAGAGGAAGGCGAGGATCAGTGGTGTTTTTGACGGGATTGAGTGTGGAGAGAAGGGACAGTCGGGACGAGACGAGAAGGCAGAGAAGGAGACGGACTGGTCGAAGTATACCTTTCCACCATGAGACCCCAGACGGAAATACAGCACGAGTGACGAGCGGGAACGATTGACGAGACGGAACATCATGCGGCATCAAGTTGTTGCGAGGCGCCGGGCAGACCCGACGAATGCCCCCATGGCCCCGTTGGCTCCAGGGTTCCACGATTCGGCAGACGGCTATCCATGGCTGGCGCTGCTAGGAAAGTGCCACGGCCTCCTTGGTTACTGGTGGACGTGACGTGAGCGCGATGCTGTTCCCGCGTCTTTGTCTTGTTCCCGGCCGAGGGGAACCCGAGACTGGAGATGCGGGGCAGAGCGCCGCGAGCAGGCGGGATGAGTCGCGAGGATTTCTCGGAAACCTTCGCTATGCGTCGCGCCGAGCGATACATACATGCCCCTCACCAGCACTCGCCCTGCTCCCCTTGACCCCTCTCTCCTCCCTCCCTTCGAGGCTGGACCGTCGTTATATAATAACCACTGATGGAATTCCCATGGCGCCTATTGACGAAATCGGCCCCACGAGCCCATGACGAAGGGATTAGTTGTGGCTGAAGTGGCTGTACAGAA
>NW_009276920.1:181994-199493 GCF_000150675.1 Verticillium dahliae VdLs.17 | reverse complement strand
AGTGATCATGATGCATGGAAGCAGCACGAGCCTGACATGCGCTCGTTAGTCCAAGCAGCATACGTCAGTCCAGAGACACACTGGATCCGCTCTTGCGTCCGGCTCGGTAATGTAGTGGTGACCTCAGCATGTGCTGTGACGTGACGAGCTCACCCCCAAACGCCTTACTCGGCCCTCCCTGAACGTGCGTTTACTGCTAATCCGGCACGCTGTGTGTGTTTATCTGCCTTGCTTGTGATCGAACGCTGAATTGTCCGAATCAGCCATCCCTCATCTCTCGCCAACGACGTGAACCTCTGCATCGCCACAATCGAAAGTCCAGCAACCCCTCCCATACTTTCCATCGACCCCGGATAATCAGACTGCACGCGCATCATGGTCGCCGACGCTCTCATCTACCACCCCTCTGTGGCGCATTACTTGCGCTTTGTCGCAACCACCGTCGGGCGCGACAAGCTGCTGCGCACCCTTCAATACTTCGCCCGCTTCTATGCCTGGTATCTCCTCCGCACCAACGGCACGGCTGCGCAGACTGCTCCCTGGGATGCCATCAAGAAGCAGTTTGGCCTGACCCGCAAGCTGATGCGCGTCGGCAAGAACGTTGAGCACTTCAAGGCCGCCGCTGCCGCTTCCGATGCCAAAACCACGGATCCCATCCTGCGCTACGCCGCCGTCGGCCGCCAGCTCGGCTACGCCGGCTACCTCTCCTTTGACATGGCCACCGTCCTAGATGCCGTCGGCATCCGCAAGTCGCCCCGCGCCAAGACCCTCCAGCGCGAGGCCTATCGCTTCTGGGCCATGGGTATTGCCTGCAGCGTCGTCGCTCAGGTGTACACGCTCTATCGCCTCCAGCAGCGCGAGGCGCGAGTCGATAAGAAGGATGGTGAAGGCGTGGTTGAGGGGAAGAGGATAGCCCTGTATGACAGCCCCAAACCGGCACCACGCCGTGCTCTGCCCTCTCCTCGTCAAACGAATGTGCTGACTCTTCGCAGGGAACGAGCTGCCAGCCGACTTCAGCTCCTGTCTGACGTCTGCGACCTGTCCGTGCCAACCTCAGCTCTGGGCTGGGTTGCCGTCGATGATGGTCTGGTCGGCCTTGCTGGAACCGTCAGCAGTCTCATCGGGGTATATACACAGTGGAAGAAGACGGCGTAGCGTAGCGTGGTTGCTGGTTCTGATGCACCACATCTTTTTTATACATCTCATGTCTGCGCTGTGCTTGGTCATTTATTCAGTGTACTTGGAGCAAGTTGAGTAACGAGTGCAAGTTCAATTTGTTCGGAGGTCATGGTCATTATTGTACAAGAAACATCATTGCGATCCGGCCTCGTCCAGTCCCCCTTTTTTGCACCCTCGAACCAGAGACCCACGCCAGTGGCCACACCACATAAATAGGCATGACATATCATCGTGATCCACCAACGCAAGGTATACATGAAATATGAGCTCTGTGGACTGCTGACTTAGCTCGGAGAAGAGATCAGTATTGTGGCGTGACAACGGTACCCACCCCGGGATATCCCTTCCGAGAACCGTTGGAAAACGGCTTGTGCTCGCCTCAAACCACCGCTACACTACCAGCCTGAGCGTACATTTGCGCCACAACGGAGTTCCCAGCGGCACGGGATCTAGCAGGAACCCGTCAGAAATAGGACCCTGAAAGTGACTCGTGCATGGCGATCATTTACCAGTAGCGGCCGCCACGTTCATACTCGCGGGGAGGGTAAGGATCGCGGGGGTATCCAGGGTCGCGCGGAGGGGGAAAGTCACGAGGAGGCCGCTCATAAGGAGGCCTGCTGTTGGCGTATGGGTCCGGAGGAGGTGGGGGATAGTCCCGGCGATAGGGATCGTCGTAGCGACCGCGCGGGGGAGGAGGGGGATAATCATCCATGGGGCGCCGCGGAGGCGACCGATAGCGAGCCCTTTCGTCGTAGTACTCTCTGCGAGGGCTTCTGTCACGGTAGCCGTCGCGGTAACCACGGGGACTGTATCCACGAGGCGGTCCGCGACGATCGTAGTCGTCCACTGGAGGAGGAGGAGGAGGGCGGCGACCGTTGGGGGATCGGGAACGACCTCGGTTGTCACGTGGAGGAATGTCGGGCTGGGTCTGTCTTCGTGTCAGTCATATACATGCATTGAAGGGTGCTCTAAAATTTGACTCACGTCGGCAACGCAGTTGACAGGCTTGCCTTTGAACTCTCGGCCGTCAAGCTTCTCCACAGCGGTTCTGAGGTCGGCAGCGGTTTCGAATTCAACAAAGCTAATAATGGAATTAGCCGATGCTGGTGAAGCTGGTTAAAGGGACATATCTTACCCGCGTCCATTGCCGTCGCGGCCAGTCTCGGAGTAGACAACGTCGAGGCTGGACTGACGAGCGAAGTCTTTCAGGTCCTATTCCAGAATTCCAAGTAAGTCGGTGTCCAGGACGCTGTTGTCACGTGTCGGTGGGGAAATGTTGTCCAAGCCAAAAAGAAGCCAGATACGACGGAAGATAACCAGTAGTCGACATCCACCAGGGGAGGAACGGGAAGCATCCTTTCGGACTCAAGAGGCTGGTGAGAAACCGAGATGCTGGCCCAGGTAGGGCCGCAGAGCCTCACTGGGGCGCCTGGTAAGGGACGCCAAGTTGAGCCGAGAGGATAAGTCCGGGATATCGAGCGCAGGCCCAAGAAACGGGAAAGGGGTAGATGTCCGGGGATCCAGCTTATGAGAATGGGAGAGAACAACAGACCTGCCAACTGGTATCCGTGGGTAGTCCCGTAATCTGCATCCGGTGCTGAGTACGACGTGGTCGGGGTGCAGCCCGCTCGTTGTGAGTGTTGTTATTGTTGTTGAACCCACCAGGAGCGGCGCCGCCATCGCGGTGCCGGGTGCCACGAGCGAATTGAACGGTTAGACGTTCGCCCATGAAGTCAGATCCATCTGGTGATATTTGGTTAGCGAGATGGTTCGTGGGTTGGCACGGTTGACGGTCGAGGTTCTAGGCTTACGGAAGGCTGTGTGGTGAGGTTAGCGACGATGACGTACTGTAGAGGAGCCATTTTCATATTGTCAACATACCAGGAACAACATCACGCGCATCCATGGCGTCCTTGTACTCGATGAAGCCAAAGCCATTCATGAGTTTTATCTCAGTAATTTCGCCAGTGCCATGGGTAGCAAAGTGCCCCTCAACTTCAGCTTTGGTAACTAATCGCGAACAGCCTGTCAGTCATTGCTGCAGGGTTATTGATGCATCATGACATTCATGACCTAATGATATCTCTGTAGAAAGGAGTGTTCTTACCATTGCGCGGGAGGTTGCCCAGGTAGAGCCTGGTAGACGAAACCTCGGTCATCTTGTCGTGAAGTAGAGCCGGGATGGAGAGGCTGCGCCTGTCTTTGCAGGGTTTATCGACTCGCTCGACGTGCAGGAATTCGGAGACACTGCTGTGATGATGCAGGAATGTAGATGGATGTGACCGCAATTGGAGGAGTGGGCGATGAGTGACTGTCGGGAGAAAACAGTGATCAAGGTCGGCGCGCAGGAATCTCCGTGTCAGACAAGAGTTTGGAAGTATGGGGGTATCAAAGGCTGAGGTCCGACTGGGTTATGTCGATAGAATTGGCGCCAGGCTACGGCTGCAGCTACAGCAGCGCAAGAGTCTCGATGGCAGCGGCGTCGGTGAGATTGTTAGCCGTGATGACCTGGTGTCGGCAGCTCCGCGGCTGATGGGAAGAGGTGAAGTTGGGAGGTGTACGAGGCGGAGCGGCTAAATCGTGGTCAACTGGATGCAAGCACACTGGAGTAGGTAAGGTAAGTAGCTGCAGAGGAGCTTTCGATGGCTCGCCAACTCGCCTAAAGGTCCAGGTGGGGAAGACTTGTGCACCGAGGAGGGTGGAGAAGGTGTAAACGGTCTCCACGGGCTGACGTTGTGCCGTGCGGCTGTGCAAGCCACCGGCAGGATAGAAGTACCGTTAGGTACCTACCCTACCTCCAAGGTCTCTCCAGCCCCCTGACACGCAGAGCACTACCAAGAGCTTGACGGCTGGCTGGGGTCAGAGCTCCTCGGTTTGTCACTTGGTTTATTAAAACGGGTGTTTGTCAAGCTAGCAGTCTTCTGTCCGGGGAATAATGCAGTTCGATTGAATTGAAGGCTGCTACCAATGCAGTTGGCATCCAGACGCCTCTGGTTAAAATTCTCAATCTTCTATGTATGCAATGATTCCCATCCTTCAAAGCCTCGGAGCACAACCCTGCCTCGCACAAACATTGTGTCACTCAAACAATATATCTATAAACTCGTCCATCAGAGTGAAGGCAAGATGAGCGCTGTTCGGTCATTAGTTGAGTTGTCCGGAAAAGGGGTAGGATGCGCGTACTTGAGCCTGGAATTGTTGAGGGTCGCGAATATCCGTCTGCTTGCAGCCTGGGCGTTCGCCCTTCCTACTACACTGCCGGCAACATCAGGGACGAGCGTTGCCAGCATCAAGCTAGCCTCTGTGCGACTTTTCTTCTTCTCAGATGCAGTCCTGGCCTTTCGCTCTTTCCGTGCCTGTCCGTCGGGCCACAGGCTGTCGCGCACCAGTCCGATGTAACGGAGTATGGCTTCCTCCTGAACGAGTGACTTGACGTTGTCTCTTACCTTCCTTTCAATCGTGCCTCCCAGGGAGCTGCTGCAACACCACAACGACAGCCCGGCCGCGAAGCCAGTTGTTGCCCCTGTTCAGCTCGAATACCTCCAGAAAGATGTCGCAGATTGGTTTGATGAAGGGCTCTAACTCCTTGTTCTCAAAAGCGTTCAGTTCAGCCTCAGCCTCGGCCGCGCTGATGCCGTTCTCGGCTACACTCAAGGGCATGGTGTTGAGCTGGCTGGTGGCTGCCGCGATGAGGTTCTGCCCAGCCACCGATAGCTGGTCAAGGACTGGGATGTTACCCCAAAATATCTTCCATGCCGTCCGTTACCGAGTCATATAGACGGGTGATCATATCCCTTTGATACTCTCGGTCGACGAGATCCTGGCCCTCAGCAATTGTGCTTTGCGATAAGAATGCGCGCAGATCCCGGCTGCGGCATACCTCTGGCAACTGAAGAAGTTCACGTAGATAGACTTCCAGAGCAGCTCGCCGCTTACGAAGGAACTCGCTTTGGAACTTCATCATGACCCGTCGTCGAGGGAAATCGAGATTTCTGACAGACGGTACGCTTGAACGAAGCTTCTGGTGAAGCTCGTGGAACTCACTGTACCGTCTTGTAACCATCCACGTAGCTGCCGGCATCTTCTCGCCAGCGTTTCTCTGCACTTCGATCACGTACAAGGCGAATTCTCTTCCGTCATCTTCTCGTCCCACTTGGATAGACTTGATCCTGACTGTAGACCGCCCATATAAGCTGTTGTCGCTTTCTTGTACCACGTACTGCTGCCTCTGGAGCTCCTTGCGCCGCATTTCTCGTTGCAAGCTCGCTTTAGACTTTCTCAAAATGCGAAGCTCGGCTGTGTTGTTTGTCAGTTCTGCTTTTCGAGTAAGAGAATCCACGATGGCATCCTGGGCGGCTAGACGCTCAATGTCATTAGACAATGCTGCGATGGCTTCTGCTAAGCCCAGGTCGCCAGGAGCAGCCTCGTGTACTTCGTCATCTTCATCCGCTCGTGATTCGTCGGCTAGATCATCTTGCTCCTCAGGGATGTACCTGTCCTCGTCACCAAATAGATCGTCGTCCACGAAGACACCAATGCGCGACGCAGCGCTGACGAGGCCCAGCGACGACAGACTTGGTCTTTCGCCATCTTTTGCGGCTGCCATAGTTTTCATAGCATCCACCGAGCCCCGTGTCGAATCGTTATCACCTGAAAAGAGACTAGCTGGCCGCATCTCCTCCGGTCCGAATAGAGAAGCTCTGAATTCCTCGGCCGTTTTGGGTCGATCGCCGTCCTCCATAATATTATTCAGTGCTTCTTCCATAGCTTGAACCACAGTTGTGTCTGGCACATGTCGGTCGATGTCCTGGTCTAAGCTCTGCACAGAGTCTATCATGCCGTCGACATCGAGTTCCTCGTCGTCGAATAATCGATTGGAGGGCTCCTCGTCTAGGGATTGCCGTGAATTCGCAAGATGATCAATGCCAGTGCCACTGCTCTCCATGGACCTCAAATCTGTCACGGAGCCGCCACGCTTGGGCTGCAGATGTGCGAGTCGAGGAGTTGGTCGTGTGGCAGACTTGGGCTTGTTCTGATATGATTGTGAAGCTCTATGTGTCGGCGGATGTGCTGGTCCGGCGACTGAGGGTTCGTGAGATGATGGCGTGTGTGAAGGTTGTGACATAGGGAGCTGCAGTGCTGAAGCCTCCTGCGAGGCTAGACATTTGTAGAACAGATCTGATTTTTTGAAGTTTTGGAAATACCGCCCCTGCATATTTTCCAATACAGCGGACTGCGCCCCAAGTATGGCCCGCCTAGCCTTGTAATACTGTTCCGGCGTCGCAGCTTTACCGGCACTCAAGAAAGCTCGCACCTCACTCCTGGCAGCTTGCGATATGTTGAGCTGAGGATTGGCCATGTATGCCTGCTCGATCTGAGCGAGGTCAAGTCGATCAGAGTCGCTCCACATGGGAAGTTGCGACGGCATCTGCTCATCGTTGGCTTCCTCTTCCTCTAACGGGTTGCGGAAGCCGTCGACAACGAGCCAGAACTGCACCAGGGGCAAAACATGGTGCCTGTCCATGAATTCCATGAAGTACGACAACCCGGACGAGTCGCGCAAGAGATCAACGAGCGTTGCATTCTCCAGCTTGGATGTTCTCGGTGTCGGGGTATTCATCGATGTAGCAGGCGCTGCAGCTTTATGATCTCCGCCGACGGCAAGGAGCTGTACCTTTTGATCAAGTAGGCGTTTTCCCATGTCCAGGCGACGAAGATAGACCTGGTCTTGGCTCTCCTGTGACGAGTCCCGCTTGTAAAGACTGGCAATTTCACTTCGAAGGCGCCGAGCGTCGGAGAGGTTACTGACTTTCCGGATTGCGCGGATAAATTTTTCGAACTTGCGTTCGCTATCACCAGGGACAAGGCGGGGTATGATCGCAGCTTTGCCCGGCTTAGGTGCTGGGGAAGCATGTTGGTCCAGAGCTGCCCTCAATTTTCGCACGGTTGAGCGGTCCTGGAGCATTGACCTCCCGTAGTTCTCCATGATTTGATTCCACGTATCAGGTTCCGCAAGTAGTTGTAGCACTGGGAAGAGGATCGCACAAGCCACAATTTCGCGGATTATGATGGACACGGCGCGGCTGGCGAGTAGATTCGGTGGCAACAAACTGGGAAGAATGCGGGCAACAGTCTTCCGCAAGTAGTCTTGCTGCACAAGCTTCGTATCGGGAAAAGACAGAGAGGCTGCGGCATGTAGCTTGCCCTCTCGATACTTGGACGCTATGGCAAGATCCAGCTCTTCAGACTCCGTTACAGAGCGGTTGAGTTTCTTCCCTCGAACCGAGTGTTCCGCATCGCAGAAATCTTTGAAGTGTATCGTCATTACGGGAACAAGCCTGCTGGTGACTATTTCGGCGAGGTCGAGCTCCAACAGCCGGTTTCGAAGATTGCCGAGAGCAATACGGACGGCCTTATCGACTTCGTCTGAGAAGGTGGGGTTCTTGCTAATGTGGGAGTACCAAGAAGAGACGAAGTCGCGCATAATAAGTCCAAGGAGGTCGTCAAGGGCGCTGGAGACGTTCGGCAGGCTGGCGTATAGCGATGTCTTTGAATACGATTGTCGAACTTGTAGGCTAGCGCAATCGGCTGCCCATGCCGTCGGGTCATGGAAGATGGCACCATTCGGGCGGGGAGACCGATGATTGAGAGCGATTCGTGAGCCCCTGGAAGTAAGGAGAATGACCAAAAGGATGGCGAGCAAGGTCGAAGCAATGCCGCTGCAATAGGCGTAACCTGACCATCGTAGCGCGGGAGCCCAGTTAACGACGTATCCCCAACCGACAAAGCATGCGAAGCCGGAGAGGATTAGGTCTCTTTTTGAGAGAGCCATAATCTAGCAATCCAAGTAGCGAAGGTTGTCACGGCATGACTTGTAGTCATAATCATGCTGTCGCTGGAATTCGAATTTGATGTCGCATAAGAGTCGTAGAGGGGGGCTTTGGGAATCCCGGGACACTTGGACGAGCTGTCGCACGACAAGCGCCCCTGATTGGCAGGCGGTGAGGCTGACTGGCCCATGCAGCAGATAAGGCGCATGCATCCTGGTCAACGACTTGATGACCGATACCATGCAATTTAATGCTGCATTGAACGTAAAACTATTTAAACAGACGGGTGTGACTTGGCCAGGCTACCGTGTTTGTGTACGTTTTTTTGAGCCGAAACTCGAATTGAGTACTTCGCATTGCTCTATCGTACAGCCGAAGAAATCCATGCCAGGGACGCACTATGGCTCGCCAAGACTGAGACCCAGACACATGTTGTTCCCTTTAAAGCAGCCGTAGACTGTGAGCAAGCCATATGACTAGGCATGTCCATGGTAGCAGGTTCAACTCAGAAACACTATTAGGCCTCGAGCGAAGGGAAATCGGTTCAGCGTCCTACCCCTCGCGAGGTGCCTGTTCCTAGTGCACATAGTTGGCCCGTCGCGCAACGAAGCCCGCCTAGACGCGGTGCATCCTGCTTGACTTGCTTGCAAGTCATCAAGCATCGGGCTGTGGTAAGCCCGTGATCGGATTCATCAGGTCAAAAACTGTTCGTGAAGGTTTTGTCGACTTCCATCACCAAGAGGGGTCTTCTAGCCTGCGGAAGATAGCCACAAATTTGTGGCCGCTGTTCCGCTCAACTTTCTTGCCTTCCTCTGTCTCGGACTTCATGACCTTGACACATTCATCAGAAGCTTCGTCATCGCCTGTGAGTCTGATAAATGACGGGTGAGCTTCCAAATGCTCGACCATCCATTGGTGTAAAGCCTCAACATCCGTGATCGTATAAACTATACCGCCTGGACGAAGTGCATACGCGTATTCCGAGTTTAGCGTTGGCGATACAATTCTGGCCTTATGTTTCCGGGTCTTGAAATGCGGATCAGGGAAGCAGATGAAGATTTTAGATAATTGGCCTTTAGCGAAGAAGTTGGGAAGAAATTTCATGGTGTTGGCCCTGAGACAGGCGATATTTTGGTATAAAGCTGTGTCGACATTCTGGGCTCGCAGGGCTCGTATGCGCTCCTGCACAAATTCGGATACTTGGGCTCGTATTTCCAAACCTGTTCCGAGGTTAGGTTAGTACTGACACGGCAGGCTAGGACATTATACTTGAACAGACCAAGGATAAGTTTATTGGGCAACAAAGGTGCAAGTGCTACAAGTAAGCCGCCGAACCCGCACCCAATGTCCACAACCTCGACATCCTGGGTCAGAGGTTTTACTGTGGGAAGTGCTTTGCTCGCAGGGGTTGATAGTGCAGTTTGATCGTCTCTGCTCGCAACGAAGCCCGGATAAAAGGATGACCAGTCCATGCAGTCTGGGCTTGGAGGGCTACGGAAAAGAAAGTCAGCGAGGCGATGCCAACTAAGGAATATGTTTGCAGCTTACTAAGCCAACCGGTGGTCGGAGAAAGGGTTCGCGTGTGCTCTTTGCCGATAGAACTTCTTTCTGGGCATGTCGGTAGCATCTTGATCGCGAGTGTTACGCCAGCTATCGCGCTGCTCAGCTCGACTTTTCGTTCGGCCCATTGTTTCGCAAGGAAAGAGATTCTGGGCTCCGCTGTGTCTCCGTGAATGCTCAGATGTTGCGGAGAAGTTTGTCAGGGTGGACAGGAGATTGGGTAACAGAGGTGGCTCAACTGACTGTGAAGCATATGCGAATCCTAAGCGTGGGGCAGGCTTGGTGGAGTTTTTGTGTTCAAGGTGAGTGGAAGGCGGGGCACCCAGACCCCTGTCGTATACCTCCCAGGTGTGCCAGTGCGTATGGACCCCTTCCCTCTTCCCCATGCGCGTATGAACACCCCAGCATCTCCTTCTAGGTAGGTAGCACTGCCACCCGCATGTGTGGGTGATCATTCAGTGTCATCGAACGGAATGCATGCAACATCAGTTACATCTCATGAACAACATCTCACTGCCTACTACAGCGGATCACTTGCATTCATCAACTGCGCAAAGTTTCTGTCCCACAACGGACTGTCGCAACCCCTGATGTCATGAAATACCTGGATGGATTCCTTCAGCATCGATTCTCTCCATGAGCGTCAAGTCTAAGGCACGAGATCAATGCAAAGAGGCATGATAGCACCAGGCGACCGGGATCATCTGAATACCCACGATAGCCAGTTAGCCCCCAGGGCCACGTCCATTGCTTCCAACTTCAGTGTACATTCGGTATTTTGCTCCCGAAAACCACTTTCGCTCATCCATAAGGAAACCCCATCTTTGCAGCTGGCGAGTTCACAATGGCGAATCGAGACCAGGAGCCAGTCTCTTCGTCCTGGATACAGATGTTAATGGACTCTACGATGATGTCGTCGACCTATCCCACAATGGTCAGATACATCTCTGGTGCTTGCGTATGTTGCTCTCCTATTCGCCCGCCCAGACATTGGATTTAACAGCGGTGCTGACTTTCCTCAACAAGATCGCGCTGGGTCTGTTTTTCATACTACCAGCCGTTATATTGGTCCTTCTGGATCTTGTCATCTGGTTCTGTCGCCTTCTCTGTGGCCGGGCGCCTGTCCTCACCGAAAATGCCGCTCGGTATGAGTCCGGCGCGACTGTCCTCGAGGCGAGCCCTCACAACCGTCGGCAAGACAAGCAAGTCACTCTGCAGCAAGTTTCGGACGGAAACAGGCGTCGGGTCCCTCAACAGCGAGAGCAAGTGAGCGGTTCCACGGAAAAACCATTATAAGTACTCGAGGCTCACCAACACACCGCCGAAAACGCCATGCTTGGCGCGGGTCCAATGACCTTGCGATTCCTATCCAAAAATTGACAGACTGGACGAACATCGTTCGGTATGCGTATCATTGACATGGGCCAACATGATCAAGCGTGGCCGGTGAAGTAAATGTGATGCTTTTGTTGCTGTATTGCTCTATACAGCGGGAGAACACTCCGTCTTGACTACTGCTGTGCCTACCAGCAACCAAGGGGGCTCTTGTACATCTCTGCGCAAGAGACATATGTTACCAGCCTTTATCAGTAAGTCTTAAGCTATAAGCCTTGCCCCAACAGTGACACACTGGTCTTCAATAGCATAGTTTCGGCAGCGCAGTATTGAAGCATTTTTGTTCCCGGCCAGGCCTTCATCGGCTGTTGAACATATCGGCGGACTTTGGGGTATGGCACAAAGCAAAGATTCGACATAGGACGAGACAATGAAGTAGTGTTGTCGCTCATGTTTCTACTAGTGATCCATAAAGATCAGTGGGGAAATAACAGACATGAAGCCATCCGGCAAAGTGCTTGGGGGTGTACAATGATGGGGTGGATTCAGGACCCCCCACCCGGCCCTCACAGTACTGAACCAACCCTCAGCACATCCTTATCAGCTTATCTCCAATGGCTATTTGAGGTACCCCAACGATTAAACCGAAATCCCCTTCTCGGGAACGCATCACCAACCCATGATCCAGCGTTTCTTTACCACAGCCAAGAGCACACTGCTTTCACTACTGCCTGAAAATTCGCCTCAATCATGCCCCAAGACCCGAATCTCTACGGCCAGCCCGCGCCCAAAAGGCGAAAGAACAACGCGGCCTTGACGAGTACCCTAGACTTCACAGCACAATTGACCTCGCTGCTCAACGGTTCCGCCACGTCTACCACGTCCGCTGCCGCCCGGTCGCGGCCAGGGCCCTCGAAGATCACGAAAGATGCCGCTGTGTCCAAGTCCAGAGCGTCCCGAGAGGCGAGGCGCGACAATAAGCTGTTCCTCAAGGATGCGCCTGGGCAGGACGAGGCGCAAACGTTGGCCAGCACGCGGCGCAAGATGGAAGAGAAGGCTCGGCTCTACGCCGCCATGAAGCGCGGCGACTATGTTTCCAAGGAGAACGAGGCCGCACCGCTCGTCGACTTTGATCGCAAATGGGCTGAGGCGGAAGAACAGCGTGAGCGAGATGACGAGTCTAGCTCGGGGTCCGACGACGGTTACGACGGCGGTGGCGACAAAGGCAAATCATCCGAGACTAATACAGATGGCAATGAAATGGTTGAATATGAGGATGAATTCGGTCGATTGAGGCGCGGTACCAGGGCCGAGATCGACCGACTGGAGCGCCAGCACCGGCGTGGTGTTCTTGGCGCAGAGGCACTGGAGGGCATGGCGGCTCGACCCAAGGCTCCGACCCAGATCATTTACGGTGACACGATACAAACGCTTGCCTTCGTCCCCGAAGATGCAGAAAATATGGACGCGCTGGCGCGCAAGCGTGACAGGAGTCCGACGCCACCCGAAGCCAAACACTACGATGCGGACAGCGAGATCAGAACGAAAGGAGCAGGCTTCTACAAGTTCAGCCGGGATGAGGAAACACGGATGGCCGAGATGGAAAACCTGGAGAAGGAGAGACAGCAAACGGAAGAGAAGAGACGAGCGCTGGATGACAAGAAGCAGGCTAGGCGCCAGCAGTTAGAGGAGAGGAGGAAAGAGCTCGAGGGCAGAAGGGCTAAGAAGATGGCTGACAACTTCCTCGATACTCTAGCCGCAGATTACGGTGGTCGTGAGGTGAACGGTAAAGACGAAGCCGAGGCATAAGTCACCAATCTCAACATGATTCAGGGTGCACCGGATTATTCTTGATGCATATTCACGACCTGAACTAAATAAGCTCATGGTCATTTGATCTATCTATGCGTGCGTAGGTGACGTCTGTAGCCTGAAAGACCCCCGCCGCTGTAATCGATAAAATGCTCTATATGTCCCGGATAGGAAAGGCAAAATAAAGACAGATATAACCATTGCAGACCATGCGGCCTATGTTCATTTGTGTGGCCATCCTCCAAGCCTACTGGTACATATCATTCGTACCCGGCCTTGCATCGTCTCGACGCTTGTAAAAGTAGGCTCGACTCGTAGAATCAGGCTGCTGATGGGGTATAACCCAGGCAAAACAAGAAATGCCATAACTCCAAGAAACCAGAACGCCAGCTCCCACTTCAGGATACTAATATCTCCTGTCGCCCAATGTTTGATACATTCAACACATGAAATCTTCCATCGCCGTTCGCTGCTCAACCGTTTTCAAGTAAACCACCACATGCACCCACACTCGCTCAACTGACTATAAGGCTGACTGTTTCTTGGCCTCAGAGAGTTGTCTCTGACCGAACGCTTCGATTCCTCAAAGTGGTATGCGACGAGCCGCTGGTTCTCGACAATGATGACCTGGATTGGATCTCCATCGACGCCAATCACAGGCACGGAGGTAAACCCGTCATCGCATATCTCAACCTGTTGACAGACAGCAGCACGGGTGTCGTCATCGGAAATACGACTTTCTTCAATCTTCATAATTTTGGGGTAGGGTGGCGCCGGCGGTTTCGGCGTTCTCGTAGTGGTTGTCGGAGGCCCATATGGCGCAGCGGCTGGTTGCTCGTTAGTAGATGACGTGGGTGCTGTTGATGTTGTGGCGTCGCTCGAAGTAGACGGACTAGGTGAGCCGCTGAAACTGTTGTTCTCAGAAGGATAAATGAAGACCTCGAGCAGAGTTCCGGGCCATGTGCAAATCCATGGCCTGTCCCCGGCATTGGTACCAATGACGCCCTTGCCCTTAAGGTCCGTGGGGGGTTCCAAGCCCCAGTTCCGCTTGACTGTGTTCTTGCTTGACATGGACCCAACATTAGGAAACCTGTCTTCCGCAATGATCACAGTCTTGTTGTAGGCAACTTGAGCAAACCAGGCGGGGCCCAGTTCTGGTGCGTCGTTATCCTTGACAAGTCTCATGATTATGGGATCATCAATCGTCGGTGGTTGAGTGCCCCAATTGTACAAGCCAGAGATACTGGAACCGTTGGAGAGGGTTAGCTGAAGGGTGTAGTCTGATATAGGCGTGCCATTGGGCAGCTTAGAAACAGCCATAGCGTATATTGTAAACGGAATGTTGCAAGTCCAAGCCTGAGCCTGAGTAGTGTCGTTGAAACATGTAGTAGGAGCCTGACTGGAAACCAGTGGTGGCAAGCTGAAGGTTCCCGTGTCGAGGGGAGGCAGGTCAGCAGGCTTGGTTGGTAAGGGGAACGTGTCCAGTGTTTGCGTCGTGTATGTGATCGGTATGGCGCTCTCGTCTGGTTCTGACCTGGCTTATTGGAATCCTCTTTCGCGAAAAGAGTGCCTATTACCGCACCAAGAATAATGCCCCTGTAAGGTGGTTAGCTCACGCTTCGTGTGTTTTGTGGCAATTCAAAGCGAGACTCACATGACAAGAAGCGCGACTGCTACGAGGCAGACAGCCCAGTACGGCACAACGCCCCACATGCGTTTCTTCGCTCTCTTCTGCCAGCGGTGGTCATCCTTCTCGTTGAAGGTCTGGGCGGCTGTGTTGATCTCGTGTTGGCTGACAGAATCAGATGTGACACTCCGTGTAGAAAGCCTCGATTGTGGTGTGTCAAGATCATCCCTTGATTCGAACTCGGGGTTCCGTGTCGCCAGCCCGATGCCTCCTGCTCCGGGGATGGGCGGATTCGATACTGGTTGTTGAGGTGTCGCATCGGCATCCGTTTCCTGCTCGTTGCTCCCCGTAGTTTTCCTCGCATATGCCTCGTCCGGATATCTGCTGTACGGCGGAAGCTCCTCGGTATGCCCGAGGGGTCCAATCATGTCGGCAATTTCCTCGCCGTCGGGCCCGATACGCCTTCGGTAGTTGTCTGGCCTCCCAAACCCCACCGGGATGTCCGAGTCATGCGGGGCGTCAACAGGCGCGGTCGTTTGTGTGTAGAGGCCGTAGGGATGCGTGGGGCGTTGGGGTCCAGCATATGATCTTTCTGATATGGGCATGGTTGATGAAGTGGCAACGCTGAAGGTGCGTTGCGGATAAGCATGGTGAGCAGTTGAGGAGCCCGAGGAGCCATTGATTGTGCTTTCAGAGTACTCGGAGGGAATAGCCGTCGAGCTACTGGGAGTCCTGGATAGGCGTGCGGCATTGAGATGTCCTAGAGCGCCATCGTGACGTAGAGCCAAGGGGTCGTGAGTTCGAGGAGGTTTTGCAATGCTCGACGGTCGAGCGGATGGCGGGGCGAAAGATGCTTCGGGTGCATGTGTGGAGACAGACGAGGCGGATGAAGCAAGATGAAGAGGCTGGTTCGGATCGCGGGCCAGCGAAGTTGAGGGGGGTTGTGTCGACATCGGTAGGGAATCGGAGGGCCTGAAGCCGTCGGCAATCATCATGGCGCTGAGGTCGTAATCATCATCGCTGTCAAGGCGGCTGGAGATGGAAGTCCTGACTGAAGTGGTGGCCGAATCGGCAGGCCCAACACCGGGCTGTCTGTGGGGGGAAGAGTCCATTTTCAATCAATGGAAATTCCGCGTCTAAATACAAAGACAGGAGATATCTCGGGTTCGTAGCGTTGGAGCAAGCTGTGGCAGACGAGGACAGATCAAGGAGACATGAGGTGTCAGGAATTGGACCCCCGCCCCGAGAGGCCGCTGCTTCCAGCGGCGAAAGCGGCCGGCGGTCGGGAACGAAGAACAGTCAAGTGACCGACGGTTCAAAGATGAGCAGTTGACCGCTTTGCAACGATAACGGAGGTGACGCGGAATGGGTGGTTGTGTGGGTGGTGATACGTTGAACGAGAGGGCTTTGGGATTGGAGGCGCAATAATGTGTGGAGGACGAAAGTCGAGAGTGTCCAAGCCCAGGCGGCGCGGTGGACTCATTAGGAACTGGGACTGAAACTGGAATTACCAGGTGGGAAGGAAGGGGGAAAGGCCGTGCAGGCTTTGGGTCATGAGCCGAACGTGTTGGACGGAGGCGCTGGGAGGGTACATGGTAGGTAGTTGGCGGGCGGGCAGACACCGGGTCGGCCGTGTGTAGGCTGGGCCGAGCACAATGTAAGGTAGTGCAGATACTAAGGAGGCCTCACGACCAATGAGCAGCGATTACTGTGCGTATACGAACGGGGCGGGGCGTGAGTCGAGAATACCATCCTATGTTTGGCTGATGTCGCTGGAAAGCGGATATAGACTGAGGCAGTATTCTGCTCTGGAGGCTCTGATTGGTGATGGCACAGTGTGCAGAGATGAGCGCCCACTCCGTCGAGAACCACCATCCTGACGAAGCTGCGCCAGCGTCATCCCAGCCCCCTGGCGGGAGGCCTTTTGTTGTGGAGAACCCCCTTAATAAACACTCGGACTTCAGCAGCCCACTCACAGGATAGCGCGTGGAGTGTGTTTTTCTGGCTGGAAGGACCGCTGTCTGGGCCCGCGTAAGATGGTTTGGCCCTGACTCAGTTGCTGCTTGCCATTGCGCGACGAAATCCAGTTGAAGGCAAGGATGCAAACTCTTGACGTCCTCAGGTGCCAAGTAAGTTCTGTGTGCAACAGAGGTCGACACGCCAAGCAGCTGTCGGCCCCTGCGTTCGAACGGTATCTCTCTGATGCTTCTCTCTGAAGAGAAGTATATCGTCTGGATTGTGGTGCAATTGGAAATCGAGTCCCCCGTCTCTCCTCGAGAGGTAGGTACCTTTTCTACCTGACTTAGGTAGGTAGGTAGGTAGGTAGGTAGCCAGCATAGTAAACGTTTGATCATGGCCGCTGGTCGTGCCCATCTGCTGAATGTGGCTAGGGGTCAAGGTGCCTTATCTGTAGGCATTCAAGGGTCCCTTAACCTTACATATACGTCCAACTCCCTTCTGCGCCAATCAATCGGCAGCGCGCAGCGACTCATTAAAAAGCTTTATCCTCATCCTCATCTGATCGTTTGACCAGGGCATATCGGCTTGGCTGTCTTGTCTACCTAGATCTTGCTTCGCCTTTCACTACCTACGGCACCTAACCCCAAGACGGAGCCAGAGCCATTGCCTCCCACGTTCGATCCCAATTCTCCTCTGTGGACGGGCGTCAGCATCATATCGCGTCGGCTGGTCAGCTGGCGGCAGCATGCCAAAACAAAATAAGGCAACCAACGTGAAGGGGCCCGACTCGCGCCCCCCCTTCTGCTGCTCACATTACCCCCCAGCTCAGCAGTCGACCATGCAGGTTGCTGCAGACAACCACACCCACCCACAACTTGGCCCCTTTGCCCTTTGCCCTTTGGCCCTTCATTCACCTGCATCTTTACGTTCACTTCTAGATCCATTGGTTCGTAGCCAGTCAAATCTTCACTCACCGAAACAGCCTCATCTTCCATCGTCGTCCGCGAACCTTACCGCGCCTGAATGGCACATTCGAGGCCATTGTCTCTCGCCCCTCCGACCTGACCCCCCGTTTCTCCCGGGCGGCACTTGCACTTTGCCATGTTCACCAGTCACTCAGCCTCATCAGTGTCCACACCCCCAAGTCATCATCACCATATGTTTCTGCAGGGGGTGTGTAGCTCATGTCCAGTGGTA
>NW_009276920.1:166036-180761 GCF_000150675.1 Verticillium dahliae VdLs.17 | reverse complement strand
GGAAATACACCTGCGCGGCACCCCCCGTTTAGGCTAATGGCCGTCCAGAAGAAGAGAATCGTCTAGTACTGGACGGTCTCCGCTACGCCACCCATCCCCTTTATCCGGCAGGACGACGTCCCCCTCCTTTTGGGTGAGCCCCAACTTCAAAACGACAGCATCTCCGTGCGGGCCGCCTCCAAGCGAAGCAGCGGGGGCGGGAGGAGCAGCCGAAGCTCGGGAGGACGACAACCCTCCTCGTATCCTAAGATGCCGCCCCCTCCTGTACGGCCCATGCCGCGGTTCACTCCGCCGCCACCGCCGCCGCCGCCCCCAACAATGCCTCACACATACGTGCCACGGCCGCCGAGCCCCGTGAGCTACATGCCCATGCCCATGGCAAGTGGTGCCAATGACGGCTTCTTCGACTTGAATGCGCCGCAGGACCCGATGCCCTCGGGCCCGACCCCGGCATTCTTCGATCTCGGACCACCGCCGCCTCCCAGTGCACCAGCAGCAGCGCCCGCCTTCTTCCATGTGGGCAACGGCGGCGGCGGGGATCGAAAGTATGAAGACTGGAACGACTGAGAGCATCTGAGGAACGGCCCCATAGGGTCGTTGCGAGCTGAACGACAACCAACGCTCTTTACCTTTCTGCCTCCGCAATGTCATTCTTACTCACGAGGGGGATTATGATGAGACTTGCCAGACATTGGCTGGTTTGTGGTTGTATTTGATGCCCGGCCGGAGGGGCTTATAGGTGAACAAGGGAGGTTCAAGCTGGCGCAAACTTACGGCCGCCGAGGCCGAGAATACCACTCAACCCAAAGAGGGCAAACAGGACCTCGGTATTGAAGGGACTCTGGTTACTTAGGGAGGTATTTACCTGGGCTAGCGATGTGATTCACGGCTTTATGTGGCAATGTACAAAACAATCCATTGGTCTAATTGACTCTTTTCTTACACGGAGTCTGTTTGCTCGACTACAAGTGCCTATAATCCTGAGCCTGTGAGGAGGCTGGTCAGCCAAACGCGGAATGACAGTGCCATGCCAAGTCCCTGCCTACGTCACTGACGAGACACTGCACACAGAAAACGTCATACGACGCCTCCGGTGATGGAAGCATGAGAGGCAAAATTGTTCTCGTGTCTAGCAGTGCGGTGAGTGTCTTTATTGTGCACAAAGGCTCGTAAAAGGGCCAGTTGGTGTCAAGGGTCTACTGGGAGAGGCCTCAACCCAAAGGAGTCACCGGTAGGTACCTACCTTACCTTAGGTAGGCAGTGTTCCCCAGCCTCGACGTCATTGGAGCCCTTCTTCAGCCCTGAGACCCGCGTTCTGTGGACCGGCAGTTCCAGACCAATCTGGCCATGCCCGCCACCAATACCACCTAGGCATGAGGCCGCCGGGTGTCCCACAAGTGCATGGCCGAATGTGGTGACGGCACCACAAGTCCACCCGATGGCATCTGGTGGTTCCTTGCCAAGTGACCTTTTTCGTCCCGACTTTTGCTACCTTACCTGCCTTCTACCTAGGTACTCTCATGTCTGGTACATATGGTCTCCTGCCCTGGCCCGCAACGCGGTTCGCCATATGCAGGCGTCGCACCAGGTGCAGGAAAACACGCATGTGGTTGCCTACGAGCCATCACAAAGTTCTAGGCATCGCAGCACGCCAACCCCCCGGTCTCAACGATGCCATGATCCAGGCTCCCTCCTGCTCACATGAATGGGTGGCGTGCAAGTCGACAGCAACGATCGTGTTAGCTACTTGATCACGACCAATCAGTCTATTTCCCGGCACTGCTTTTTCTTTGTCACGGACAGCGTGAATTCATCGAGTGCACCAACTATGATAGGCGGCGTTGCGACACAAGCACCGTGTCTCACGCGCATACAGAGAGCTCGGTGACGGTTTCCGGTTGGGCGCCGTCCTCGACCCAACGTGTCAGCAGCGCGACTCCACACGTGTTCCGCACCTCGAGCGAGGCCTCATCCATCCATCAATCCAGCTCGGCCTGCAGTCATAGTTGGGGGGAGGCCAAATGATCATCCAATTTGCTGGTGGGGGGCTGTCAGCCTGGAAGGATGAGAGCACAGCGTAGGTAGATGCCGACCTACATATAGGGCATCGCTGGTCCTTCGTCATTGTCGCTGTCTGTATAGACATCCTCCTCTCATCCTCCTGCTCTCGCTTCATTGTCGTTGTCGCACAGGAAGAGGAAACGAATGAGAACGGCCTATACGCACGCACACCATCTCCAGTTGTTTTCCTTAGACGCCTTTCGTCGGTATGGATACGCTGTCACACTCCTCTTGCACGACGGCAGCGACAGAGGCTTCGTCCTTTGATGCTCCGCAAGCACAGCCATCACAGGCCATTCTGGACTTCTTCTTCCCCGGCTTCAGCATCCTGACAAGTGCCTGTCAAAAATATTTTGGCATCGATCTTAATGTCTACATCCCCCTGATCATCCTGTGTGGTGGTGCCACCTTTGCCTGGCAATATTTGAGCGACTATGTCTGGGGCCTGATCGAGTCCCATCTCATGTCCTCTGTCGACGTGCGAACCGACGATGAAATTTATGTGAGTAACCCAGCCAACTCACTACCGCAAACATACCCTGGTCTCTGACTCTTTCCCCCCCTCTCTTCAGAACATTCTCATGGCCTGGGTTGCCACACAGCGCTTCGCAAAGAAGTCCCGACGCTTCATTGCCAACACAAACCTCAACTCGAGAGCCTGGTTCCTTATGCGCTGGTCGTACGACGAGGACGAAGAGGACGACGATGAAGACGACTCTACTGCCACGACCACCAGCGAGGTCGGACACAAGAAGAAGGGTCTGGCTTACACGCCAAGCTTTGGTAACCACATCTTCTGGTATAAGGGCCGCCTCCTCCGTTTCAAGAGGAGCCAGAACCAACAACAAGGGTCCTACTTGACCGTCAGCGAGAGAGAGGAGATCAGCATCTCCTGCTTTGGACGCTCGCCTTGGATCCTGAAGCAGCTTCTCCTCGAGGCCCGCCTGGAATATCTCAAGAAGGATACCAAGAAGACCATGATCTACCGCGGGGGCATTCGTGCGGGTTCCACCGACCCCACCTGGCAGAGGTGCATGGCCCGGACGTCGCGGCCCTTCTCGACCGTCATCCTCAACGAAAAGACGAAGAAGGAGCTCATCGATGATGTGTCCGACTACCTGTCACCCGCTACCCGGAACTGGTATTCCAACCGTGGCATTCCCTGGCGTCGTGGCTACCTGTACGAGGGGCCTCCCGGTTGCGGCAAGAGCTCGCTCGCACTCGCGCTGGCCGGCTACTTCAAGCTGCGGATCTACATTGTCAGCCTGAGCTCCATTGTCGCCAACGAGGAAACGCTTGCCACCCTGTTTTCCGATCTCCCCCGTCGGTGTGTTGTTCTTCTGGAGGACATTGACACGGCCGGTCTAACACATACGCGGGAGGTCAGCGACGTGCTCTCCGGCGATGCTGACAGGAGCGATGCTTCTGCCAATGCCATGGTGCCCGGCCAGCTGACCACAGGTATCCTCAGCGCCGCTGCCACCAGCAGCTCGTCGAGGCTCTCCTTGTCAGGCCTGCTGAACATCCTGGACGGCGTCGCCAGTCAGGAAGGTCGCGTCCTCATCATGACGACCAACCACGTAGAGAAGCTCGACAAGGCGTTGATTCGACCTGGCCGGGTCGACATGATTGTCAAGTTCTCACAGGCTGACGCCGAGATCATCGGTGCCATTTTCCGCGCCATCTACGCTCCCCTCGAGGGCGACGACGGAGACGGCCACGAGGCGGCGGACCGCGACGCGCCGGGAGTTGATGCTGACGCCGAGAAGGCTGCGGCCGAGGCTGCGGCGGCGCGGATGGCCAAGACTGTAGCACACGTCGAAGCTCTGTCGCACGAGTTTGTGGCACGTATCCCGGCCCACGAGTTCAGTCCAGCGGAGATTCAGGGGTTCCTGATGAGGCACAAGAGAAGTCCAGATGCGGCGATCGAGCATGCAGCTCAGTGGGTGATAGACACTCGAAAGCAGAAGAAGGAGAAGGAGATTAAAGCGGCTGAGGAGAGGCGGGCAGAAGAGGAGAAGGAGAAGGAGAAGGAGAAGGAGACTACCAGCGACGGCAAGGAAGCAGCATCTGAGAAGACGAAGACGGCGAGGGCCGAACACCTGCAAGGACCAGGCTCGGACTCGGGATATGCGACTTCAGTCGAATCATAGATCGATCACGATCGAGGTGCGCGTGGTCTACGCAACTCATCAAGAAGGCGAGGGCGGAGAGCAGGAACAGAAAAAAGTGTGCCGCGCGGCGGACGAAGGGAGCGGGCGAGGACCCCACAGTCACGGCGAGGCTGTCCAAACGAGGTCGTGAGTATGGGCGTTGTACAGTAAATGCTTCCCACCTCGATTGGCAATACAGAGAGCACTTGTTGC
The DNA here is from genome assembly GCF_000150675.1 of Verticillium dahliae VdLs.17. Classification (NCBI taxonomy): domain Eukaryota; kingdom Fungi; phylum Ascomycota; class Sordariomycetes; order Glomerellales; family Plectosphaerellaceae; genus Verticillium; species Verticillium dahliae. The sequence continues at coordinate 176,334 of NW_009276920.1, read as the reverse complement.
TTACCATTGATGCTGCTGGCCCTCTTCATTTGGAGGTTCTTGGTGGATGGAGATGCACGAGCGCAGGGGCTGTAGAAGAGACGACTGTTCACTTAGCCACGGAGAGGTACGACTGATATGACGTGGCCGCCCGTGGCCAGGGGATTGACAATGGCAGTCAGAAGCTGAAGGTGACGTTGACGATGGCTGAGGCGGCGGGGTTGTTTTGTTGGCAGGTTGTAAGACGCCAAAGAAGTACCTATTCACCATGTCCATCACCTCTGAGACGCGTGTGTGTGTGTGTGTGTGTGTGTGTGTGTGTGTGTGTGTGTGTGTGTGTGTGTGTATGTTGAGATTGGCATTGGGAGATTGCAATAGTAACAGGCACCATCGTGTGGCTGTGCAGGGGGCAGCCTTTGGTTCTTGCGTGTTGACCCACCAGATTCTACCGTACTTGGAGCACAGGCAAGGGGGATGTCGATGTTGATGTCGATATGGGGAGGGGTGGAGGAAAGGGAAAGGAGGTTAAGCTTCGCAAGGTTTAGTTTGGTGAAAATGGCCTGATTGGCCACGCAGGCTTGACAGTTGCGTGCGATTGGGACCCGCTGAGGGATTCCGTTGGGGGGGGGGGGGGGGGGGGAGTGGCCTAGGCAGGTACCTGATCCAGGCACGTCCCCGCTGTCTCGGTGCCCTGAAGACAAGCCACTGCCTGCCCGTGGTTGCCCGCCGGTTGCGTGACGCACCTCTGGGGTGTTGGAGATGGGGTCACACACACGACACCCACAACAGAAGAGGCACATAGGCAGGAGGTGGCAGGCAAGGCGCCAAAAAAACAAGGTGCAGGGTTTGTTGGATCGGAGGCACGAGGCAGGGCATTGGCAAGCGCGGAACTGTTGCACTGCAGGCACGAGCACAGGCACAGACATGGGTGGCACCGGCGACAGACGGGACGAAAGAGCCCAACCTTTCCTCATCGGGCCTCGCAGGCGTCTGCTTCACTGAGAGTCGGTGGAGAACAATATTAAAGTCGCGGGTTTATCGTCCCCTATTTTCGTGGGCCATTGGAACCAGACTCGGGTGGGCGGCCGCAAAAGAGTTAAAAAGCTTCGGGATTTTGGAGGACCTTGATGCCCATCCTTTGGAACCAGGCACCAACATTTCGGACACCTTTATAAACTTTTCACCTTTTTTCCTGTACCTTTTCGGTTCATTTTTGTGCCACAGGGAGCTCGCATACCAAAAATCCGGGGGGGGTCCTTCATGGGCCGAGCCCCTCCAGCCCCTGTATTTTTTTTAGCAGTTAGTGAGGCGGTTTGCGTTAGAGGCCCCGCCGTCTTTTCGTTGGAGGGGGAGGGGCCCGAGGGGCCCTCCCCCCCCCCCCCCCCCTTCTGCCAGTGAACACCACCTCATCGACAAGTGCCTTTTTCGCTTCAGTTCATTTCATGCCCTCCCCCCCCCCCCTTTCTCCGAGGGCGCGCGGGGCACCGATCAAAACAGCGGTGAAATCTCCTTCAAAACCATGCACGCTGGCTAACGACCGCCTTTAGACAACCCCCCTTCGCTTCTTGCCAATCCTCATTTCTTCTGCCCTGAAGCCATTCACAACACCTCATATCACGTACAAGATGGCTTCCCGTCCCCAGAACATCGGCATCAAGGCCATTGAGGTCTATTTCCCCAGCCAGGTACGTTTGGCACTTGTCCTGAGGAATTGTCGCCATCACCGACATCGCCCCTCCTACCCCTCCCTTTGTGCGCTCCCCCTTTTCCTGCAGCACAATTCACGCGCCCAACGCAAGTCTCGGATCTCACGTCTTCTTGAAAGAAATGCCCGCTTCTGTGCCTACTCGCATTGGCTTCACTTGCTGACCTCGGATTTTCTCCTCGTGGTTTAGTATGTCGAGCAGTCTGAACTCGAGAAGCATGATGGCGCCAGCACTGGCAAGTACACGATCGGCCTCGGCCAGACCAAGATGGCCTTCTGCGACGACCGTGAGGATATCTACTCTTTCGCTCTGACCGTGGTGAGCAACCTGCTCAAGAAGTACGAAATCGACACCAACTCCATCGGCCGCCTCGAGGTCGGCACCGAGACCATCCTCGACAAGTCCAAGTCTGTCAAGACTGTCCTCATGCAGCTCTTCGGCGACAACACCAGCATTGAGGGTGTCGATACCCTCAACGCCTGCTATGGCGGCACCAATGCCCTGTTCAACACCCTCAACTGGATCGAATCCTCCGCCTGGGACGGCCGCGACGCCATTGTCGTCGCTGGTGACATTGCTCTCTACGCCAAGGGCAACGCCCGCCCCACCGGTGGTGCCGGTGCCGTCGCCCTCCTCGTCGGCCCCAACGCTCCCATCGTTGCCGAGCCTGGCCTTCGCGGCACCTACATGCAGCACGCCTACGACTTTTACAAGCCCGACCTGACGAGCGAATACCCCTACGTCGACGGCCACTTCTCCAACAAGTGCTACACCAAGGCCCTTGACGCCGCCTACCGTGACTACAACAAGCGGGAGGCCAAGGTCGCTAACGGCCACGCCAACGGCGATGCCGCCAAGCTGTCCCTGGATCGTTTCGACTACCTCGCCTTTCACGCCCCCAACTGCAAGCTCGTCCAGAAGTCCTACGCTCGCCTGCTGTACCACGACTACCTCGCCAACGCCGACAACGCCGCCTTTGCCGAGGTCGCCCCTGAGCTGCGCGACATGGAGTACGAGACGTCTCTGACCGACAAGGTCGTTGAGAAGACCTTCATGGGCCTCACCAAGAAGAAGTTCCAGGAGCGGGTCAGCCCCGGCATCCAGGTCGCCACCCTCTGCGGCAACATGTACTGTGCCAGCGTCTGGGGCGGTCTCGCCAGCTTGATCTACCACGTCGACGACGCGGCCCTTGTCGGCAAGCGCGTCGGTCTTTTCAGCTACGGATCTGGTCTTGCCTCCAGCTTCATGTCCTTCCGCATCGAGGGCAGCGTCGCCCCCATCCAGAAGGTTCTCGACATTCGCTCCCGACTGGAGGCCCGCCGCGTCCTCAGCCCCGTGGACTACGAGGCGGTACGTCCCACTGCTCTATATCCTGCGTGTAAAGACTCCTTTGAAGCTAATGTGTTTTTTCAGATGTGCGACCTTCGTAAGAAGGCTCACCTGCAGAAGGACTTTACCCCTGCAGGTGAAGTCTCCACCATCGCCCCTGGCACGTACTACCTCGAGAAGGTCGACGATATGTTCAGACGCGAGTACTCTATCAAGGCTTAGGGGAGACTGAGAGACGGAAAACGGAGAGGAACGCGGCGCGCGGTCGGTACTGCCGACACGGGGGAAACTACTGGATCCGGCCCCTGGCACTAATAGAGGCTGGTGCAATAATTAGATGGGCTGTCGTTGAAGCAGACAGACATGCATGGGGGTACTTTGAGGTCTATGATTTCTACATCGGCATATAGATGCACGAACGACTGCGTTAGAGCGGGCGAGAGCGTTACACATGACGCTGCCCAGTGAATGCGGACTTTTTTTTTTCTCTTTTTTTTTTTTTTTTGCAATGATAAACAGTTATAGATTAAAGTCCTGGCTGAGATGTCTGCAATGCAAGTGTCATGTCTAACGAGGAGCTCTTCTTGGTTTGTTGGGTCTAAGGAATGGTATGTGTTGAACGACATGTCTAAATAGGACGGTGGTGGTACAATAGTACAAGGCCGGCATGATACAGGTGAAAGGCGAGCTTGCCCAGTCTATCTAGATCATGACCTTGCCAGCTTTTTCCCCTCTGTCTATAAGCCTCCTGCCTGCCTGCCTGGCACGATGAAAAGGCGGCCGGGCTCGGATCAACGATCGACCGAGTTATGCGTCTCTCTCCTTGTTGAACTTCCACTCGGCATTGCGATGCAGCTTGTAGTCCTTGCTCTGGATGGACTTCCAGATGCCCCAGAGGCCAGCGAGCGGCCACGTCGCCTTGAGCCGCTGGCGCCACTGCTTGAGCTCCTCGGCGCGGGCATTGACGTCGACCTTGACCTTGTCGTACACGGTCGGCAGCGTGTCGGCGCCGTACTTGGCGCGCAGGGCGTCGTACCAGGCGGCGTCGTACGTGCGCCAAAAGTCGTCCCGCGACTGGTAGAGGTGCGCGTAGAGCCACTTCATGCCGCCGAGCGCGTGCAGCTTGTCCTCGAGGGCGCGGTTCTGCGCCACAAAGGCCGCCGGCTCCTTGGCGCCGAAGCCCCAGAGGCCAATGTTGAGCATCGGCCTGCCCTTGGGCTGGGGCGGCGCTGCCCCCGGGGCGGCCGGGGGAGCAGCGGCGGAAGCGGAAGTGGAAGCGGAAGCGGCGGCGGGCGCGGGCCTGTCCGTGTGCGGGTGGAAGGTGGGCGCCGGGGTCTGCTGAAGGGGGCACAGCCAGAGGGGCCAGATGCCCGTGTGCTCGGTCGTGTAGTCGATGAACTTTTCGGCATTCTCGTACGGCAGCGCGAGGTCCTGGACCATGAAGCGGGCCGACTCGCCGCTGCCGTGCAGGGCGCGGTAGAGCATGCGCGTGTGGAGAAAGTCGTCGAGGAACCAGCGGAAGAAGCGGTTGAAGGGCACGGGGCGGAAGTAGTCAAAGGCGGCGGCGCCGACCCAGAAACCGCCGCGGTCGTAGCGGAAGAGGTACTCGGCCAGAGGAATAAAGTCGACGGCGGGCACCGAGACGTCGGTCGTGCCGGCGGCCTTGGTGCGCTCCTCGACGTGCAGGTAGTACCAGGGGTCCCAGGCGCCGCTGAAGGTCTGGGGCTTGGTCTCGGCCGGCTTGTCGTCGGTCAGGGTGCCCGTGACGACGACGCCGTGGCTCTTGGAGAAGACGACGCCGTCGACGTAGTCGTTCTCCGGGTTCAGAGTCTCGGCCTTGACGAGCTCGACAGCCTCGGCCACGGTGCGCGTGCGGTGGTAGGTCGTCTTGACATACTTTTTCGCTTCGATGAGCTGCAGCTCGATGAGAGTCGTGATGCCGAGGGTGCCGACAGCACCGGCGGCGCCTCGGAAGAGATCTGCACGTTCGGTGGGGCTCGCCTTGACGACGTCGCCGTTGGCCAGGACCATCTCGACCTCGTTGATCGTGTCGTCAAAGAAGCCGTGCTTGAAGCTGGAGCTCTCACCCGCCGTGCCTGCGTACCCACCGCCCGCCGTGATGCCGGGGGACTCCATGACGACGGGAGGGATCAGGCCATGTCGGAGGGTGTTCTCGACGAGACGGTCCATGGGAACATTGGGCTCGACGAGGGCGATGCGTCGAGCCTTGTTGACTTCGAGGACATTGTTCAGGGCACTAATGTCCACGAAGCGATCGCGACGGAAGGGACGGGTGCTGTTGGTCGAACCGTGGAAGATGCGGTAGGGCTCCTTGCGGTCAAAGAAGGCCCGAACCGAGGAGGCTATCCTGGTCACGGCCTGCTTATGGCGCTCCATCGGTCGGGGGGGGAGGATGAGTTGGGTTGGGAGAGTGTATGTGATCAGAGCGAGTGTGTGTCAAGGTGCTCTAGCAAGACAGTGAATAATTGTTCAAGAAGCTCCGTGACCCTTGGCCGGGACCCGCATTCGGATCCGAGCTTGTACCTTTTTGGTGCAGCCACTGCCAGAGAGTACATGTCCGAGCTTCACCATTGAACTGTCAGGGGCGTCCTGAGGTAAGGTACCTTACCTACCTACCTACCTACCTCAGATATCTTGTTGATACCTGCCCCAACAGCATCTTGAGTGCTCTGATAGCAATCGTAGACAAGGTTTTCAGAATTGAATATGGTTCGCATCATTCTCAATGCAAATCTTGAACTAGAACGCTGCTGTCTCTGACCAAAAAAATGAAAAAAAAAGCCCATCGCCGCTGTTCCCAATATCAGGCAGATGCCGCCCTACAACTTGGCCGAGGCCTCGGGCGGCGCTGGAACATTATCTGCAATTGACTTCAGTACCCGACTCCTCATCGCCTGCTCAGTCACCTCGCTGAGGCTCTCAAAGCTGAGCTCCGTCTCCTCCAGGGTCTTGGCCTTGATGCTGACGGCCCGCGACTCGATCCCGCCAAATGTGCCAACGACGGCCTTCATGAACCCCGCCCACCCCTCAAAGCAGCGCTGCGCATTCGGCATGCCGGGCATCAGCAGCACGAAGCAGTGCGGCATGCCTTCGTACTCCTCGAACACGACGGGGACGCCCTGGCTGCGCAGATGCTTCGCAATGTACTTGTCCTCGTCTGCGAGCAGCTCCCAGCCCGTGCACACGTACACCGGCGGCGCCCCGGTCCAGTCGCGCGCCATGAGCAGCGTCGCCAGCGGGTGCGCGAGCAGCGCGTCGTCAGCGTACATGCTCGTGCGTGGCGGGCTCGCCGGCCACGCCTCGCAGGGGGGGATGCTGATGGCGCGGTGCCGCGTCGGCGTCGGCAGGTAGTCAAAGGCGCCGTTGGCCTCCCAGCTGGGCGAGCTCTGCGTGATGTCCATCCACGGCGAGCACGCGGCGACGCCGGCCGGCAGCGGCACCTCGCGCTCCTCGCCGAACCAGGCAATGGTGCGCCTCTGCCGTCGGAGCTCCAGCAGGGTCTGTAGCAGGGCTAGGCTCAGGTTGCCGCCGGCACTGCGCACACACGATTGTCAGCACGTTCGGCAGCGCGCCATGGCTCATCTGGAATGGGCCTCTTGACTCACCTGTCACCTGAAAACACAATGTTTTGTGCTTCGACCGCCTCGTGGTAAGCGTCTGGTGGGGGATACAGAAGTGCCAGGTAGGAGGCCAACGCATCCAGCACGGCTGCCGGAAACGGATTTTGGGGCGCCAGACGATACCGGACCGAGTAACATCGACCGCCCGTCAGCTTGGCCAGCTTCTTCGTAACGGCCCGGTAGGCACATGGGTCGCCGACATAGTAGGCGCCGCCGTGGAAGTAGAGAACGGTGAGCGGGGTCTGAACCTCCTTCTGCATCTCGTCATACCTCTGCCTCTCCGACATGGCTGGCAGTGTCGCGTCCTGGGCTGCGGCCGCGCGGTAGCCCGTCCACTCGGCCTCGACCGCCACGATCCTGGGCAGCCGAAGGGGCGCCTTGGCGGATGATGCCGTTGAATGGTCTTGCAGCGCTTCGATGGCGGCAGTCAGCGCATCACGGACGCCAGTCTCTGGCGGCACGGGCGCGGCATAGTTGGCCACCCATATCCTGCCCTTGACGCCGGGATCCCGATTGACAAGACGCTGCGTCGACGAAACGGTGCGTGGTTTGTTGGTTTGCAAGAACGAACGAAGAACGGCAACGATCAATTCGCCGTGGAGGTCAAGATGTTTCGCTGACGCCGACAGGTGCAATATATGGAGCAGAGCCGTCTGGACGATCAATGGAACCTTGGGGAGGATCGCGAGAAGAAGCTTGGCTTGCTGCCTCACTGTCAAGGTCGAGCTAGTTTCAGTCTCGGACGGCGGTTGAGGTGCTGGTGGGGTCGACATGGCGGGCGTTGCGGGTGACGCTTGACGATTCAGCATTCCTTGCGGGATAGGATGGGATGACGAACGGGCGAAAGAAGAAAAGAAATCCAGAGAGGCCTGCTTGACAGGTTGGGGAGGGCACCAGAACAAGGTGTGGCAAGATTTCTCAGTGGCAAGTGCAGTTCATCCCAGGTCCAACACAAATCGAGGCCATGCTGCCATGCCACCATGCCCGTCGAACAAACCCAAGGGCATCCATGACGAAGAACGAGCCTCGGGTGCTGGGTTCTGTCTGCGAGTTTGCGAAGGGGCGGCGCGCTAGTGCTGTCGCCCCAGGGCGGAATGGACATGCGAGAGTTGTCAGAATACAGGTGGACTTGCGAGTTGGTGCCAGTCAATGGACACGCTTGGATGGATTCTCGGCTGGAGCAACCCCAATACGGAAACCCTTGCGGTCAGGAGACCAGCCCATCTGCACCAGGGATGCACCACTGGGAACATGGCTAGCAGCACACCTGTATGAGACTCGATTCACATGCTGATGCAGCCATGTCAATCGCGGTGGACGCTCCGTGGGGCTGTGAATGTTTTGCTTTCTGATACAACTCTTCATGGGCATGAAGTAAGATGCCCACACAGAACAGTGCGACCAGGGCCGCAAAAGCAAGGTCCCTTTATGTGACATTGAACTTGCCATGTTTGAGTCTCACCAACTATGTCATTTTCAAAAACATCCATGTACTACTGCCCGGTGCAACTTCCTCGCCGCATACAAGATTCGCAAGTCCGTAGATCCAACCCATACACGCCGTTCGCTACCTGTACCCTCATCGTACTATACAAACTGCCTGCCTTGCCCGTGCGGGCCTACTCCTGCTGAGGTCAAGCAGAGCCACCAGCCTGAGCCTGCGAAGCGCCCGCGGCGTCACCGCTGCTGGCAGCTGATGAAGAGTTGGTCGACTTGTTCGCCATGGCCATCTGCCAGGCGGGGATGGAAGCCTTGGCACCCGAACCGCCGAGCGCGAGGCTCTTACCGGCGCTGCTAAAGTTGTTGGGCTTGGCCGGCTCGGTGCTCGAGGGCGTCGTCGGCTCGGGCGATGGCTTCTCGTCAGCCACCGACGCCGACTTGTTGCCGCTCGGTGTCGCCGGCGTTCCGCTGGTGCTGTTGTTCGGGCGGAGGTAGCCGTTGACCGGCGTGGGCGATGGCGAGGGAGCGGTCATGCGTTGCGAGATGAGCGTCTTCAGGCTCGTCAGCTCGGCGTTGATCTCGCGCAGCCTCTGATCCGTCAGATCCTTTTGCGTCTCGAGAGCCTTGGGGATAGCATCCTTGAGGTTGTACACATCATCGCGGATCCGCTGCGCCTCGTCGTCGCGGCGCTTGTTCGCCGACTTGAGCTCGTTGATGACACCCTCGAAATCAGAGAGGGCCGTGTCCAGCCGCTCAGTTCGCTCCTGTTCCGCCGCCTTGAGCGCTTCCGTGTCCTTGGCCAGCTGCTCCACCAGCGCAAAGGCCCCGTCAAACTGCTCCTCAATCGTCTTCTTGTCCTGTTCTAGGCGTTCGGGGGTTGGTGGTGCGATAAGAGGGTACACGTAGCGCTGCGCATGTCAGTCGATGGTCCTCAGCGCATCTATGGCTCATGGCCAGCGCCGTATAAGTTCTCAACATACCTTGGTCAGCTCGTATACTCCGTAGCTGACGCCGCCCACGACCGTCGCCATGATGAACCAGTCCCTCCAGTCCCGCTTCGGTGGAGGCGGGGGCGGCTGCCAGGCGGCATGTTGCGGCGCGTATGGTTGGCCGTAGTACTGCTGCGGGCTGTTCTGGTAGGGGCTGCCCATGGCTGGCGGTGGTGCGGTACCGGCTGGTGACTGCACACCCACGCGGGCGAGTGCCGCATCGATTTCCTCTTGTGTGAGGTTCTTGGTTCGGAGGAAGGAGACGCGGTTGTCGACGGATGAGTTTGCGACGCTCGGGTCAAGCAGGACTGTGAGTTGATTAGATTAATCCAAGGAATTGCTGTCGGCCACCATGATGGATGAGACTGACATTGTGCCTGGACGGGTGTTAGCTGCTTCGCTCGAAACACAACAGTTATTGAATCTTCTGAGGAAGACGCAGGGGAATGCAAAGACATACCGCCGAAGCGACGAGCTCCTCTCGTATCGCCATGCTTGATCAGGCAGCAGGTTCAGCGTCTACCTTGCATGCCCTCTGGCGAGATGGGATGGTGGTGATCAGGAGACAGCTGTAGATGTCTGTCGAAGACGAGGCGGGACAGCATGTGCCCTCGACGGATGGAGAAAGAGGATGGCCGGCGCTGGGCCGAGGCTTCGGTGCACGTACCGTCGGCTGGAGCTGATGCAGCCAGATGCTGGGGGCGGGGACCCGCCTTGCCGCCCATCGTTGGGATCCTCTGTTCGTGGTCACGTGGCCAGCATGATCTCATGGCCCAAGGCCCGTCTGTTGTCTTTCGTGAATGCGCGCCCAATCAGCGCGTTTCGGTGCCTTTGTTTACATTCAGGGTTCCCCCACCCCTGGGCAACACCACACACCACCCCCCCTCCCGCAATCTAAAGCTTTCGGAATAGGTACTTCCACCTTTGGCAACTTGTCCAGCTTTTTCTATCCTGGACGAGACTTCTATATACCGGCTTGGTCAGGTGTCGACTTCGTCAAACAGTCCTGAATACTCGCCACAAACCACCCAAACAACAATGTCCGATGACGCAAGGACTGTGGGTGAGTTCGCAAGCCAGCCATAAGTGAGCAAACTGGGTGGGCCCCAAGAGTAGCGACAAGTTCTGTTTTTGTAACGCGGGCAGAAGGGGCTTTTGGGGCCAAGCCGGAATGATTGTCTCTGGCGGAACTTTTTGAAATTTTTTAAGAAAAA
>NW_009276920.1:125750-165748 GCF_000150675.1 Verticillium dahliae VdLs.17 | reverse complement strand
CACCCCTCGACAACGGGCCCATGAGCCATCAGAGCTTCTTCCAGCAAGCGCCGCAGCCCGCCGGCGTGCCGCGCGACCCTCGTCCTCTCCGCGACAGGTCCTACCAGGCCAAGATAGCGCAGGAACTCCTCGACTACCTCGCGCAGAACAACTTTGAGATGCAGATGAAGCACACCCTTTCGCAGAACATTATCAAGTCACCGACGCAAAAGGACTTCAACTACATGTTTCAGTGGCTCTACCACCGCATCGACCCGAGCTACCGCTTCCAGAAGAACATCGACCAGGAGGTGCCCCCCATCCTCAAGCAGCTGCGGTACCCGTACGAGCGGAGCATCACCAAGAGCCAGATTGCCGCCGTCGGCGGCCAGAACTGGAGCACGTTCCTCGGCGTGCTGCACTGGATGATGCAGCTCGCGCAGATGCTGGACGGCTACGCGGCCAATCGCTACGACGACGCGTGCACAGAGAGCGGTATCGACGTCAGCGGCGACCATGTCATCTTCGACTTTCTGAGCAAGGCATACAGGGATTGGCTTTCCATGGACGAAGATGCGGGCGACGACGAGGCCGACAGGGTGCTGGCGCCGCACGTCGAGCTCATGGCCGAGGCGTTTGAACATGCCAACTCCAAATACTCCTCAGAGCTCGAGATGCTGGAGGCGGAAAACAGCCGGCTGTTGCGGGAGATTGAAGACCTGGAAAAGTCAACGCCAGATCCTGCCCTGCTCGACAACCACTTCAAAATCATGGAGGAGGACAAGATCAAGTTTGAAGAGTACAATGAACTCGCAATACAAAGAACGGACAAGTATGAGAACCGCGGCCAGGTTTTGCAGGAAGAGCTCGACAAGCTCATGGAGGAGCTCAAAGAGGCCGAGGAAGAGCGCCGCGGGCTGCAAAAGATTGTGGACGATCAGGGCATCAGCATGCAGGATATCGACCGCATGACCTCTGAGCAAGATCGCCTTCAGAAGGGTATCGAACTGGCAAGCCAGAGGCTGGAGGATGTCAAGAAGAAGCTGGCAGACCGCGAGATGGAGGCGAGCCACAAGCTCGACGACCTGGAGCGCATGGTCGACAATTACAACACGGTCGCCTACCAGATTGGCCTCATTCCAGCCACGGCTGTCAACGCCAAGGGCAGAGACTTTGAGCTTCAAGTGACCGTCAACGACGGACCCGACTTTGGCTCCTCTCAACTCAAGGGTTCCAGCGGCTCCGGCTCGACAGACAGGCTGCTCGCAGACCCCACGACGGGCTACCAGCCGGCTCACATTCTCAACCTGGACCTGCGCGGTCAGGTTAAGAACAGCTTGCTCGCGCTGCGAAAGGAAATCTCGGAACGAAGAAGTGTCGCGATGGACTTGATGATGAAGGACCACGATTTGCTGGACGGAATCAAGGAAGCCATCGAGGACAAACGGAATGAGGTGGAGGCCCTAGAGCATCGCGTGCGCGCAGCTGAGGAAGAATACGAAAAGACCAAGGAGGTGAGCGACCGTCTGCAGTAGCGCACCGAACGGGCGACCACGAGGACTAACAGGGAGACCAGGTCACGACGACGCAAAAGATGGCTTCCGATGCCCAAATTGAGAAGATGGAGAAGGAACTCGCCAAGATGCGTGGTTCCCTGTCCGAATCGGTTCAATTAATGGAACAGCGTGAGATGAACACGAGCATCGAGTGAGTAACCGGAAACCGGCGAATGGCGTGAGACGGAATATTCCTTGCTAACAGCAGTCCAGGTACGAACAGCTCGTGCTGCGAGCAAACGCTCTGCGGGAGGAGCTCCACACGGAGATTGACCGCATGCTGAACGATGTGATCAAGTTCAAAATTCACGTGCAGAAGAACCTGGATGACTACGAAGGCTTTGTAGCCGACGAATTGGAGAAGGAGCTGGGCAGTGACGAGCTGAGAGAAGATACCCGTGGACTCGATATGTGATTCGAGCGAGGTGATGACCCCTCGTTGATGATTTTGTATTTCGGGTGCCGCGGTTCGGTTGGGCATTTGGCATCCTGAGGGACTTTGGTGCGGTAAGGTTTTGGTTTCCTGAGCGTGTGTTTGATGCTGGTCTAAGCTGACCTGTAATGATGAATGAACCTTGAACTTTTTAAGCTCCGTGTTGACCGTGTGGCTACGCAGACTTGACCAATTTTGCTTTCTGCGTGATGAAGCTTTTGGCGACAAGGTGTGTATCGGAATTGGCTCGCGACGCATTATATATACACCCTCATGGCATCAAGTGTCCCCTCTCACTGAAGGCTGGTGGATTTAGTATAAGCAGAGATGAACGAAGCCAGGAACAGAAACCTAGAGGATCCAGGATGTCTCACAACCAGTACGATGTACCGCGAGAGCGCGAGATAGGCATACCGTCGTGGTTCAAACAGCGCAATGAAAGAACATGGAGGATGATCGATCAGAAGATTCTTCGCTTGCGCAACGGCTGTTCCGAGTCGGCATCATGGCAGATCCAGGGTGTGATGGCAGATAAGCGAGCCCCACACGACGCAATAGATGTCATACAAACATGCCTCGACCGATGTCACGCCCTTGCCGTAGCGGCACAAGGGGATGCTGTCCGGGGGAGTCTGCAGGGCAACATCGCAAGGTCCTGCGAGGACGAGCTTGACTGTCTCCATCAGGGACTTACTTTCAGACGGCCGAGATATTGGAGCATCCAGAGTGACGTGAGACGACTGGAGGGTTTAGCGAGGGTACCGCATATCTTGCGGCCGCACGTCAAGCACACTTTGGACGGCACGGAGGGAGCCGAGGCCGCTTCCATCGAGACGGATTCAACTGATCGGGAAGGACATGACTCCCAGAGTGCGTCCTCTGACGGTACAGATCCTGAAAAGACACAGATGGATCAGCGCCTCGAGTTTGCAATGCGTTACAAAGGTATCGTCAATCTCGATCAGGCCAAGAGAAGATATCTCAGGGCGATGGAGGAACAGGAGTGGGAGAGAAGCCATCACTTGCCACTCTGGAAGCAAGGAGAGCGGTACAAGAGACTTTCGGCGGATCTGGGGGATGAGTCCAGGGCTGTCGTGGCATTTCTCTTCTCTTGATGCATGCCATCAGCTTGCCAGTGGCATTGATATGTCAGCCTGCAGCAGGGGGGGGGGGGGGGGGAGCGAGCATAACGCTGCTTTGTTGAATGGTATGCGCCAGGGGCTGTCGGAGGGTTAGGGATGGTGGGCAGGTGGGGCCCGAAGGCCGTAGACTCCGGGCGCTGGGTATTTGGTCCCGTACCTTCCATACATGTACCTTAGGTTCCATACATGTACCTTATTTGGGGACTAACCATGTACTTGTACTGTATTACACGCCGTAGGCACAATAGAGGTAAGGCTCCCAGGCTCAGGCTCAGGCTCAGGCCCAGGCCCAGGCCTTACCTCAACAGACGAGCTCCTGAGGGCAGGCTGGTGGGTCACTACCTAAGTCCGAGTCCGATTAAGTCCACGGCGGTACGGCGGCTTTCGATCATTCTGCTGCCGCCGGATGCGAGTGCGACTGGCCTTTGAATGTACCTTGGGCACAGGCCCATCATGAAGCTACCCCTGTCCACATGGCATGTCAGAGTCTCATCGTAACCATTGATTGCGTAGTGGATCTATCTACCTGTTGCCTGCCTGCCTGCCTACCTCTTCATCACGAGAGAAGGTGCATAGCTGACCACTATAACTTGTTCCGGTCCCCTTCGGGCTTTGCACAGTCCCATCGCCTCCTTCTCATTGCATCATGTCAATCGGCAAGCTGCGAAGCCTCTTCCGCTCATTCAAACCCCAAGCTGCTCCATCCACGTCCCACGCCCTGATCCGTTCCTCTGCACCCATGGCTGCCGTCGCTCTGGCCGTGGCCTCCTACACATCCTCCATCACAAAGCTGCCCGAGTCCACCGACACACCCGAAGATGCTCGCGCCAAGCCTCACCATGTCACGAAGAACGGATCCATTGTGCACTTTAAAAACCCCCACCCTTCATATCAAAAATTGAACCCTGTCAGAGACATCGTCTGGTGAGCATGACCCTACCCACCACTGTTCATCAATAAGCCTGCTCATCGCCCCTCTCCGCAGGCCAACACTCAAGGGCGACCTCAAAACCCCGGACACGTCTCCGCCCACTGTGAATGTCGTGCCACCCAAATTCTTGCCAACACGGCACGCTTCAGACAAGCTGCGCGCGACATGGCTAGGCCATGCCTGTTACTACGTCGAGTTTCCATCCGGCCTGCGCGTCCTTTTTGATCCCGTTTTTGAGGATCGATGCTCGCCCTTCTCTTTCCTCGGCCCCAAACGCTTTACCCCAAAGCCTTGCGAGCTCAGCGATATCCCCTTCGTCGATGCTGTTGTCATCAGCCACAGCCACTACGACCACCTGTCGCACACGTCGGTTCTTGAGCTGCAGAAGCACAACCCCAAAGCTCACTTCTTTGTCGGCCTCGGCTTGGAATCCTGGTTCAAGTCAGCTGGTCTCAAGAACGTCACCGAGCTCGACTGGTGGGACAGTGCTGACCTGACCCTGACCATTGACAAGACCAACCACAAGACGGACAGCCCCGAGACCATCAGCGCCACCATTTCCTGCCTCCCCTGCCAGCACACCTCGGCTCGCACCCTCTGGGACACGGACACGACCCTCTGGTGCTCTTGGGCCGTCAAGACTGGCGGTCGGTCTGTATGGTTCGGCGGCGACACGGGCTACCGCATGGTGCCCCGCGACGGCATGGACCTCGACAGCCCCGAATTCAAGGCTCTGCCCACCTGCCCTCAGTTCAAACAGATCGGTCAGCACCGAGGTCCCTTTGACCTCGGCCTGATCCCCATTGGCGCGTACTACCCGCGCGTCGCCTTCTCGAGCATGCACGCGAATCCCTACGACTCTGTTGAGATCTTCCGCGACACACGTTGCCAGCGCGCCATGGGCATCCACTGGGGCACCTGGGCCCTGACCATGGAGGAGGTCCTGGAACCGCCCAAGTTGCTGCAGAAGGCTATGGAGTGGCAGGGTCTTCCCGCTAAGGGTGTGTTCGACGTGTGTGATATTGGAGAGAGCCGGGAGTTCTGATCTTGTCGTGTTCTGAACGGCATCCCGTCAGGCTGCGCACTTGCCTGGCGCGCCCAAAATATGCGGATTGTGTGTAGGAGCAGGGGCGTTTTTGTAAAGAGGGAATCTGCTCCCACAACTGTACTAATAAATTACCCACAGCGAATGGGAAAAGGCTCCAGGAAACATCACCGAGTATTTACTTCAATCATTGTTTGACTTGGAAGAGTTGTGTCTTGTGCAAAATTCCTTTGATAAATACAAAGGGTGGCGTCCGCCCTGATCCGAGGGGGGCCAATTTTCCTTCAGTATCCTGTACGCCGTACTCCAACCCGAGGTGAGGTGAGATCATGACACCTGATGACCTCCACTGCGGTGCCGACCGCATGTCTCCTTACGCCTATGAACGCCAGCCCGTCAACAATCCCACACGCACGTAACCAGACAGAACTACATGACAACAGTAGTGCCTCCATTTGCCATGCCGTCGAATAACTTCACCAGTCCCATGGCCGCTCCAGCCGCGGCTCCGCCCACGACGACCATCTCGAGACCACCCTTGACGGCCTCCCACACGCACCGGCCGCCGTGCCATCCACTGACGGCACACGTCTTAACGTATCCAAACGCAAACAGCGCAACGACCATGACGGCGACGGAGATCCACAGCGCGAGGTCGACCTGGCCCTCGCCGACGAAGAAGTACGGGAACAGCGGGATGAGGCCGCCAAAGAGATAGCCGGCGGCAATGGTCAGGGCGGAGACGGCGGCGCGGTTCGAGGCGGGCTCCTGCTCGCAGTGCTGGAACTGCATGAGGAAGTCGACCTGGCGCGGCGAGCGGGCGAGGTGGGCTGAGAGGTCGTCGAGGGTCTGGGCGGGCAGCTCGTAGGGCTCAAAGACTTCGAGCACGGCGGCGCGGACGTGGTCGCCGTCTTGCTCGATGCTGCGGACGCACTCGGCCCTGGTTTCCCTGTACGAGGCGCTGTTGGGTGCGTGTTAGTTGGAGTTCTTGTGCTTTGTTTGGGGGGGAATGAAAGGAAGGAGGGGGCATGTGAGAGGACAGAGAGGAACTTGAACTCACGCTTCGCTCTTGGCTCCGAGGTAGCCGCCAAGGCCCATGGAGATGGCGCCGGCGATGAGCTCGGCGAGGCCGCCGTAGACGACGACCTTGGTCTGGCCGAGGGCGGAGAGGCCTGCCGTCAGGGCGAAGGGGACTGTGAGTCCATCTGAGAGGCCAATGGTGGCATCTGAGATGATGCGAGCATCGAGGCGGAATGGCCGTGTTGGCTCCTGCTGCTCAATGGAGGATGTCTTGGATTTGGTGGTAGTGAGCAGAGGTTGACGCTCAGGGTCGGTGTTGTCAACGACTGTGTCGTCCGACGCGGCGCTGCTAGAGCCACGGCGCTTCGAGCGGCCGAATATGAGATTCTTGACTGCCACGATCGACATGGTGTGTGAATGTGTATGTGTGTGTGTGTGTGTGTGACAGAGAGCTAGAATGACTAGAAAGGGAAGGTAGGTAGAGGGTGAGCGACGTTTCCGTGTGCTGTCGTCTTCTTCGTGATAATCAAGTGGGATTGTACCGGAACCAGAAGGGAGAAGGTTACCAGAAGCTTTATAGAGTCAATGGAAGAATCGAAAAGATATTCTGCAGGACCCGTCTTCAAGTTTATTGACCTTACTTCCCTTGCTTTACAAAAAACACTGTAGAGGTGGATGTCGGTGTTGAGGGATAGGTCAACGGCGGTAATCAGCATTATACGAGCTGTGATTGGTCAATGGCCGTCGAAAAGGGAAACGGCCAACTTTGGGTCCTCTTGCCCCGCTAGTCAGTGACACTGCAGCAATCTAGGGGTCTGACAAGGGGACTGACTCCATTCCGTTCGCCCCTCTTGCGAGCCTGAGGTCTGTCTGTACCTGTAGGCCTCCAACAAGGTCGCCACCCAGGCAGAGATCCACGGCCTTCTACATATTACCATCCAGGCCATTTGCGTGATACAAAAGGGGTCGACCAAACCCGAGCCTTCAATTCTGTTTCATGATATCAAAAATAAAGTCGACACATCATCGAGAAAGGACCCTAAAATAACCTTTGTCATCCGCCTATACATATCCTTCATCATGGGACTCCCACTCGACAACACCCCGGCCAAAGCCACTGAGTCAGGCACCACTGGTAACGGCTGCGGAGCCACGACAACCGAAGGGCACACAACTCCCATCGCTTCAGGAGCTGGAGTGAATACAGGCGCAGGAACGTCGCGTCCCAAGACGGACGCCGAAAAAGAGGCTGACCGACTTTATGAGGAGGCCATGGAAGAAGAGTACGCCAAGCGCGATGGCGGCGCCTAGGACTTCCATCACTTGATCTCTCACACACGCATACATAGACAAAACTCATCTCTTCGCCAGCGCTGGATCCGGCTCATCGTGTCTGCAGGGGAGGCACAAAACCCATATCACACCGTTTAATACTACTTATTCTGCAACACCATACACCACGTGAAACATTGCGAAGAAGCCCTCTTTGGTAGCCTAGTTTTGCCACCCAGAACATCATGCTCAGCGTCTCTTGACGTGAATTCTCAGAAGTGCTATTGAGAAGTTGTCACTCTATTCTGCATCAGCAAAACCCTATCAGGTTTTCTTTCTATTACATTGTACTCGTTACGTTGCATTCATAGGCATCTCGGTCCATGGCCAGTAGGCCACGAGCCACCTGTATATCTGTCTTGTCCCTCTTGACAAGTCGCTTCACCCACCGTCACGTAACCTTGCCAGCGCCGCTGCTATGCCATCATTGAGCTCCTCTGGCACACGGCTGCTGGCCGCAGACTCTTTTCTCTGTGAAGCCTCTGCTCTCGCTGTGATTTTTGATTCCTCAATGGCAGCGGCGATCATTGCATCCTCGTCGTCTTCGTCGGCCGCGGCAGCAGGCCGCTGGGCCCCTGATTTTTCCCTTGCGGATGCTTCGCCGCTAGGAACCGCCTCGACGGGCGGGGTGTCTGCGGATGCGCCACCCATCGAAGACATCTCGCGCAGCGGGACACGCCCGATGGGACGAGCCTGGTCGAGCCGCGATGGCGTCCCGTCCTCCGTGCTCTCGTCATGGACGAGCTTGCGCTTGGCAGCCTTCTTGGCCCTGAACGGTTCGTCAACCGCAGCGATCCACTTGTTCACCTTGATGGTTCCCCATCCAGCAATGACGCCAATCTGCTCGGCGTCGGCGTTGACGGCGTCTTTCAGACTGCCAAACGTGCTCACGAGCGCAATGGCATCCGCCTTGTTCACGCTCCTGGGCACAGTCACAAAGTCGACGAGCTTCTCCGCGTAGCTCGAGGACTGCTGGCCGCGAATGGCGCTGAAGTTGGCGTGCTCGTATGACTTGTACAGCTCGAGATAGCGGGCGGCCTCGGCAGCGGACCAGCACAGTATGACGGTCACGTTGCTGACCAGCGAAGTCTTGGATAGTTCGCGCAGCGAGTCTTCGTGGTTTGGGATATCGACCATGGCAAGGATGATGCGCAGGTTGTATTTCCCTTGCAGGTTTCGTATCCGCTGATAAATGTATTCGGGGTGCAGGCGGTGGTATTTCAGGCTGCAGCACAGACTTGTCAGCACGTAGGACGGCAGTAGGTGGTGGGAGGTTGGTCAGTGTCCGTACCTCAGGAAGAGCGCACAGGTGGTCAAGCCGAGCACAAAGTCGGCTGGAATATCGCTGTATTCCCACGGGAGCGACCGCAGAGACGCGAGGACCGGGTTTCCCCTCTGGCGGGGCGACACCTGGATCGCAGAACCAGAAGACCGCTTTGGCAGCGCTTGTGGCGTCGGCTGCACCACTTTGCCGCCAGAGGCAGACGCACTCGCCGGCGGTGCTTTGTCGAGTCTCTGAGGTGTCGGTTGCTGGATCCTGGGTGCGCCTTGTTGTCGTGCTGCCTGTGGTTTCGGTGGCGGCGGCGGCGCGTGCGGCCGTGAACTGCTCGAGTCGGACGCTGCGAGCGCCGCCAGGAAGTCGGCGTCCGCCCCAAAGTCGTCGTCTGCAGGCATTGCTTCGAGACGGAAACGCAGTCAACCCTCGGCTGTCGGCATGAAGCTGTGCTTCAGAGGTCAGCCTTAGGATGGACAGACATGCGACCGTCACGTTGGTGAATCGCTTGTTCGACCACGTGCGTCATAGCTTGACTGCGTCTCCAACCATGTAGCTCCGTCACGCTCACAATCGGCTGGTCCGTGCATTGGTGATTCGAGCCGCCATGTACCATCATCTTTTGAAAACCATCGCGCCGACGATATTTGATTATTATGGATGAGCTCATTAATCCGATTTTGCTCTCCTAATAATTTATCAAGCCTGGTGTTGTGTGCTATCACTCAATCACATCAATAAGGCATTTCGCAATCACCAAAACGGCCATTTCTGTTTGGACATCCAAGGGTTGATTAAAATATCATTAAAGGCGTAGTCTACCAACGTCATATATTACAGATTCAGAATTCTCAAGCTCTAAGCTCCATCACCAATCTTCGGTTAAGGCAAAGACGAAGTATCGCTTCGGGACCAAGACTCCCCAGATAGGGAATCATGAAGGGAATACAATGCGCCGAGCCATGTGTCGAACATGGTTTCGACACCCTGGGGCTCGTCACGTTGTAAGCCCATCTCGAGCACCTGGTTGCGCAACCTCTCATACGCCTCAATCATGACGAGGATTTGCAGCGCAGGTGCGTCGGGGCTGACTCCAGGACGATCAAGCATGGCTGTCGCCAGCTCGCGTGTCAAGAGGTCGACACAAAGCTGAAGCCCGAAGTTTCCTTGCGGCACGGATCGTCGCAACATTGTCGACACTCGATGGTGCAGTACGGAAGGCGGTTCTGGCGAGAATGACAAGGGCTTAAAGTAGATCGCCTCCTCGTCAAAGCCGACCAGAGTGCCGTCGTCCGAGGTGGGCGAATGGGCCTGTGTATTTCCACGCCGCGGTGGTGGGACGGCAATGACATGATGTGGTGGGACTTCCTCCGAGCTATCTTGCCGCCTCGTTCCCGACGATGTCAGTCGTCGTTCGGAGCGTGGCGGAGGGTCCGAGTAACAGTCCGTGTATATGGAATCCGTATCACTGGGCTCGAGGAGAGCCTGGTACTGGGCCGCAATGCGGTCAACGCTCGTGACTTTGCTGGCATCGGTGGAGTTTCTGCCGAATGAGCCTGCTTCCAGCTGGCCGATGGACGTGACCGGGGTCTTTGCCCGACGTTTGACGCTGGAAGCCGTCGAAGTTGAAGAGGTCGGAGAATTGGTACCAAGACTAGTGAGGAGCGGCCGAGGAGGTGTGTTATTAATAGCGAGATGTTTGAATTCCGGTATGATCGTCGGTGTCTGCTCGACGTTGTTTGCGTCGGCTCGTTCCTGAAGAGGGCTGAGTCCTGGCAATGGTGACGATGAGTCCATCGCCAACATGCCGCTCCGCCGTAGGTACTCTTGCCATTTGGCATCACTCAGATCTGGTGGCACGCGGGGAGACGAAGCGATGGGTTGTGTTGTCTGCTGTACCACAGGATTGGCACCAGCCTTGAAACTTAACGACAGGTTGCTGGAGGCTGACCGGCGGGAAGGGTTCTTTTGGAGCCTCTTTCTCATTTTCTCGGGCTTGGCCTGCTGGAGACCGGGCGAGGCTGATGGTGCAGCTGAGCGGTCTGTAGGTATGCGTGTGCGATCCATTGATGATCGTTGGGCGGACGAGCTGGTACGCGGGGATACCTGAGCTGCTGACATTGTGACATGGGGTGTGTACGACAGCAGAGCAATGGTCTTTGCGCCATTGTGGAGGTTTTGGCATTATAAACGATAAACGAGAGCTGGCGACATGTGAAGCAAACGACGACCTATGACGTTCGTCGACGTGTACTACAGTCTGGGGAAGGGTCTTGGGTCCAGGGGTGATGAAAACAGGATTCGCCCTGCAAGGCCCTGGTGTCAGCCAACTCGGCTCACCTCACCACTTCGCAAAGCCAGCTCTACATATGTGGCTGTGCATGCGGCGGGGTATAATGCTTCCTCCTTCATCCACTCAACTGTGGATGGGTCTGTACAGTTGAGGGCAATAGGTAGTTACCGGGAGCCGGCACACTTGCGCGCCTCGTTCGAAATGAAAAAGGTGAGGCTCGCAAAGCCAGCTTCCCTGGGAGGGCGAAGCAATCAGGGCGGGCGTGCATAATTATGGAATGACCAACGAATGATGGTGGTGGATGAAAGTTGACGGGGTTCATCTGGACCAGGTTTTGGCCTGCAGACTGCAACCTTCAAGCCACGCAGCCTGTCAAGCTGACGCCAGGGGGCTTGAGGCCCACGTCATTGTTTCCAACCTCGTCACGTGGCTCAAACCAAACAGCACTGTCAATTGCGAGCCTGGTGTTGCTTGGCACATCTGGGTATCAGTCACCGTCCCTCAGGAGATGCCTAGTAATGATAGCCTTGTCCTCCCCAGAGGGCTTATAGTCATGTCGATTGGGCCAGGTCGAAGATATTCAGGACCCAATACGGCTACCAGCCATCGGTACCTGTTCCGGCGCATTGCCTCCCCTGGCTGGCGGTTCTCCACTATCAACTTTCCACACAGCACCTCAGCAACGACGCTCACCTTCACAGCCGACCCTATGGATTGTTGGTAACCACAGCTCTGATATGGCTTCTAGAAGAATGCTCCTTCCCCGTGACGCTTTCTAGTCATTGTCCTTCAGAAAGCTCCTTGCCTGTTGGACACAGCTAGGGTCGATGCATGCTCCTCGGCACATTTCTCCGACTGGCACACCGGCAACAGGTCAATCTACTTGTCGCCGTTAATCTTTTCCGCCAGTAACTCTTGGCCCTTGGCTGCATTACAGTATCTCGTGATTCAATGTCTTTCTTGCCCATTTTTACCTATGTTGAGAATTCAATACAATGTCGAAGTACATGCATATAGAATGCCGCTGGTCGAGACAGGTGTCGAAGTGATGAGGAAGCAATACAAATGGCTCATCCGTTCATTACGTCCCAAAGATGTTCCCGACTGACCCTTGTTTCGGCCTTCCGACTTCGAGCCTGTTGTGACAGCGACTTGTCCTGTCAGGCACCTTGATCAGACGACCAGAAAAAAAGGCGTCGGCATGGGAAGACGGTCGGGAGGAGACAAATCAACATGGCGTGTACGAGCGGCATCGACTCCGCGCGTCGTGGGTTCCAGGCCATCGGGCTGAAGTGCTAGACCCTGACTTGGGTAGCGCAATGCGATAATTTGTCCTTCCCACTCAACTGTATCCGTCGCGTCTCGCATCCCCCTAGCGCCCCGAACGCCCTGTCCATCTCACCACCTCAGCCGACGGATAATTTCTCCATCAATCAGAACCTTTTCCCGATGGTAGTAGCCGGACCCGGCACGGACAAGCGTCTCTCTCACCACTCTCTCGAGGTCGCCAAAGCCGTCCTGCCCACTAATCCCCACTTCGACCTTCGACCCCTCCTAGTTACCCCTCCCCCTCTATTCCATGCAGCATCAATTGGCACGCCCCAAGGTGCCGTCACGTAGCCGTGGCCCCATGATGATCCCTGCCGTTCCGCATGGCGCGTCCTGGCTCGGGGTAAAGCACCTTGACGAACCGATCTCTACATGTAGACGCGGGGTGAGTCTGCAAGGAGCGAGCAGAACGAGAATAAAAAAGTAGGCACGCAAGGTATATAACTTCACTCGCCCACGCCTCACTTTGGGCCATTGTCACCTTTGTTTGTCTATCTCACCCACCTCCTTCACGCCCTCTCCTTTCCCTCTCCCCCACCACACGGCTGTCAATATGGTCCAAGAAATCACCATCACCGGGTGGAGCACCCGCGATGTGAGGTTCCCTACCTCGCTCGACAAGACCGGTTCCGACGCCATGAACGCTGCCGGCGACTACTCGGCCGCCTACTGTGTCCTCGAGACTGACTCCGAGTATAGCGGCCACGGCATGGTGAGTGCCCCCTTCATCTCGGCATTCTTATTGTCTGTCCCGCATCGCTTCGGATTCCCTGATTGACAATCTTCCTCAACAGACCTTTACAATTGGTCGCGGCAACGACATCGTCTGCACAGCCATTGACTACCTCGGTGACCGCATCAAGGGCAGGACTCTTTCATCTCTGGTCGCCAACTGGGGCGAGACATGGAGGTACCTGGTCAACGACAGCCAGCTCCGATGGATCGGCCCTGAGAAGGGTGTCATTCACCTGGCTCTTGGCTCCGTTGTCAACGCCATTTGGGATCTCTGGGCCAAGGTCCTCGGCAAGCCTGTCTGGCGCATCGTCGCCGACATGACCCCGGAGGAGTTTGTCCAGTGCATCGACTTCCGCTACATCACCGACGCCATCACGCCCGAGGAGGCCATCGCCCTGCTCAAGGAGCAAGAGGGCGGCAAGGCCCAGCGCATCAAGGATGCCGAGAACAACCGCGCCGTCCCCGCCTACACCACCAGCGCCGGCTGGCTCGGCTACGGAGAGGACAAGATGAAGGGCTTGCTGCAAGAGACCCTGAGCAAGGGTTACAGGCACTTCAAGCTCAAGGTCGGCAGCAACGTTGAGCAGGACAAGAAGAGGCTGACCATTGCGCGCGACGTCATTGGGTACGACAAGGGCAACATTCTCATGGTCGACGCCAACCAGGTCTGGTCGGTCCCCGAGGCCATTGCCTACATGAAGGAGCTCAAGGAGTTCAAGCCCTGGTTCATCGAGGAGCCCACCTCCCCCGACGACATTCTCGGCCACAAGGCCGTCCGCGAGGCCCTCAAGCCCTACAACATTGGTGTCGCCACGGGCGAGATGTGCCAGAACCGTGTCGTCTTCAAGCAGCTCCTCATGGCTGGTGCCATTGACGTCTGCCAGATCGACGCTTGCCGCATGGGCGGCGTCAACGAAGTCCTCGCCGTCCTTCTGATGGCCAAGAAGTTCAACGTGCCCATCGTGCCCCACTCCGGCGGTGTTGGCCTGCCCGAGTACACCCAGCACCTCAGCACCATCGACTACGTCGTCGTCAGCGGCAAGCTCTCTGTGCTCGAGTACGTCGACCACCTTCACGAGCACTTCCTCCACCCCTCGGTCATCAAGGACGGCTACTACCAGACGCCCACCGAGGCCGGCTACAGCGTCGAGATGAAGCCCGAGAGCATGGACCAGTACACGTATCCCGGCACGGAGGGCGTCAGCTGGTGGAGGAGCGAGGAGGCCAGGCCCATCATCGAGGGCGTCAAGATCTGAGCGGAACATGTTCTGCTCAAGGGGTCAAGCGGGAGACGCTTGTCCGCAGGGCAACGATGGCATCCTGTATGGCTGAGATGTTCCAGTCATCCTTTGTGTGTACCGGGTAGCAAGACCTGTCTGCCCGTGGCTGCAAGGAGGAGTATCGCAAGGGGTCTGGTCGATGAAGAATGACCAGTCCGCAGGGCAACGATGGCATCCTGCATAGCCCGTCTCGACGGCTATCCGACCATATCACATCGCGTCGGCCAGAGTGCTGGCCGTGGTGGGGGTCTGACAAAGAGTCAGTCCGCAGGGCAACGATGGCATCCTGTATGGCTCACCATGTGGCCATCCCTGCCGGTTGGGAAGAAAAAACCTTTACGGACTCTTCTCGTCTGGTGTAAGCACTGGGGGGGTTGAGGTTTATGGGAGAAGGGGAGGGGGGGTTTGGCTGGGAGAGGGAAGCCATTCCGCAAGGCAACGATGGCATCTTGTATAGACTGAGCGTGAGCTCACTTTCTATCCCCGCGGCTGTTCGCAATGCAAATATTAAAAAATTGATTCGCCAAGAGAAGCCTTTCATTTCCTGTCGTGATCTCGGACCAGAGTGGCCAGGAGAGAGTGGGGCCCAAGTGCTCAAACCAGGGTTCCTTCGCCAGATCGGGGCACGGACCTGGTGTTGGTGCTGCGTTGAGAACCACCAGTGATCAGCGAGTGAGCACGTGTCCCCGTTCTCAAACGACGCTCATCCACCGTACCGCATCTGGGACTTGACTTGACGAAGTAGTTTCTTGGCTTTGCCATCACATTTTTTCTCTTTGAACTTCAGCAGCCGGCTGTTGGAAGGTCTAACTTCTTCTTTTGTATTTCTGGTTGTCGTTTCCTCAGCGCGTCGGTCGGTGCGTTCTCTTCTTGTAGACCCGGAGCCTGACGGAACCGTACCTTCCCCTCCAACGTCACCTCGCCTCATCGACAGCACCACGTTCGACATGGCCTCCAAACGAAAGACCGGAAAGGTTGACGATCTCACGCCTCAGCCTGCGAGCCCCGAGCAATTCGAGAATGAGCTCAAGAATCTAGCCTCGAAAGCCCAGAGGGACTCGGGAGAGTCCTGGATCCTCAAGCAGCTCGCCCTCTATTTCAAAACGACCACTCTGCTCATCCTTGTGGCTACCTACTCCAACGTGTCTTACCTGACTCTTTCGCCAGTTTATGGATCGATCCCATCGTCGGTATGGCATTCCAAGGTCATCATGGGCGCAGCGTTTGCCGGATGGTCTGGAAACATCTGGCTCAACCGCGCACTGCCCATCAAACCCGCCCATCTCCTGCCCGTCATTGCCATGTGGATTCCTACGATCCAATTCTTCCTTTTCGGCTGGAGCAACACCTTCACAGCACACTATGGGCCTCTTGTAACTGAGTTGCTCACTTTGTTTCCCCTGGTCGCCATATCCGCCGCCACCGTCGCCACAATGTTGGAGGATGCTGATCTCTCTTTCCTGCCCCAATTCTTCGCTGAGGCCGGGCCAGGCATCGCATCGTGGCTCATCCTCAAGCTTTTTGAGAACCTCACGGACGGTGTGATTCAGGCATTCATTGGGCAGGCCTTTTTCACGACGCGAATCGGGCTGGAGCTTCTGCTGGGCGCTGCCTATGCCTTGTTCGCGCCCTCGAACCTGATCGTGGTGTCCCTGCCAGCGCTGTACCACACAGCCATGCACAACTGCCATGTCATGTCCCCTGCTGCCACTGTGGGCCTCAACTATACGCTTCAGGCCGACAATTGGATCTTGCTGGACCGCAAGGAGTCACTGACTGGCTACATTTCCGTCATCGAGAGCCTTGACAAGGGGTTCCGCGTCATGCGCTGCGATCACTCGCTCCTTGGAGGTGAATGGATGAAGGTCAGGCCTACAGATCCTCGTGTGGCTGAGCCCATCTATGGCGTTTTTGTCATGCTCGAGGCTACCCGCCTTGTCGAGGTCACAGCCCCTATTCCTGACAATGAGGCCAAAGCTCTCGTCATGTAGGTCTCTCTTGGCCGCAAGTCATAGTCCACGCTGATGAGTCCACGCTAATGAATAACAGTGGCCTGGGTATTGGAACGACGCCAGCGGCTCTCGTCGCGCATGGCATTGATACGACTGTCGTGGAGATTGACCCAGTGGTCCACGAATTCGCTTCCAAGTATTTTCAACTGCCCAAGAACCATACAGCGGTTATCGACGATGCCGTCAGCTACACAGCTTCTCTTGTCAACGATGCGGAAGCTCAGTACGACTACATTGTTCACGATGTCTTCACCGGCGGCGCCGAGCCCATCCCTCTTTTCACTCTGGAGTTCCTCCAGGGACTGAGCTCCTTACTGAAACCCGACGGCGTGATCGCCATTGTGAGTGATGAAACCCGCTGTCTGGCCCCCCCGAAAGCACATGCTGACCAATCTGAGAACTACGCCGGCGATTTTGTTCACCCAGCTCCAAGGATCATCGTTAACACCATCAGGGAGGTGTTCCCTTCATGTCGCATCTTCCGCGAGTCGGCCGCTCCCGACGAAGAGACTTTGGCAAAAGACAAGAAAGATTTCACCAACATGGTCATCTTTTGCAAGAAGACTTCAGGTGACATCACGTTCAGGAGGCCCACAGAGAGCGACTATCTTGGCAGCAGGTCTCGGCGAGCGTATATGATGCCGCAGCACGAGGTGTTGGACGCCAACTTCAAACTCGGCGCTGAGGACGGCATCCTCAGGAACAACGACACGGTTAAGCTGGCGCAGTGGCACCAGAAGAGCGCACTGGGTCATTGGGAGGTCATGCGTACGGTGCTGGACCCCAAGATCTGGGAACTGTGGTGATGGGCTCAAGGCTGACAGCACGAGACTCCCATTTTATAATTTGCTGGTTGCTGCGCAATGCTGTTTCTGAGCGATCACCCACCACCCGTGGCTGTCGTATTATCGATGGTTAGAAGCACAAACACATTACTTGCTTTCCCTTGCTTTCCCTTGCCTACCATCTTGCGTCCTTGGCGGTCTGCTGTGCCCTGTCATGCTTGCCTCTACTCAATCGTCAACGGGTTTCTTTCCCGGCTTGGCAGAGGCCTCTGCCGCTTTGACCGAATGATCCACTCCGACTTCGTTCATGCTCTTGATGTACTCCTCCAGGTAGGCAGGCACCTTGTCCACGGCATTGTACGGCCCGGCGATGGGAGCCCCTAGCGACATGTGCACCGGCACGACGCCCGTCCAGACGTTGCCGACGACCGCCGGGTCCTCCATGTCGTGCTTCTCGTCCCCCGGGGGACCGGAGCGGATCTTGGCGCTGCCGGTAGCGATGCGGACCTTGAGAACGCTCGTTGAGCTCATCTCGGCCTTGTTGGGGGGGATCCTGCTGTTCTGCCAGCGGCCGGCGACGACGCTGTCGGTGATGAGCTCCATGGCGTACAGCTTCTCGTCGTCGGCCTCGACCAGGGTCGCGTGGCCGAAGAGGACGGCGGAGCGGTAGTTGTAGCTGTGGGAGTTGGGGGTCAGCGCGAGGACGAGGCCGTCGACGTGGGTGGCGGCGACGGTGACAGGCATGCCTGGGGGTGAGTCATCGGTCGCGGGACGGCGGGTCAGGTTCATCACGCGGGAGGAGACGTAGCCATGGAGGTAGAGGTCGAGCACGTCGCCCTCGTCGCTGGAGGGACGGTCGAACGAGCCCATCTGACCGATCATGGGAAGGACGGCAGGGAAGGGCGAGTCGGGGGAGTTGAAGGAGACATGAAGCGTGGGGCACGTGTTGACGATGCCGTGGATCACCCTGAGAGAATACGAGGCTGTGTGCAGTGGTGAGTTGTTTCTGCTCCTGGTGATGGTGCCATGCTGGCTGACTCACCTCGTGGGCTGTACCGATTGACGGTGCCGAGGGGCCGTTTGGGGTACTCGAGCTCAGCGCGCGGCATGACGAGATGTGAAATTGTGTTACGGGATAACAACAACTGCGCTCTTGTCTGGGGATCTGAAGGGAAAGGTTGCAGGTCGGTCAGAGTGTAGGATGGGTGCAGACCAGATTTAGTTCAAGGGCTGAGGGTGCTGTGCTGTGAGTGACCGGCCCGGGTTCGTCATCCCGGGCTCCGGGGCCCCCGCATTTTGTGCCGAACGCCGATGGCTTCCGTCGGACAGTGTCTTTAGGACGACTGCACCCTACTGAACACTGTAAAGCGTGCTGACGTGCCAAAGCACGTGCTTCGGACTTGGGGTGTTTCACAATGGCATCTCCTTCCCTTGCTATTTCCCCGTTATACTGCCAGGTGGGTTGCAAAAAAGAAGTGGCAGAAATAAACACCCTATAAGCAGCATATCAGTCAGCATGTCGCACGGGAGAGTACTTCTGTTCAGGCAGAAAATCGCAGGGGATCAATTTGGCAACCCGCCTGCCTGCCAATCAGTAGTACCTTAGGTTAGGTACCTAGGTACCTAGGTAAGGAAGTAGGGGCAAGGAAGCTGCTTTCCAAATCGTCTGGTTGTGGATCGAATATAGCCGCACGTCGTCCGACCAGAGCTTCTTCTTCTTCTTTAGTCCTCCTCCATGACACGGATCACGGAATGCAACATGGTCGACCATCCATCGATCGCAATGCTTTACTCTATTTTGCCGTTGCATTTCATCTGATAACCGAAAAGAGACGGGGAAAAGCCCACGACTGTCGACCCATGACCCACGAGGTCTGACGCTGTCAGTTTCAAGGGTGAAACACCCACACTCGGCGCCACGCCTTTAGGAGGCCCTCGAGCCCTGTCAACCCAACCATGGCCAATGAAAGGCCTGGTCATCTCTCAAGTCCTCTTGCGCCTCAACGTTGTCTTGAGACTGGGGTCGTTTGATGCTCGATGCTCGATGCTGTGCTCGTTCTATTCTCGCCCTGCGTCCCTCCCACCAGCGAGCCCTAGAGACACACTCTGTAGGCTCGACCAAGCGCCTGTCCGCCCTGTGCTTTCTCTGTCCTGTTGCTGTCGCTTGCAGGCCAAACTTTCTACTCCTCCATCTCGTCCATCTTGCCTACTGGTTGCGGAAGGTGTCGATCGAGCTGACTTTCCTTCGTCCGTCGTTGCGTTCCGTCATGCTTATCGTGTAACGTCGGTATCGCCAACATGGTCGCTTTTCTTTTTTACTAGCCTTCGCTTCTTCCTTTCCCTATTGATTGGGGCTTTTCCCTTCGTCACCGGCCGGTTCCGTTTGCCGCCCCGGCGCTTTTCTCAACAATGTCGTTCCCTGCCACCAGTCAGGCCTTGAGCGCTGCCTTTACCTTGTCAGTCAACGCCGCCATGCACTTCATCATCCATGCCGAAAAGGAACAACGCCACGAGAACCATGAGGATGAGGATGAGGATGAGGGGACGATTCGGTAATGTGATCAGCTAACGTTGTGTTACACGCAGTGGCATCGTCTTCAACTCGGCCTCCGCCGCTCTTTATATTTGTATCCAGGGGCAGGGCACCAAAGTATTCCGGGACGGCCTGAGGCTGGTCCTCATCACATTCCTTGCTGGTGCCGCCCTCTGGGCCCAGATCGACTTTATCGCGACCCTCATCGACCCCTCCTCGTCTTTGGGATGTCAAGTCGCCGTCACTTTCGCCTCCTCCTTCGACCAGATCGCGCGCCTTGCCCTCGAGCAGTACCTACTATGGGCCATCAACAGTGGTCTCAAGCCGTCATCCGACACCTTCATCCCCCAGGCGCTCCTTGTCATTCGCCTGCTTGTCGGTGTCGTCTTTGTCGCTTTTCAGCGGACTCAAATGCTGCCCGTCTGCCAGCCGTCGAACAACATGACCGCCATTGGTATTGCTGTCGGCGCCACAGACGCTGTCATTCTCACCCTTTTCGTCCTCCGCGCTTTCACGACCGGACTGGTTCGAGACTACCGCGAGAAGCGTCCCGGCCACCAGCGCGCCATGGCTGTTCTGATGCTCCTTGTTGGGCTCGCTTTGTGGACAGGGGCGAGTGTCCCGTTATTTCTCGGCATTCCGACAATTGACATCATCTGGCGTACAGCTCTGCCTGCGGTAGCCCTCAGTCTTCTACTCGGTATAACGCTCTACAGATGTCTTATCGCGAGATGAATCACTGCTAACACAAGACAGCTCTCGTTGCCGCTTTTCTAGGGCCCCTGGTTCTCACCAAAGCTCATGCATCTGGCTTGCCCCAAAACTCTGCTTCATTGCCCGACGACTTCCAAGATCCTACCACACAATCTCGCGACATATCTTCTTCAGAGTCAAACTTCCCCCCCAACCGATATGAAGATCTCAAGACTGGCACGACGACCTCAATTACGGCCACACGCGCTTTCAACGCCGGTAATGGAGCTGCCGGAGCCGGCTTTGCGGGTGCTGCCGTCGGCGCCATGGCTTGGCAAGAAAGAAAATCGTCTGAAGGAAACACCCGAGCACAGTATCAGAGACCCAGGGGCGATGCTCACACCGGTGGCATAACCGCGGGGAAGCTTGTCATCTCTCACCCAATCCTGCAAAAAGTAGGCGAGGACAGTCCTTTCAACAAGATTGCTACCATCGATCTCGCCACGGCCGCCAGAAATGAGAAGGAGCGACGGAACCTTGCTGCTCTGCAGGAGCCCACGGCCTTGATCGCGCAGCGTGCAGCCCCTCGCCCCCCAGGCCTCACCGCTGAAGAAGCTATCAGGAGATCTCAGAGCAAGATGAGGCGCAAGGAGATAGGCCGGACATCGCAGGACAGCACTGAGCCCAGGTCGTCTGACGAGCCAGATAGACTACTGCCTAGCGCCACCGTCACATCCAGCCAAACTTCGCCAGGTATCGATTCGCTCCGTCGAAGGTCTCCGCGACAGTCGCCCAACGAACTTTCTGTGGCTGCAGAGGAAGATCAGTCGTCGCGTGGCGCGTCACTCCAGGCTGCCCAAGTGCAACAAAGAATCCTGGAGGAGAAACAGCTGCCCCCTCGGAGATCTCTGGAAAGTTCGTCAAGCCAACAGACAGCTGTCCCGAGCGACTCGCCTTCTCAAACATCATTTGCATCGCCATCATCTGGCAAACAAACGGGCTCTCCACCTCGACCGGAGCTGCCCTCCACATGGCCGAAGCAGACCTCGGTACGAGATACCATCAGGCCGTCGAGAATGCAGGCTATGGCGGCTCGAAATCTTCCGGGATCCTCACCACAGCAAGTTCAGAACGACACAAGCTCCTCTCCAGAAACGTCCCAGCCTCTTCCTCCACTTCAGAGACGTGGAACCGTCGGTCTTCCCTCAAACCCTCGAGCCCAAGGCGTGAAAACTGCCGTTCAGGACGGCGAATCCCAACCAACCGTTCTGTTCATGAACCAGATTCAATACAATAATCCCGCTGCGGTACAAAGCATCATCGACGGAGCTGCTGGTAAGCTGCTCGTCACCGCCAACGTCAGGCCCGACGACCCCTCACTTGACCTGGTCAAGGGAAGAGATTCAGTCGTTCACAGGCCGCGGCCTATACCCAGACAACAGGAGAGCGACCGTCAGCTTTTCCCGTCAGAACCATCGCCGAGGGGACATGTAAGAAACAGGTCTGGGGGCTCCATTGCCAGTCGAAAGTCCATCCTACGGTCGACACCCGGTAGCCCGACCCAGTTGCCCGCCCTACCGCCCTTACCCAAGAGTGCAGGACAGCCTTTGCGACCACTGCCAAATGACACAAGAAGCATGACCTTTGACGAGAAGATGGAACTTTTCTTCCCTGGAGCGCCCAAAAGTGCTAACGCTACTGTCAATGGTTTGAGGGGTTCGATACCTGAATTGCCCCCCCTACCTGCCGCCTACGCTACAGAGAAGGTCAAATCCACCGACGAAGGATCAGGCGCGGAACTTGCACAGCGGACTCTCTCCAAAAGGTCCATCGCTTCCTCGCAGCGGACATCGCTTCGAACTCAGAGCATTTTCGAGATTGAGGATGGACCTGTGCACATGCCTGACATCCGCTACACCTCGAAGTTCAGCGTCGATACTTACACAACCACAGAAAGAGTAGCGGCAGATGACGTCCATGACTCCTGGATTCCTATCATGCCGGAGAGGTCGCTGTCCGAGGTGTCGCATGATGGAGCAAGACGTCGGTCATCCCCCGTGATTCCGGTCACTGGCACCAGAATGTCAGTGATCAGTGATGCCCGAACCCGCGACGAGGAGATGACGACAAACTGGGGTTCCATCCACTCGCCCGTTGCGGCTGTCAACATCAAGCAGGCTAGACAAGTTCCCGTATCGACCTATATCCAGAACCCTGACTCTGGGCATGAACCGCGAAACGTCTCCATGCTTGACCAGAACGACGGTAAAGAGGTCATGACGATTATGCTCGATTCATCGATGGAGCATGACATGAGCATGGCTACAGTCTCGTGGTTCGATGACCAACAGCACCCGGATAGCTCGAATGACTCAAACCACCAGTGGCATCATCGTTTGGGCGAGCAATGTACCACTTTTTCCACCAGAAAGGAGAGGGTGGTGTCGCGGAGAATGCCTCCACCAACACCACTGCTTCTGAACTCTACCAGCAAGAATTCGGTCATAGTAGCTGCTGAACCATCTCCACTAGATTCTCCGCAAGAGGCCTACAAAGTCATTCAGCAACAGCTGAAACAACTTGAGGAGATGGATAGGGACCCGATGCAAGACGAAAGTGAGAGGCTCCGTCTACTCGAAAGACTGGAACAGGAGATGGGTCAGCAGGAGTCTCAGTGGCACGATATGCAGAATGGGTTTAGCAGGGATTCCGTTTCGACCGCTGAAACTAGGTTAAGTCGACAATCCGAGGTTGAGAAGGTCAGCGGGGGAACCCAGTCTAGACACTCACAGTCATCCTCGATTGCGGCAGATCGACGTGCCTCTAGACGTGCTCGCCTCCAGAGCTCAGTAAGACCTTCCAGAGACAGTGTTAGCGACACAACCTCTTCAACTGCTGGAGAGAGTCGTCCGCAAAGCCGATGGCAGCAGAAACTTGCGGATGCCGAGTTCGAGTATGCAGATAATGCTGCCGATCTCACCACAACGAAGCCGTTTCTCAACTTCCTGTCGGTGTCTATGCCGAAGGGTCATCTCGGTAGCCCTACCCCACCGGACACTGATGAGTCTGAAGATGAAGGGCGTGACTTCCACAGCCGTGCCAAAGCGGTACTGTCAAGAAAAAACGCACCTTGTGCGAAGCTGTGGAAGCCTGCACCGCCTGAAGCCCCTGCGTCTATCAACAACCACTTGTGGGTTGCGCACGAACGGGTCAGGGCACCTGTCGCCCCGGAGGACCTTCCTGGGCTTTCTGTCCGTCCTGCTGTCCGCAAGACCACGGGCACCCTAGAGATCGAGAGCACTCGCTTGTGGAACCGTCGCAACTCTTTCGCCGCGAAGCCACACTCGGTAACGGTCGGCCTCTGGCGAGGATCCCCTCTCCCCGTTCCCGCCGCCCAACAAGTCAAATCCCGGCCGGTCACGCAGCGTCCGCCCAGAAAGAACAAACATGTCACCCTTCTGCCGGACATTATAGAAAGTCCCAAAGAGATACCCAACAGGCGTGGCACTCTCGGTATTTTCCAGTTCCCTTGGGGTGAGCAATCCGATACCGCTACCATCCAAATGCGGCCCACCATGTTCATGGCCATGCCAGGGACCATGTCAAGCGGAGGACCTGCCATTCAAGCTGTTCTAGAGGCACGTGCGAAGCAACTGGAGGCTGAGGAGTACTCTGCTTCTTTCTTCGACGATTATGACGAGGAGGATGACATGGTTTCCTCCAGTGACGATGATTACGACTATCAAGAGGACGACGAGGACGTGGAAGAGGCGGTGCCCGAGTATGATGAGGATGGCAGTGATTACAACCAAGAGGGGAGCGACGACGACAACGACGACGATGTGGACTTTGACGAAAGCACCCTCTGGGAGATTGCCAGCCTCCTCAAATCGGATCAGGTCCCATCGAAGAACAGCCTCCTGCCACAGCCACACCCAGAGCCTCAACCCACAATTGAGGAATTCTTCTTCGAGCCGCTCGGGTTCGAAGAAGATATTGACAAGCGTCCCTTCGATAACCAGTTTGACCCCAACGTTGGCTACGACTCAATCTCGATCGCACTTGATAGCGAAGAGTCGCCTTCTCTACCTCGGGCCATAGGTCTCTGGACCGAGACGTTAGAAGAAACTACTGTCTCCCAAGGACTGGGGCTGCCGGAGGTGGACGATACAACATGGGATCGTTACCTGCCAACGGCGGAACCTCTTCTGCGCAACAAGCCCAAGAAGGTCGAAGCCGCAGTGATCCAAAGCACGGATCTATGGTCCTCACCAAGCTCTCCTGTCAAGGCCCCAGCATTAATGTTGTGGGCTGCTCCAAAGCTCGCTTCTGCACCTAGTGGAAAATCAGCCAATTCCCCGACAGAGCCATTGTGGACTGCAAAGGGTACGGTGATGACCGAAGAATCACATGGTCTGTATAGCCCAAGCCATGTCCGCTCAGAGTACCGTACAACAACGGCAGAGCCTGCCGCACAGGGGCTTTTTCGGAAGCCACGCTCTGCTGAGGAGCGTCCGGTCGAGCTCCTGACTTCTTCGAGTCTTTGGACGGCGCCTCTTGAGACGGAACCTGAACAGATATGGCTTCTCGCCGCTTCTATGCCACAAGCCGTCGACAAAGCTAAGCTTGAGGACGTAAGTGCCGGCCAGTCTTCCATCATTGAGGCTGTCGAAAACGTGTACCCCAGAGCGACGACCAGCCGTTCGCTGTGGGTGGCGCCTTCGCAGCCTGCTGAGAAGGCCGTTGGGGGCCTCTTTGACGCGAGCGCTTTCCGTCAAGACTTCCGAACAACGTCTGCATCACCCGCAGCTCTGGAACTAGTCCGCAAGCCACGCCAGGTCGTCGAAGCCGTGCCGGAGATTCCACCTTCTACCCTCCTCTGGAGCCAAGACCGTCTAGCTAAAGCCAAACATGCTGATACCTTCTGGATTACTTCTGCCTCTAACGTCCAGAAAGGCATCAGTCCTGCTGCTGCTGCCTTCCTCTGGGTCGCTCCAACTGCGAATGCTAGCCACAACCCCATTGGACTCTATCAGTCTGGCCAGCTCCGAACCGGCTTTCGCACAACCTCAGCTGCGCCCGCTGCTCGGGAAACACCTCGCAAAGCCCGTGTCAACGAAGAGCCTCTTGCGAAATTGAACTCCTCGACGCTTTGGAAGCAGGAAAGCGACGCGTCTGACGAACACAACTGGTTGTCCTTTGCTGGCAATGAGCCTCGGGGCCAGGACTCTCCATCATACCGCAAGAGCATTGCCTCTGAATCCGCGTCACCCACGGACTCGACTGGGCTATCCTCATCCATGGACTCCAGCGTCATCAGCAGTATCAGTCTGCCGAAAGACCGCTTCCCCGATCACCAAGAGCCTGAGCAACCGACCGCGCCTGAATCGAGTGCATATACGCAGGGTATGCTTGAGGTCTCCCCGGATATCAAGATAATGACGCTCGCTGGAGTCTCCGACCAAGTTGAGCCTTCAAAGACTCGCTTACGCCGAAGTACCAAGACCACGAGCGCCGACTGGGACACTGAGCTCCTCTTCGCTGTCGTTGCTGGACAGACACGCCAACACCAGCGACCTCAGGCAGCCACAACACCAGCACATGGAGACGATTCCCATGGTCAGACCATCAACGCAAGCCGCCCTCGCTGCCCGGAGGCCACCGCTGCAGAATGGGACCTGGCTCTCGCGGAGGCCTTGTCATCTGGTACACAAACAGCTGGGATGACTCAGAGTGGAGGGGTAGAGGGATCGGTTCAGTCAGAACCGCTTCTACCAACAATATCCCTCTGGCTCCAGCCTTCGAAGAAGGCTGATATACAAGGTTTCTTGTGGACCCAAGCCATGCCCATGAACCAGAAGCTCGGCATGCCACCTTCCATCGAGAACAGACTGGGCGACATCGAGACTCAGCGTTTGCGTCGGAAACGCGTCCGCGCCTTCATCCCTAAAAGCCGCAGAGCCGAGATCCGTTACCAGATTGCCGCCATCGAAGCCGGCGCTGATCCAGCAACTGTCGGCCTCGTGAATTTCTCTGGCCACAGCCTCTGGACTGCTGAGGATGCGTCTCGGCCCGAAAGTGTCCACCTCCGCGGCCAAGGTCGGGATTGGCTCCGCCTCTGAAGAAGATATCACACCTTCTGATCGAGCTTTTCTGCCTTCGGGAGTGATTTTCCCATGTTACTCACTGTCCCAGCGACATGTTTCCTTTCCTATTTCTTTTCTCTCTCTATAGTTGCTCCAATCAATACCCTCGTTGTTGCAAGAGTAAACAAGCAGGCTCGGCACCTGCCGCTCACTCTCTTGTCCCTTTTTCTTTTTAAGTTTCCCCGCCTTCTCACACATCGCACTCATGTACAATAACTTCCCAGAATACACATACGCTGTTGCACTATATAGTCAATATCAAAGATATATCGTGCCAACTACTGTGCTCTTGAAGCAGGGACCTGCCGAAAAGAAGGGATTGACTAGCTTGCTAATATGTGAACCCCACCGGCCATTGAGGACTTCACTCAATGGCTTGAAAATTTACATGATGAGGGTGAACGCCAGCAAGAATCTGTTGATCTGCTCCTCGAGGGATTGCGGCTTCAGCGTCTGCGACAGACGCTCAGTCTCATTACAGCGGACACACAAGCACCAGTATAAAAAGTTCGCCTCTCAACAGGGCGTAACGCACAGGGCCAGTCGCACACGACACACCAAGACTGCGAATTGGGAGGGTCTGGCAAAAGACGTGTGAATACAGGCGCATGATTGATCTGATTTACTCTTTCTCGTCATTGCTTTAATGCCTTGCGTGCCGCCGTTTGTATGCGAGTTTTGTCCCAAATCCCATAATTCCGAATGCATCTTGAATGCTGTGCAGTCGTCATCCTCGAGGTCATGCCCAGGTCCTTTTACTGGGAGTTTTCTCTTCCGATTCCCCTGGGAGTCCCGCCTGCCCCCCTTCCACCACCGTATCCTCGTATCCCGACCTCCAAGCCATTCATCCACCCCTCGGCACGTGGCTCATAGCGGGTCGAACCCTTGTATCCGTCCTATAATTAAATCTCTCATGATCGCCGACGGACAGCCAAGCTATCCAAGCTGCCCTGGCAGGGTGGGCTGGCCGAGCATTACGTAGCGCGTGCTTTCGTTGCCAGCCTATTTTGCCCACGCCTCACCCCTTCGTTGCGTTGACTCGTATGACGCAGGCCATGGCCAAGCCGTCTTTTATGTGCATGTCGTATGAATAAAAAAACAAAGAGAAAAAAAGAGAAGAAAATCCTGACCGTCGCTATGCAGGCAAGGGAAAAGAGAAGTGTCGTACAGTTACATCAGATAAGGGAGACGCCATGTTTCTAGACCCGTAGTGACCGGAAACTAGTTGTGTGCTCCCTCTCAACTGACAGTCATCATCTGCATTCGTTGGTTGAGACCAGTCGATGGCGAGGCCTCGTGAGAGCCGCGGCTCAGTACCGAATTCGTACTTTGGCTATGGGGTAGACGCTTGGGCGGACTGGATGATGGTGGTTCAGGTGTAAAGACACGGGTAAAGGCAGGGCTTTCGCGCTCATGACGACGAGGGGTCCTCATGGGACTGGAGGTGATCTGGTCAACACGGCGGACAGCCTCGGAGAGCAAGTCTCGCAAATCTCCTGCCCGCTTGACCAATGCCTTCAGATTGTTTGTGCCAAAGTGAACCTTGTCTTCCGAAGCCCTCGCGGAGTTGTGAGACGAGTCCGACGTAGACCGTTGCTGCATGGCGTCCAGCACCGACTTGACAATGTCGGTAACGTCGTGGCCCCCCATGTTTATGTTGTTCTCAGGCGTCTTCGGTCGGGAGGATGCGGCGCTGGCATCAGTAATTGATCCATTGCCTCCGAATATGTCATCGTCAGGGCTGAAGACCGATCGCCTTCGTCCTGCAGGGCGTTCCCGGATGACAGTCGTCTTGGCTAGGTGGAGGTCGTGTGCCTCGAAGGAATCCTCTGGCTTCTTTGCAGTCTCCGTGTCCATATCGTTGCTGTCTGCCAAACGCTCGTTGACGCTGTAAGGCTCGAAATCCAGATCCGAAGAATCAACGTCCATGCCTTCCAACTCATCCTCGTCGGGTGAGGCCAGGGAAATTATGCCTTCTGCCTCGTGCCACAGCGCCGCATGGGTGCCGTCGAGTAGATCGAGATCACGGCCATGTCGACAGAGGCGCTTGAGATCATTGACGAGGAGGGAAAGTTCCCTAATTTGACCAGAGTGTTGCTTCAGGCTGGGTTGCGATGCTTGAATCGACGCTGGGACCATCATGGATAGATCCCCAATAGAGTGGAAACCTCCGCCCTCATCACTGCCGCCAAACTCGAAATCGTCGTCCCAATCTTCGCTGGCACCCTTGGTGCCGAGTCCCCATGTGCCGAATTTCTGCGTCGCAGCTTTGGCATTGTCCGTTGGATCGTATGCAACGGGGACACTTTGGCTCCTGACGTGCGCAACGACAGGTCCCTTGCGGTTGGAAGGACGACCACCTCTCATGTCCATCTCTTGGCGGCCGTGAACTGTCTTGGGGCGGAGCTGGCCCTCTGCACCATGCTCGCCCGGGTTCGTCTCCGTCCAGTCAAAGAGGTTGCTGCGAGGCCTCTCGCCGCGCAAGTCTTGCGCCACATCTGCGACGTCTTTGCCGCTGATACTGGCTAATGCTAGTCGCAGGTTAGGGCTGACACCTCTCGAGTTCATCGAGCTGGGTGGTGATAATTGGTTGCCGAACCCCATTTCGTCGTCGTCCCTGGCCCAATCGTCTTCAAAATCGTCTTCTAGAGAGAGTCGTGCTAGCTCTTTGTTGGACAGAGAGTAGTCGTTCGAGGGGCGCTCGTAGCTGTATCCGGTCGGCGCGGATGCGATGCCTGCGAGGTTCTTGCGGTCGTGGCTAGCCCGGACGGGCGTTGACATGTTTTCGTCCTCTTCCATAATCATCTCGTCAGCATCCCAGCCACGCCCGAGTATCTCTTGGATGGACAGCCGCTTCGTCTTCCCATTGCCTGCGGTGCTGGGGGGCGACTCGTCGAACATGGACTCGAGTGGGCTCTCGACGGCTCGGTTGCGTACCGATGCCAACGTTCGTATCGAGTCAAACATGGTGTCGCTCCTAAAATCTGTGTCTTCATCATCGCCGGAATTAAAGCCCCGCACCTCGTAGTCAGAGCTGTTCAGCGTGGAGCTTCGTTCGTGCCTCGCATTCCTGTAAGAGGCCATGGCTGCCGAGCTCTGTGAGCTGCCGGATGGCTGATTTGACCGGGGCTGTGGCACAGTCGCTGACGACCCTAGCCTTGTGAGGTCGACGTTGAAACTCGAGAGGCGAGACAATGGGGGAAGCGGGGAGGATGAATTTCGCTGGCGCGCCATGTGCAAGGCGGATGTGGATTGCTCAGGATTAGTGCGTTGTTGCCGATTATGCAGTGTCAATGCGTCTCCTGCAAGACTTGCAGGGCTAGCGAGGCTGTCCTGATTTGCTTTCTGCAAGGAAGAAATCGGTGCAGAGACATGACGCCTAGTCCCATCTCTCGGCTCCGCTCCACGTTTCGATCGCCGCAAGCTTCCCGTTCTCGAGAAGAGATTGGTCGGGGACGAGAAATGCGTCGACAACGAACGTCTTGCGCGTTTTGTTGGTGTGTCGTCAGGAGTCCCACCAGAGCTTCCCGTATCCTGGATTTCCTGATTGGGCGATGAAGACTCATCGACAGAGTACAATGCGTCCCCTGCGCCAGACGTAGTGCTGACCACGCTAGCTCGGACGAGATAGATATATTTCTTATCCTCAACAAAGACACGTAGTCGTTTCGACAGAGGCGCCCCTCCGCGTTCGAGTAAACGGTCCGGCGTCCTACTGACAGGCACGTTAATGGTTCGCGAATGAAACAGTGAGGTCCAGCGCGAGGGTTCAGCAGTTCTGGGAGGGTGGTAGGGCTCGACCGGCGACAGAGACAAAACATCTTGCGCTGGCATGTAACGATCGAGTGAATATTGCTGGGCCTCCCAAGCCCTCGGTCGAGTCGTAGTCGAGCTGGTTTCGCTGCAAAGTTGCCGATCGCTGATGGCTAGTGGCGGGGCGGCGGAGGGACGGGAGGTGCGACTTGGCGCGACGCCGCATCGCCGCTCCGTTCTGATGAGCAGAAGGAGCGCGCTTCACTAACTTGTTTGGAGGCAGGGGGGTCTGATATGTGCCTGATGGCGACAGAATTGGGGCCGAGGATCCATGGGAGAAGGCAATGGAGTGCGTTTCAGGGCCAGCGCTGGACCGAAGACTACCGTGTTGTGAAAGCGGTCGCAACGACAGGCGTCTCATCCAGGAGCCATTGGATGATACCGAGTCACGCGAGTCCTCGGCCGTGGGGGCCACGGTGCCGTCGGCCTGGCGAACGAACGATTGCCTCCGGCTACTGACTTTGGGCGGCGTAAGTTGGGTGCTGCTCGTGGGACGCTGAGGGCGGGGGGTGTTTGCAGTCGTGGGTGAGAAGGAAGCATCAGGGAGAGAGCTGGGGTGAAACACCTCGGCGGGAGGGTTCAGGCTTGCAGAGCTGGTCCCTGGGCGAGAGGAAGCAGGTGCGCTGCTCAGGCGAGGGTTGTAGGAAGCGCCATCGTAGTTGGTGTACGCCCGTTTTCTGTTGAAGGTCGAGGTCGGAGGAGGACTTGGTTGGGGCTCTGGCTCAGCAAATGCCAGGCCCAAGGCAGCTGCAGCAAGCGCAGCACCGGATCCAACGAGCTGTTGTCAAGTGATGGGTTAGCTGGCATGCTCAATCGAACCAGGCAGATGGTGCAAGGGGAACATCCTCGACGTACGCTTGGAACCGTCTGCATATTTGCTGAGCGGAACGACTCAGGCAACGGAGCCAGTGGGAGAAAGCATGCGGACGAAGCGTGTGTCTTTGTTGTTGAGAGACGAACGAAGCATGATCAAGGCATGAGGTTGCTGGAGAGAAAGAGTAGAAAGCGTATCCCGTGTCGTTCGTCGTCGTGTTCGGTCGTACCAGGTATGCGAGAGACAGGCTGGTTGGTCTCAATGGTTTCGAGCTGCAAGAAAAGACAGTCTCCTTTGTCCTTTGGGTGGTTTCGACGGGGGGGTATTGGAGGTGTCGAGAGAAATC
Organism: Verticillium dahliae VdLs.17; assembly: GCF_000150675.1. Taxonomy (NCBI): domain Eukaryota; kingdom Fungi; phylum Ascomycota; class Sordariomycetes; order Glomerellales; family Plectosphaerellaceae; genus Verticillium; species Verticillium dahliae. The sequence continues at coordinate 134,258 of NW_009276920.1, read as the reverse complement.
GGTACTGTAAGGAAAACAAAACAACCCTACAGTGACACCGACAGCGAGGCAAGCCAATGCCTACAGAGCCCAATCAATGAACGAGAGGACAGGCCAAAAACGCCACCACCATCCGTTTGGGTGGGAGGAGAGAGGAAGAGGGAGAGAGGGTGGAGGAGGGATGGGTTTGCGGAGTGAGAGTTGACTTGACTACTCGAGAGCCCAAGAAAGAGAAGAGCGTGGGAAGAAGGTCGTTCGCAGGGTGGAGGTTAGCAGAAACTGGGGAGATTCAGTCGTCCGACGCTCCAGTCAGTCCTGCCTGCATGGGTGCAAGCGCGTGTGTTTGTGGTATGGAAGGTATGGGAAGGCAAGATACCCAGCAGTCGGTAGGGGAGGGAGACGAGACGAGCTGGCCGAGGTGAGACGGGGAACGGGAGACAGAGATACCTAAGGTACGGGTGCAATGGGCCAGACTTGGGGGGGAGGGCGTTCCATCACTGTTGTCGTTGTCTGCTCTGTTGGCTGGTGCGCTTTACAAGCCTGTAAGCCTGTTCGTGCTCGGTGCCAGGGAGGGAACGGGCAGCCAGGGCCGTCATGCTCAGGGCAGCAGGAGAATGTAGGTACCGGATGGGTAGAGCAAGTACCTCACTCGGGTACCCAAGGTACCTACGCCAGAGCAAGGTGCAAGCAGCATGTAATTGGACAGTGGATACGAATGACGGCAGGCGCTGGAGCGCTGGAGATGAGCGCTGTAGGGATCACGCTTAGGCGAGCGCGGGCGAGCAGGTTGACTCGCTGGAGCGGGGAGCAGATGGGGAGGGGGGCCTTGGGGGGCAGGCGCCGCTCCAAGACGGGTGTGCACAGGGCAGCTGGGCGACATGTGGTGTCTCTGGACCTGGTCCATCTGCCCGCTTTCCATTGCTCTGCCTGGCGCAGGCCGCACGCAAGCCGCAAGCCGCAAGCCGCAAGCCAAGGCAGTGGGGGCGCTAGCTTTCCCTGTAAATCCTTCCTTCCACCATCGGCGGGTATTATTGTTGTGCCTGCTGGGAAATGCATTTGCACCTCTCTACTCGACTGCGAGCCAAGCCAATTTTCCACGTATGTATTACAAGCAGCTGCATATGAGATGCACCCCCATGTACGATTTACTTGTACTGACCTGTACAGCATCATGTGCCTTGCCTTGTACATTACCTAGTGCAGCATGCCGTGCCTTGACTTGTCACCCAGCGCCAGCCTGCCTGACGGCGCCTACCCAGATAGGCCAATGTAAACAGCAGCAAGCAGGCAGCACGCACTTCGCCGGGGGAGGCCACTCGCTCACTACGACAAAGGACTGTCAGCCTCAGTACAAAGCCAGCATGCTGCCATCCATCGATGGTTTCCCTCCTCCGCCTCCACCTCCACCGCTCCCGTCACCTGCATCTCCCCAAGCCCCTTCTGCATGCCTCGATCCGGACACCCGACCACGTCTCGATGGTTCTTTGACGTTGTTGACATTGCTCTTCCGACATCGACGCCAACGCTTCAGGTCGGACCAGGGCCCACGCTACGACCATGTCGGCTCTGGTCTCGGTGGTCTGCGCGCCCTCTTGTTGCTTTTGTTTCTCCTCCTCCCAAAACAAGCCGAGATGGGCATCGATCTAAGAATCCTAGCGCCGTCGGCTGAGACCTATCATCTCACTGGACCGGCTTTTCGTCCACTGGACACGACAGGCAAGCAAGGCCCCGACCCTGGGCCTGGGGAGGCAGTCCTTCGGTCCAAGTCCAGCCCGCCAGCAGGGGGTAGCCTGTGAAGAATGGGGGGAGACCAGGGGGGTGGAGGGGCCATGCTCTGAAGGCGGGCCAAGGCGAGATGACTGGATGCCTTGTACCCAAGGACTCAAGGATGAAGTTGGCCGACGTTTTCCCCTTTCAGCTTATTACCATAGCAAAAGGCCCCCGGCTAGAAGAGGCCAGCCAGAGTGCCTTCCCCAGGATGGACGTGCTGGGGTGCTTGCACAGCATGGCAACTTGGTCGAATAGCTGCTCACTTTCTGAGACTACGGCACAGCTTCGCTGCGCTGGCGAGTTTGTCTCGTTCGTGTCACCCTCATCAAGCATAATCCGGGCCAGTCGGTTGTGAAAGGGCTCCCCCAAGTCCTCTTCGTCAGCCATGTAAAGAAGAGACAGGGACCCTCTTGTTTCTCTGACGCGCGGAACATGGGGCTTAAACCTGACTTTGTCCGACAGGCACACTGCTGCGGGATCAGAGGGCCATTCCTTGCATTTCCCGGTCCACCAGTGCGCTACAAGCAGGCACGCCCCGCGTACCGTGTACCTTGTACATGGCGCAGACCCGAAATGCACATCGGTTGTTGGCTTCCTTGCATCGAAACGAATATCAACAACGATATACCCAGACTGCGACCTTGACCGAGTCCTTACATGTCGCCTTGTTATATTGGTGTTCCATCCGGCCCGGCGACATGCGACAATGGTCCGTCTGGTTCCATCGACCCCTCCTCGACTTCGAGCCGGCGTGGTCCATTTACCAGTTGGTAACAAGCAGTCAACAAAAATTCAACAAAAATTCAGCTGTTGAATGACTGGTGGTTGAGTGCAAGTGTGTAGCCGGGCGCCGACGAAAGGTCCCCACTACTATTGTACTGTCCTGCCATGTTTCCGCCACTCCTCCTTGTCGGCGCCCTCTCGGATTGCCCCTCGGTGTTGGCTAGGGCAAGATCTGGAGAACTTTAAATGACAAAGGCCAAGTCAAATAGCCAGTCTTGGGCAATCAGACAGTATCTGGTACCTGCCTCGTAGCGCGCATTGTTGAACCATGCTTGGCTTCAGCTTGACTCTAGGCGTGGCTTCGCATAGGCGAACAATATGGTGATACCGCAGGAGGACGCTTGTCTTCCACACATCCATATTCATGAGCCCTGCGGCATGCTGTGCTTGACAAGAGATTGACATGCACCGTCTTACTGCTGCTTGCCGCTCCGCCTGCTCTGTCGCGTCTAGGTCGCAGCGGGCTAAATTCGGGTTTCTTTCTGGACTGCCTTTGATCCCTCGTGATCCCCAATGCCTATCTACCTGCTTGGTCATTTTCCCGGTTTCATCGTCGGGCGATGAACAGAGGGGTCGATGGCTGGGCTTCCCACTGTGAGGGCTCTGCTTCGTCTAGCGTCGCCTCTAGCCATGCGCTACGACGTGTTGGTGACGTTGGAGCTGCTAACCTAGGCCCCCAAACCTGGCTCCGCGCAACGCCGCAGCATGATCCTCGGGCGCTGGTGTCAAGCTGGAGTGGAGGGTGGGGAGAAATCACCTCAATTCCCATCGGTTGCTTTGTGGCTCTCACACTCTCTCCGGCGGTGGCTCTCGACTAGCAAGCCAGAAGTGAGAGGAGCCAAGCTCGGCAATGCCGATGCTGCTATGGGCTTTCCTTGGAGCTTCCGGGACATCGGCAGCTGCAGCAGACAGCAGACAACCTAGGAAGTGAGGAACGAGGAGCTCCTGCAGGACGTCTCTTACATGTTTTGCGTCCAACTTTTCGTGTTTGTCCTAACGATGGGCCTCCGCCTGCTGCTGAATACGCGCTTGTGCATGGAAGAAGCAACAGTCGGATGCATCCCCGAATGCATCCACGGCTTTGCATCATTCTCTGGGGTTAGAATGGAGAGTTCGTTGCCGTGCCAGCCTGTCAACGCATACACACCGACTCTCCACGGTTTGTTTCACGTTGTGTTTGTGGCTCAACAATAGCCAGCGTAGCAAGCAGGGGAGAACACCAGGCGTAAAGGTAGGAAACTCTTGACAATAAATCAACAAACTCATTTCAAGCGCAAGCCCGCGGCTGGGACTTTCCTCTCCAGCTGCAGGCAGCGTCAACGCAGATTTTTTTTTGTGGTCGGTGCGGATGGAAAATTGACGCTGACGGGTCAGCATGCAAGGAGACCTTGACAATGGGCCTTTTCGCTGCTTACCCGAAGTTTTACTCATCTTAAGGTCGTCGAGTTGGCATGTCGCCTGCGAGCGATTGGCCGGCGCACGACATCGAACCCCTGTAAATCGCGTGTTTCTAGCGTGCTGGGACGCGGTCGTGTGTCGAAAGCAGGCCATCGGCACGCGAACCTGACGCGTTCGCTAATCTTGGACCGATCCAAAACAGTAACCGATGTACGGGCTAATCAGCATCTGGTTTTGGTCATGTAATTATGTCTGGAGCATAAGATGGACGGCACATCGCAAAGGAGTACTCAATCACGTCAGATGGAGATAGAGGGGCCCATCTGACCGTGGCCGGGGTTGCCCGCCTTGCGGCTCAGCTCACAATGTTGGCGTCCCACCATTTCGCAATAACTTTTATTGATACGGGGCGACAGTAGGATTGGCTGACAATCCTCAGCTTGAGTGGGGTCCCGCTTCAGGTAGAGCTGATCGCCATCCCCTCATTGGAACGGGGTGTTGTTGACGAGCTTTATCTGCATCGGAACACCCTTTTGCTGCTGACGCCCGGTGGCCGTATAACTTGCCTGGGACCTTGAGCCAATCCTTTGCCATCTTCGGGACCGTCATCTTGCAGTCTTCCGCCTGCCTTGGTTTATTGTTGAGGGATGCGTGTTTCCTACGGATCTGACTTGCTTGCTTGAACTTGAGCACCCGCCGGTCACCAGATGACAAGCTGCAGGGGTGCTGAGCTGTAGCACCAGGCACATCTCGTTGTCGCACAATACAGTCAAAACACGAAACCCCATTGTTCGACTCAATTTTGGCGTGATGATGCTAGGATGACTTGCCCCTGAGCACCAGCCTTAGGGTCCATCCAGGCTGCTGTGATTGCACCCTAAGAGCATGCCGCTCGCACGTGTTCACAGTCCTTCTAGAAATCATGATGGGGTAGGCGTGAGTGACGTCCACTCTACATGAGAATATTTGTGCCCATGTAGTCTCTCTTCAATTGTATGTTTCAGGGCATCTATCACTGAACTGATTCCGTGGTTGATGACACGTGATCATCCTTCAACCCCGCGCTCATGCCCCACCTCACCCGATATTCAGCCGCTTATCGCTTATCTCACAGTCAACTTCACGGTTCGATTCGTTGTGGAAGGAAAATGGTTGCTGGGTGTTGTGTTTGAGCCTTCATCGAACAAGATATTGGGATTTGTTAGGCAAGACTTTCACAGTCTTCTCCTTCGCAGCCCGTTCACAAAAGAACACAAGTGGTTCTATCCCAAAACTCTTTGTGAGATCGAAACATCGTCATCAAAATGGAGGCCGAAATCAGAAACGTCCTCCCCAATATCGACCCTGTGCTTTCCGAGTACTCTGTGGGTTATCTGTCTCATGCCTCAACCGCTTACGCCGACGAGGACGCCACCGACTCTCCACTCTCCGAGGCTGCGTTTGCAATCACCCAGCTGCTCATCTCCGCCTCCGGGAACCCAGATGCTAAACTTCATCAGAAGATTGAGCAGTTGGTGGAGAAGTGGGTAAACACCTACAGCTCTGCCAATGGCTCTGAACGAAGAGGACCCTCCGCTGTGAAGCGTCTCGACCAGACTGTTCATGTCGGGTCCGCGAGGAACATGTCGTCGACACTGGCTGTGTCGACGGGAGCTGTTGATCTGGAATCCGCCAACGTACGTAAGGTTGAGTCTAAGGTCGACAGGAAGAAGCTGGAAAAGGCGGAGCGCAAAATTGCTGCCAAGCAGCAGAAGAAGACATTCAAGACTGTCGAGTACGAAGCTTCGAAGCTTCTCGAGCAGCCAGAGTCCACCCAGTCTTACGAAGAGTTCTACATGGCTGTCAACCCCTTGCAGCTCGGAGCTTCGGCAGGCGCGGGCAAGACCAAGGACATCAAGCTGGACAACATCGACGTCTCTATTGGCGGACTCCGTATTCTTACCGATACCAACTTCACCCTGGCGTATGGGCACCGTTATGGTTTGGTTGGTAACAACGGTGTTGGTAAATCGACATTGCTACGCGCTTTGGCGCGGCGAGAGCTTCCCATTCCCCCTCATATCTCGATTCTTCACGTCGAGCAGGAGGTAAGCTGAAAGCCATCAGCGACTTTGAGTCTCTGTTAACGTGTATTTAGATCACGGGAGACGACACACCTGCGCTGCAGGCCGTGCTTGACGCTGACGTGTGGCGTAAAGTCTTGCTCAAGGAGCAGTCGGTAAGCCAATGTGCCCAGAGACTACAGATGAGTGGACTAACTCGATACAGGAAATCACTGAAAGGCTTGCAGAGATCGAATCGCAGCGAGGCTCCATGGCAGACACGTCTGCTGATGCCGCCAAGCTTGATAGGGACCGCGAAGTTCAGGACCAAAGGCTTGGTGACATCCAGGCCAAGCTCGCGGAGATGGAATCAGACAAGGCTGAGCCGCGCGCTGCGAGCATTCTGGCTGGTCTTGGTTTCTCCGCTGAACGCCAGCAATTTGCGACCAAGACGTTCTCGGGTGGTTGGAGAATGCGTCTGGCTCTGGCGCGTGCGCTGTTCTGCGAGCCTGATCTCCTCCTTCTCGACGAACCGTCCAACATGTTGGATGTTCCGTCCATCACCTTCCTTGCCAACTACCTACAAGGATACCCGAGTACTGTGCTTGTTGTCAGTCACGACAGGGCCTTCCTCAACGAGATTGCGACAGACGTCATCCACCAACACTCACAACGCCTGGACTACTACCGCGGTGCCAACTTCGACACATTCTATGCCACAAGAGAGGAGCGAAAGAAGACAGCGAAGCGGGAATACGAGAACCAAATGGCCCAACGTGCTCACTTGCAGGCCTTCATCGACAAATTCCGGTACAATGCCGCCAAGTCGTCCGAAGCGCAGTCCCGTATCAAAAAGCTCGAGAAGATGCCCGTACTGGAACCGCCCGAAGCAGAGTACAGCGTCAAATTCATCTTCCCAGACGTCGAGAAGCTGTCGCCGCCCATTATCCAAATGTCTGGTGTGACATTTGGCTACTCACCCGACAAGATCTTGCTTCGCAACGTGGACCTCGACGTTCAGCTAGACTCGCGTATCGGCATCGTTGGTCCCAACGGTGCTGGTAAGACAACGGTGCTCAAGCTGCTCATCGGTCGCTTGTCACCATCGACAGGTATCATCACGCAGCATCCTCGTCTTCGGGTCGGCTTTTTCGCTCAGCATCACGTCGACGCACTGGACCTTACCACAAGCGCTGTGAGCTTCATGGCCGCTAACTACCCTGGCAAGACGGACGAGGAATACCGGCGGCAGCTCGGTGCGTTTGGTATCAAGGGTACTACGGGTCTTCAGAAGATGGGTCTGCTGTCTGGTGGTCAAAAGTCGCGTGTCGCTTTCGCATGCCTCGCTTTGACCAATCCTCAGATCCTGGTTCTTGACGAGCCTTCCAACCACTTGGATATTGAGGCTATGGATGCTCTTTCCGAGGCGCTGAACCAGTTCCAGGGCGGTGTCCTCATGGTGTCTCACGACGTGACGATGCTACAGAATGTGTGCACGTCGCTATGGGTCTGCGACGCTGGCACAGTGGAGAAGTTCCCGGGAGACGTTCAGGCGTACAAGAAGCGTATCGCTGCACAGGCGGACGCTGCTGGTGTCGTCAAGGCCCATTAAGGGTAGTTGCAGGTAGATCATCAGGCGGATGGAGATGAGGTCTGACTAAGACATATGAATGAGATGCTCGAACCCCGTTCATACACGATACGCCCACTCTTCTCACTCGAGTCCGATAAGACCTCAGAAGTCATCTTTTGCAATCTTGATGTTTATTTTCCTCACCGCCGGCCTGACGTGCTACTCATATCCCAATCGGTTGCCACTGGTGCTTTCGGTTGTGATGCTGTCAAATATTGGACGTCTTGACCGTCGTGATCCTCAGGCCAATGTTCTCGGGCAGCAAATGAAGTTGATGGAGACCCCCCCTTCGGCGCTTGAAGCTCTCAATGCGGGGGCCATCATGGGGTGGGCGCCAATCACGCCTCTCCCGGAACTGGCATTCGCTGCTGTTGGGCCTGACCATGCCATTTTGGGCAGTCGCGCGCACAGTCCCTCCCAGGTAAACAAGCGAGACCAACGCAGCACTGCAGCACCCCCCCCCCCTGTTTGCCCCTTCCTCTGCCTACCCAGCCCATGGCGGTGAACAAAATCACTTTCACCTTCCGACCCCGAAAATCAACACCACTTCCCTCCCTAACCTCCCTCACCGTCCCACCCACCCGCGTCTTCCTGAAGCTGTCCTCTGCTTCCAAGCTCTTCCCAGCCTTGCCTATCGTCGTTCAGCTTCCTCAGCCTTCCCAACATCAAGATGCGTGAGATTGTAAGTCACTCCCATTCCAGCCCAACACTCGACGCGTCTCTTTCCCACCCATTCGGCCGCCCCTGAACTCTACCCCGCTGAGTCCTGAACCACGTTGTCCCGACCTCGCCCGCGATCACGACGGCACTCGAAAAACGACGTCAAACCTGACCGTGCTACACTCCTCCTGAAGTCCATGGACTGACCTTGGTTTCCCTCTCTCTTAAGGTCACCCTCCCAGA
>NW_009276920.1:119018-125650 GCF_000150675.1 Verticillium dahliae VdLs.17 | reverse complement strand
TCACTGGATGAACAGGGTAACCAGATCGGTGCTGCTTTCTGGCAGAACATCTCTGGCGAGCACGGCCTCGACAGCAATGGCGTGTATGCTTTCCCTCCCAGTCACGAAACCCTACGGGGCCATTTCGTTGCTGTAGACCGGTTACTGACGCGATGACAGCTACAACGGCACTTCCGAGCTCCAGCTCGAGCGCATGAACGTCTACTTCAACGAGGTATGTCAAAACAACAGTCCGATGGATAATTCTCAGCAGCATTTGCTCATGGTTTTCTTTCTTTGCAGGCCTCTGGCAACAAGTACGTTCCCCGTGCCGTCCTCGTCGATCTCGAGCCCGGTACCATGGACGCCGTCCGCGCTGGTCCCTTCGGCCAGCTCTTCCGCCCCGACAACTTCGTCTTCGGCCAGTCCGGCGCCGGCAACAACTGGGCAAAGGGTCACTACACTGAGGGTGCCGAGCTCGTCGACCAGGTTCTCGATGTCGTCCGTCGTGAGGCTGAGGGCTGCGATTGCCTCCAGGGTTTCCAGATCACCCACTCCCTCGGTGGTGGTACCGGTGCCGGTATGGGTACTCTGCTGATCTCCAAGATCCGCGAGGAGTTCCCTGACCGCATGATGGCTACCTTCTCGGTCGTTCCCTCGCCCAAGGTTTCCGACACCGTTGTCGAGCCCTACAACGCCACCCTCTCCGTGCACCAGCTCGTTGAGAACTCCGACGAGACCTTCTGCATTGACAACGAGGCTCTCTACGACATTTGCATCCGCACCCTCAAGCTGTCCAACCCCTCGTACGGCGACCTTAACCACCTCGTTTCCGCCGTCATGTCCGGCGTCTCGACCTCGCTTCGTTTCCCCGGCCAGCTCAACTCCGATCTCCGCAAGCTCGCCGTCAACATGGTTCCCTTCCCCCGTCTCCACTTCTTCATGGTCGGCTTCGCTCCTCTGACCAGCCGCGGCTCGCACTCTTTCCGTGCCGTCAGCGTTCCTGAGCTCACCCAGCAGATGTTCGACCCCAAGAACATGATGGCCGCCTCTGACTTCCGTAACGGTCGCTACCTGACCTGCTCCGCCATCTTGTAAGCTCTACCACCCCCCCTAAGCTCGTCCAAATTTGCTCTTTTCTAACAAAGTTTCCCTTCACCAGCCGTGGCAAGGTTGCCATGAAGGAGGTCGAGGACCAGATGCGCAACGTCCAGAGCAAGAACTCTTCGTACTTCGTTGAGTGGATCCCCAACAACGTCCAGACCGCCCTTTGCTCCATCCCTCCCCGTGGCCTCAAGATGTCCTCCACCTTCGTCGGTAACTCCACCGCCATCCAGGAGCTCTTCAAGCGTATCGGCGAGCAGTTCACTGCCATGTTCCGGCGCAAGGCTTTCCTTCACTGGTACACTGGTGAGGGTATGGACGAGATGGAGTTCACTGAGGCTGAGTCCAACATGAACGATCTTGTCTCGGAGTACCAGCAGTACCAGGATGCTGGTGTCGATGAGGAGGAGGAGGAGTACGAGGAGGAGGCTCCTCTCGACGAGGAGCCTTAGATGGCTTCTCTCGATGCATTGCTATGCAGTCCTTCTGCAGTGGCGATTGATGATCAAGCGCGGTGACAAGCGATCAGTCCAGAATGTGGACTTTCAATTCGGGCCTGTGGCCAAGAAACCGATACGGGGGCCTTCTACATATACCTCTTAGTAGTGTGAGTGGCGTCTTAATAAAAAGTACGACACTACATCACAATTCTATTCATGCAACGTCGCTCCTGCACACACGTTACTCTGATCAACCATGCGATGAGTGATGCCACCAAATTGCCAGCGTAATAGCCATCAGAGTCGTAGCATTGTCTCTCGGCCCTGTCTTCTGGTGGTTCTGGGCCGTGAAATAATTACTGGGTCTCAGCAAGTAGCCATACGGTGGTCTGTGCATGCACCCATGACTAAGCCGGCGAAAAGCTTCTGAACTCGTCTCTCGATGCCTCGAACGAAAACGCGATCCGTCGACGTGGTGATCATCCAGCCCAATTGCCCATCATGTTCGCTCCAGGCCGAGGGTTAGCCTTGAGGCAGGCCTTAGGGTCCTCGTCATCCGTTTCATTACCGACTTTCCTCGTTCCCGCCTTCCAGACGACGTCGCGACGACAATTCTCTGCATCGACACATCGGTCGTCGAAGCTCGGCCGGACGCCTCTCTCGATCCCTCCCGGCGTCGACATCGTCATTGGCGAGCCCAGAGTGAAGCGGGATGCGACATCATACTTGAAGATTGCCAAGCGGACGGTGTCCGTGTCAGGACCGTTGGGTGGGTTTGAGCTCCCGGGGAGGTGGCGTATGGCACGATGGGACCATTTAGCTGACGAAGCTTTTCTGGCAACAGGAAAGCTTGATCTCGAGATCCCCCCCTTCCTCAAGATCGATCACGACACGGAGGCGAGAAAGGCCACCCTCACAATCGAGGACGACACGGTGAAGGAGCAGAAGGAGATGTGGGGTGCGTATTCTCCCACCCCCTTTTTTTCTTTCGCCCAACGAGACGACGGAAAGACTGACTCGGCCCCTCTGTTACGGAAACACAGGCACAACCTGGGCGTACCTCAACCGCTACATCATTGGCGTCTCGGAGGGCCACACGGCGGTCCTCCGTCTCGTGGGCGTGGGCTACCGTGCGTCGGTCGAGCAGCGCGGCGGCAAGGCGACGTTCCCCGGCCAGCTGTTCCTCTGCCTCAAGCTCGGTTTCACGCACCCGATCGAGGAGCCGATCCCCAAGGGCGTCACGGTCACGACGCCGACGCCGACGCGCATCTTGATCGAGGGCATCGACCGCGAGGAGATTATGAGCTTCGCGGGCCGCGTGCGCAAGTACCGCCCGCCGGAGCCCTACAAGGGCAAGGGCGTGTTCGTCAACGACCAGACGATCAAGCTCAAGCAGAAGAAGATCAAATAGACGAGTCGCCGAGACGCGGGACTGCAGCAGCAGTAGCCGCAGCGGCGGAGAGCGGAGGAGAAGGAGGGGAGGGACAAGGGAGGGGGAGGGAGAGCTGTGTGGTGGAAGTGTGGTCTGGCCCGCAGCTGGGCTTGGGGCCGTGTATCTCTGTGTATTCTTGTCCCACCATATGCAGATGTGTATACTATTGTCACACCACGCTTCGTTATTTTTTTCCGCATTGTACAATGCTCGACATGGGTTTTTTTGTTCTCTGTTTCTATTTTATCGTTCTTCTATTTGGGACTGTTCCTCGTGACATCTACGCCGCCGTCTTCTGGTTCAGCACCTCCTGCACGACCCTGAGCACCTCGGCGTGCACGGCGGCCGGGGCGGCCACGACGCCCTTGTTCTTGGCGAGGGTGCGGCCGACGGAGAAGTCGAGCCTCTGGCCGGCAATGTCGGTGACGTGGCCGCCGGCCTCGCGCACAATGAGGTCGCCGGCGGCGTGGTCCCAGATCTCTCCTGGTAGGAGGCGCTGACGGGCAGGCGCAGGTAAATGTCGCCGGCGCCGCGGGCGATGCTGCCGTACTTGCTCTGGCTGTCCATGCGGACGCTGGGGCGGGTGATGCCGAGGCGCTGGGCGATCTGGGCCTGGTCGCCGTGGGCGCTGTGGCCGGCCTCGACGCTCTCGCAGAAGGTGGCGGCGGCCATGTCGGACAGGGGCCGCATGGCGATGGCGCGGGCGTCGGCGGCGGCGGCGAGGGCGAGGGCGCCGTCGCGCAGGGGGAAGGAGGTGGCGCCCTGGCCTTGGACGGCGGAGAAGAGCACGCCGCGGCCCTCGTCGTCGGTGGCGTTGGCGCCCATGTCGGCCGTCAGCGGCGCGGCGTCGTCGACGGGCAGGTTCGGGCAGCCGAGGACGCCGACCTTGACGTCGCCGTCGACCATGAGGCCGAGGCACACGGCGTACTGGCCGCCGCGCAGGAAGCCCTTGGTGCCGTCGATGGGGTCGATGGCCCAGATGCGGCCCTGGGCGCCGCCCTTGCTGTTGCCGGCGTCGATGAGGTCGAGCATTTCGTCGGCCGTCTGGATGCCGCCGCCGAGGCGCTGCTCGGCGGCGGGGTCACGGAGGCGCGTCTCGCGCACGAGGTCCCAGATCTGGTTCTTGAGCTTGTCGTCCTCGCGCAGCTGGGCGGCCTCCTCCTCGGCGACAATCTCGTCTTCGGGGAAGTGGTGGCGCAGGGCGGCGATGATGAGGGCCTGGGCGCCAAAGTCGCCAATGGTGACGGGAGACTTGTCGTTCTTGTCGACGGTGCCCTTGGCTTTTTCGTGGAAGACGCGCTTCGTGAGGATGGCGGCGCGCTGGACGGCGAGCTGGGCGATCTCGAGTTCTTTCGCGTAGGGCGCCATGGTGGGCGGCTTCACTGCTGGTTTGTTGGTGGTGGTGGTGGTGGTGGTGATGGTGGTGGTGAGGGGTCGGAGGGGCACGAGGGGCACGAGGGGCAGGTGGTTGGCGATGAGGGAGAGCCGCGGCAGAGCTCGAAGAGCAAAGATAGCCAGGATGACAGTGAGGACGGAGAAGAGAAGAAAAGAGAAGGTCACGAAGGGGCTTTTGTGGGTGGCTTGCCTGCGCATAAGTGCCTCTTTCTCTCGAATGCTGAGGTTGGGTTGAGCGAACTCTGGCTGCTGGTCTGCCACCGGTGTCGGACAGATGTCGTCAGTTGTGGGTGAGTCAGCTCGCTGCTCTGGGCTCGGGGTCACGTCACGTCAGTCGCCTCCCTCGAGGTACCTCTCTCTTCTCTCTAGGTGCTCAGTGATGCTCCGCATGGAAATCACCGGAAATCACGACCCGGGTCATTACTCGAACGCAATGAAGGCCTGTATTGTGTGTTCCCATGTCCCCCACCAGGCCCACACCAATTGACGTCGTGTCGATTTGCCCTGCGTGCAGCGCCTGGCACGAGCCTCTGTGGGTGTGTGCTGCTGCGTCAAGGCAAGACCTTCGCATCGTCTAGAACAGCGGATGGCGAGCGAGAGGTAGCATCCCGCTGTAGGCTTTCGTTTGGCCCCATTGCAGGCGACGACGAAGCTTGGTTTAACATGGAACAATCTTCTCCCTCTTTGCGACCCCGTTCAACTCCCATGCATAAGCCATGAGAAGAACGCTCCAGGGCCGCCGTTGACAGAGATAGCCAGGCGGTTGAACATGGGTGCCTATGGGTGCCTGTCTAAGGCTGTTACAAGGCCCTCAAAGACGTTGCGAGCTCACAGACAACATTACAACATCACAGAACATGAGAGATTTCCTGCTATTGCTGGCCTACTCGGAATGCTACGAGGACCAACCCTCAGTTTCTGTCCATGGCACCATTGTGCATCCACTGCGGAAGGATAATCTTGCCGGCTTCCGCCCTTGTCGAACCCTCCGTCACCCCTGCCGCTCTATGATGCGACACAATGTTATACTTGAAGCTGCCGAGGATCTTGAAGTCGATGCTACAAAGAACATGCCGACCTCGTGCAGGACTCTGGTCAGTATGTTCCATCTCGCGGAGCCAAGGCTAGAAATGCAGCCTTTCCCGACAATGGTCCTCGATATCGGACAACATCACTTCCGGGGCCGTAGCGTCGCACGTACGCCCTTGCTATCCAGCTTACCCACAGCCACGAAGAAATCGTGCTGGCATGTGACGTCGTCGAGGCCCGTCTCGTACAGGTCCCAGTCGAAGCGCGAGATGATTGTCGACGCTGTGAGGAACAGTTCCGCGTGGGCGAGGCTGTAAGAGATGCAGTGAATATCTTGTTGTGGCAAATGGCAGAGAGAGAGGCCCGACACTCACTTCATTCCCGGACACTGCCGCGCGCCCTTGCCAAACGGCACGAAATACCTGTCGAGCTTGCGCCCCGCCGTGCCGGCCTCCAGCCATCGCTCGGGGCGGTACGTATGAGGTTCAGGGAAGACGTCCGGATCGGTGAGGACATCGTGGGGCGTCATGGAGACGGGTGTCTGCGCTGCTTAGTGGAAGTTTTCCCGATCGGCAAAGGCACAAGCGGCGTACCCCGGCCGGGATGATCCAGTCCTTGTATCGGATATCCTCGTGGCAAATTCTCGGAAGGCGCGTCGTCACACCGTACGACAGGCGGATAGCCTCTTTGATGGCGGCGCTCTGTTGTCGTCAGTCGTCAGCCGTCAGCCGTCAGCCGTGTGGCCCATGTCATGACCAGGCAAGTAACAAATCTCACAAGATACGGCAGCCGCTGCAGCTCGATCCACGAGGGAACCGGCCCTCCCTTCCGCACGACGCCGTCCAACTCCCGCCTCACCTCGACGAGCGTCTCAGGCGCGTGCTTGAGATAGAACATGAGCCGCGTCATGGCCTGCGCTGTCGTCTCCGACCCGGCCCCTGTCATGATCTCGGCCTCGTCGCAGAGCCTATCCAGCGTCTTTTCCTGCTGCGGCAGGGGGCTATCCCGTAGCGCATGGAATATGGTTTGGCGGGCGCCGGCACTGTCACGGTCGGCCCCCCCCTCAAGGATGGGCCCCACCTGCTTCCTGACGCTCTGCTGCCACCAGAACAGGTGTCCCACGGCGGGGTTGATGGCGGACACGACGGGGAGGGGGAGGCCCTTCATGACGGGCAGGATCCAGGGGAACTGCCTGCTGAGGGCGCCTCCTTCGAAGGCGCCCGAGGATGGTCTGCTTCCCCTGCAACTTGGAA
>NW_009276920.1:115609-118439 GCF_000150675.1 Verticillium dahliae VdLs.17 | reverse complement strand
GGGAAGCATGGCAAGCTGGGTCAAATCTGTCTTGCAACGCCCTGCGCACCGGTAGAAACCTCAGATGGAGCGTCGACAGGCCGCGCACAACAGCGGCACCTGAATGAAATGGGTAAAGCAGAGGAACTGATGGAACGATGCCGTGGACATGACCACCTCGAGGAAGGGGGAAAAGGAAGACATCCATGTTCCGGTGCCCGACCATGTCCCCCTACGCCATCCCCCCCCCTCCCGGCAGCCAGGCTAATGGGACGCACTCGCTCACTAGCTACCGCAGCAAATGGCAAGGATAAGGACAAGGACGAAGATTCAATGCTGGATGGACAGCCTGCACCATGGCGGTCTAGCCCGTTTGGCACCTTGTCTCCCGAATCGGCTTGCCAAACGAGCGCGTGCTATTGGATCATGACTAAGTAATCCTACGTCGACCCAAACCTCTACTGACCTACCCAGGCTTGGTCGATCACACCATGACCACAAACACCAAACACCACGTGGCGTGATTCTCTTGTTCCTCGCAGCCTCGCCTCCAGAACACCCATTCTTTCCATCATGTCTGAACCGCAGTCACAGGCAGCCGCTGCGCCGTCGGCTACATCACCGCCGCCGGCTACATCACCGCCGCCGGCTACATCACCAAGATCGTCGCCTCCCCACGCCGGTTCCCCGCCCACGTCCGCGTCGCCCGCCATCGCCAGCGGCCCCGACGCCTCGGATGACCATCTGCAGCCCATTGAGGTGAACGACGAAGACTCGGTGCTGGGCGCAGAGGACGACGCACGCTCCGACTATGCCTCGGACGTCTCCGACACAGCCAGTGTCACCTCCTCCGTGTTCAATTTCGAGTATGAGAATGGCCGCCGCTACCACAGCTACCGCGCCGGCCAATACCTCCTTCCCAATGACGACAAGGAGCAGGACCGCCTCGACCTCACCCACCACGTCTTCTCCCTCACCCTCCACGGCGAGCTGTGCATCTCCCATCTCGAGAACCCCCGGCGCATCCTCGACCTGGGCACCGGCACGGGCATCTGGGCCATAGACGCCGGCGACCAGTTCCCCGCCGCCGAGGTCATCGGCACCGACCTCTCCCCCATCCAGTCCTCCTGGGTGCCGCCCAACGTCCGCTTCGAGGTCGATGATGCCACCCTTCCGTGGACCTGGCCCCGCGACCACTTTGACTTTGTCCACGCCCGCACCCTCGGGGGCGCCATCAAGGACTGGCCCACCCTTCTCCGCCAGTGCCGCCATCACCTCGTCCCGGGGGGCCAGGTCGAGATCGCCGAGGGCCGCGCCGACTTCTTCTGCGACGACGGCACCCTCACCGAGTCGTCCAAGACGTACCAGTGGCTCTCCGAGTTTCGCCGTCTCGCACAGCCCCTCGGCTTCGACATCGCCCCCGCACTGCCCCAGCTGCTCGAGGACGCCGGCTTCGAGGACGTCCGCATCGTCCAGAGGCGCGTGCCGCTCGGCACGTGGCCCAAGGACGCCCATCTCCGGGAGATTGGCCGTGCTTTCCGTGTGCAGTTTGTCGAGTATGCGCTCGAGGCCTACTCGCTCGCCCTGTTCACGAGGCTGGGCGGCTGGACGAACGAGGAGGCCCAGGTCCTCTTTGCCATGGTCAGGGATGAGATGAAGACGAACAAGGTTCATCTTTATACCTACACGTGAGTTTCTCCCCCTTTTTTTTTGTCAAGGCACGATGAGCGTGTGCTAACCCATGGTTCCAGGGCCTTTGTAACGGGTCGGAAGCCGACGACCGCAACTTCTTGATCTCGGGTTGATGGGCTCCAGGCGGCCCGGAGACTTGTTGCTTGAGTCTAGAGCACTATAACACACGAGCCAGCGTTCTTTTTTAGTTCATGCCCTTTTCGTTGCTTCGCCGCATAGAGACCTCCCTTGCATCATGCACAAGACTAAGGACATATCCCTCGACCATCATTCGGCTCTCGAGACGAAGCCATGCTCATGGAATGGACTGCCTGGCTTGAGCCGGCGGTGCAGCATTCGCCGCGTTGCTCTGGGCGTCTGACTGCTCCAGAGGCTTGTAGGGAGTTGGAGAATGACCTCGAAGACGTTCGTATAGCTGACTGCTCGTCAATTGTTCATTGTTCGGCT
This sequence comes from Verticillium dahliae VdLs.17, assembly GCF_000150675.1. Taxonomy (NCBI): domain Eukaryota; kingdom Fungi; phylum Ascomycota; class Sordariomycetes; order Glomerellales; family Plectosphaerellaceae; genus Verticillium; species Verticillium dahliae. The sequence goes on along the minus strand of NW_009276920.1, from coordinate 116,321 downwards.
GTGGATATCAAGTGATAGATCTGCTGTCCGGACAGCACCATGCAGGGTGACCCTCCGCTCAATAGGGGTAGAAGAAAGGGCGTGCGCACGAGGTCAGGCTCTTCGAGTCCATTGTGAGGAGAACAGGACCTGCTTTGAGACATGAGCGTGACTGTGAGTCGTATGCCGATTGGCTCTCCTACGGTCGAACCACCAGAAGCTGTGGGTGCCGTTGGGATGAATTGAGCCGAGCTGCACTATATCACAGTTTTGGCTACTGTAGGCTCACTCTCTCCCGTTGACTGGTGATTCGTCCTGGTGGTGCGTGGCCAGCGCTGTCTGATGTATGCTTTTCTGCGGAGCTGGGCCTGGAGTGCAAATGAAAGAGGCCGTGGATTTACTGAGAGAGGACGACTTTACCGTGATTGAACAAAATGTGAATGACCTATGGGTAGCTGTTAAATGACCACGCACTTTGGGTGAGTTTGAGATTTCGACTACATCAGAAGCCAGCCTCTGCGTTGGCCGTGGCCGGCGGCCTCTATCGTCGGAGCACGCAACAAGACCAAAGGACTGCTCCATCAGCTTGGTGTGCAGGGTGAATGGACCCTGGAATAACTGAGAGACGACCGTCATGGTGTGATGCATCTCTGCATGTCGCTGTCAAGAAGGGGAGAGCGAGACAGGGATGCGGGAACGATGGTAGAAAGCTTGGGAGAGTACTCACAATTGT
>NW_009276920.1:92505-115509 GCF_000150675.1 Verticillium dahliae VdLs.17 | reverse complement strand
AACTCTCTTTCAGTGTAATTTCGGAAATGAGGTTGACGCATCGTAGCCCTTCAAATATGCTCTAGTAATGATGAAGCTTTCGGAATTGTTTCTTCTTGTTGTAGAGGGGTGGCTTGCCGGTGGAAGGGGTGTTTGCAGTGTGCCGTACCCATATTGGGGCAAACAAGAGCAGTTACGGTGCACTGCAACACCTAATCCTTTCCGCCTGCATGACCTTCGGGCTTTTACATGACCAAAAACGTACCAAAGACAAGCCCGCCGCATGGTACACCACCACCTCCCCAAAGCCATCACCCTCAAGCCAACACCGAAGCCAGAAGCCTTCGAAGAAGAGACAGCCACAAAGATCACCGCCATGGCCTCCAACCCCGCCACCCTGCGCTCCCTCTACCGCAGCCTCCTGCGCGAGCTCCCGCCCCGCCCCATCCTCGCCCGCAACCGATCCCCCATCCACGCCCGCATCCGCAGCAGCTTCGCCGAGCCCGCCGCCGCGCACCCCGCCGCCGCCACCGAGGCCGCGCAGTTCCTCGACTACCTGCGCGCCCAGCGCGTCTACGCCACGCTGCTCGAGCGCTACAACCCCGGCATGGGCATGGACGAGGAGGAGCGCGTCCGGCTGACGGCGAGGAGGGTCGGCATGGATCTGCCCAAGGAGTTTGGCAAGCAATGAAGGAAACCGTGTGCGGGAGCGGACAGGGGCCTGGCCCCTTTATTGCCATGGAGGAGGGGTGGGCGGGAAGAGGGATGGGACGGGGACAGAGATGCAGACGAGCCGGGCGGGTGCCTATTGACTGGCCCCCCCCGCCATGTACAACTGTGATACCACGACATACGCCTTGTACATTACGTCCGGGGAACAGAACACCACGGCAGATGCCTCGAGGACAGGAACATCTAGATGAGATGACAGGAGCTGGTATGAAATGGCACCAGCATGATCAGTGGAACGGCGGCTGCAGGGGTCGAGCCTGAACTGCATCTACAAACAAAATGATCCAGACGAGAGCTTCCCAATGAGAAATCAGGTAATGACAATTGTGATTTATAGAGAGAATTCGATGTATCGTGTAATGGGGGTATCAACTTTGTCAAGCCAGATGAAGGAGACGAAAACGTCACGGCAGCACATGCTGCCTCTCTAACAATTCCCACTTCACACGCTGCCCACGCCGCCATCCTCGAGCGTCTCGTCCCAACCGCCCGTCTGCAGGAGCCACTCGCCCACAGTCTGCTTTACGCCCTTGACACCCTCGCCCAGCGCGCTGTGCCACTGGTCCTGGACGACGCGCACCTTCTCCTTGAGGTCTTCCGTCAGCCTCTTCTCCTCCTCCTGGCGCAGCGCATCCGCCCGCTCGCCGCCCTCCTCGTTCTGCACCACCTTGGCCTGCGCGTGCGCCGTCGCCTCCTTGACCTCGTGCAGCAGGCAGAGCAGGTTTGTCTGCGACTCGATGAACTGGTACGTGCTCTTCTCGGCGTGCAGCACAAGGCTGAAGAGGTACTGCAACGGGTGCTGGTGATACGTCGGGTTCTCCTGGTACTCCTGCGCCGGAATCTGCACTCGAAACCCTCCTCCGCTGAGGTCTCCCGGCACCTTGTCGAGCAGCCGGCTGAGTGGGGGCGCAATGTCCCAGAACGCCGACAGCTGCACCTCGACGCCGCGCACGACGTTCTGCTCCATGACGTTCTGAAACGTCCGCGTCCGCTCGAGGACCTCGTTGGCAAAGGCCAGCTGTCGCTTCGCCGCATCCTCGGCGAAGAAGGCCTCGGCGGACCGTACCTTTTCCTGGTTATTCGCAAGCCGGTACGGCGTGACGACAACGTCGCGGTACCGGTCGTTGCGGTCCGACAGCAAGTCGTAGTTGGCCCGATGCAGAACCTCGCTTGCCTCAAAAATCCATTTCAGCAGCGTCAACTTCTCCAGTAGCTCTGGCTTGTCGTCGCCCTCCTCCTGCGGCATGTCCGCTGCGCTTTCCACGTCGTCAAACAGCCGACTGGCGAGCCCGTCGAAGAGCGCGTTCGCCTTGGCGATGCGGCCAGTGAGGAGCTCGTTCAGAGGGATCACGACTTGGCTCTGGAAATGTTCAAAGTCGGCCTTTTCCAGGTCCTTGAGTCCCTCTCTTTCGCTCTCGTTCGAATCTTGCTCAATCGCAGAAGCCTCTGCAAAGGACATGTTGCCCGAGTTGATTTCTTGTTGAAGGTTGCTGCGCAGAGCCGATCGTCGCTCCGAAGCAGCTTTGGTGGCCTCTTCCCGCTTCTTGCGGCTCGTTTGCTGGTATCGCGCCCTAGCATGCTCAATTTCGGAAAGATCGCTGATCTGTCTCACAGCCGTGCGTGTCGCCGTGAGTTCGGGGTGGTTGTTGTTCACAGCCGGGTGGTGGCGAGGATACGGAGGAGGCAGAGTCACGAGGCGAGAAATGTCCAACTGTGCTGGACCTGGGGTAGTTGGCGATGCCGACGAGGTGAGGGACTGCGTGGAACTGCGAATGCCAACGGGCTGGGGAGTCAGGGCTGACTCCTGGTCATGCCAACCCGTCTTCTCGGGCGGATAGCCAGCCGAAGCATCAGGCTCACTGACGCCCGTGTGCAGTTCGTCTTGGACCGGACTGTCTCCCCATTGCAGAGCCTCGCGGGCTTCTTTTGGCATGCCCATGTACTTGGATTCGCGTTTGGACCTCTCCATCAAGTGACCCCCAGTTCCTGCCGAGTCTGATTCCCACCATCTGCTGGGCGGCCGGCCTCGAGAACTACCATCCCCATTCCCACTGACGCTGAGGCTCAGGATAGGAGAAAGGGAAGGCATGTAGTTGGACGTCCATGTGCCATTGTTTGGTGGACCAGCCAAGGGCGAGCTTGGTGTGTTGGCAGATGTCGGTGCTGAGCTCGACTGCCCAACGACGTCTCGGTACGCAGAGTCAATGGACCCGCGGTGTGATCGAGAGGGCTGAGATGACAGTGGCGTGAATTGGCTCTGGCCTGGATAGATCCCGGATTCTCGCCTGGCCGCCATGGGCCGGAAGAGGTCCCTCGTCAGATCAAATATCTCAGACCCCATAGCCCCTATCGCCGAAGCATATCGCTCGCGTCGAATCCTCGACTCGCTGACGATAAAGTCGGCAAAAAGCCGGACTCGGTCTCCATCGGATGTGGCGGCCGCTTCGCTGGCCGCAAAAGCCTCAAATCTTTCAATGGTCCCCTGACAGAACTGATCGGCTGTTTGAGAAACGACCACAGTTTTGGGCACCGTTGTTGACGAAGATGGGGCGCTATCGGAGGGCGTCGCCGCAGCCCGACCCAAGGAGCCTGACCTGCCGCCTCGAGTCTGAGAGGCTGAAGCCGAGCGACTGTGAAGTGGCGGCGTTGGGAGCGCTTTCGGCGCAACGCCTCGAGGATCAGTGGCGGGGGCTTTCCCGGGACGTGGTGAAAAGGGCGGTGTTGCCATGTCCCGCTCAGTCCTGTGTGCAGACCCCAGAGCTTTGGGGGTAAGACTCAACGGGTCTCGTTGCGAGTCGCTCCCCCCCGTCTGGGGCGTGTCCTGCATCGTCCTGCCTCCGCTCCTCGGGGTAGACTTGTTAATGGTCCGTCGCCGGGACAAGGTAGTGGCACTCGGGACCACGATATCGGTCAATTGCATTGGTTGTAGGATGCCGTCCATAGACTCGTGTTGTCTCGTCCGGCTCTCGGCTCGCCTCTGAACAATGGTCTTATCGAGACGCACAGCACCAGCACGACTAAGACTGGCGGAGCTTGTCAATTCGGTGACCTGACTCGAAGAGGCAGGCTGGGTGGTGTCAATCGTCAGGCCAGCAGCCCTGCCCCGCGAAGGTGTTGGGGTCGCTTGCTGGACGTCTTGATCGATCCAGTCAGCAGGTGTCGGGGGAACAGGGCCAAGCGCGGAGCCGTTGCTGGGCGGAGGGCGCCTTGTCGGTGGCGAGACCATCGGTTCACTCGTCCTGCTGGTACTTTGTACGCTCTGTGATCTGGATGAAGCTGGCGGTGGACCGGGTGGTGGAGGCGGAAGTGGCATGCCGGGCTCCCATCTTGTCTGCGATGTTGATCGAGACCTGGCTGATGTCGGAGTCTCGATGGCGCTTGTGGACACCGCCCGACGTGCACCAGGAGGTCCCTGTGAAGAACCAGAAGCCGTTCGCTGTGGCACCGGCTGTCCTATCGGGATATTAATGGGAGGAGGTGTAGGCCGTGAGAATGAGATGGGCGGCATGGGATCAGGCGGGCTAGGCTGTTCGTGAGCTTCCTTGTGTCTTCGCAGCGATGAGAGACCGAATCGTCTCTCGCGCGAACCGCCTCGGCCGTTGGCCCCGGGCGGAGGAGGGAATGACGTGTTGGCAACAGGTTCAGGCGACGGCCGATGAACATTGCTTGGAGGCACCCTGGCGGCCGAGGTGTTGGCTGCTGGAGAAGACTCGAACACGCTGCTCACTGGGCGCTGGTTCCAAGGCGGACTATACGGAGGCGGGGGCGGAGGGGATACTAATTGAATTGTCAGTTCTGAGGTTGACCTGCGACAAGGAACTCGTGCCCACAGCAACGAGGTGAAAGGATGTGTACCACTTTGAGTTTCGGGAAACTGGTGCGTTCGTTCGGGCCCAGCTGCTGGCGAAGCAATCCATTCCTGAGGGTTGTAGGGCTGTATGGCACTTCCGGTGGTGGGTGTGGGCTGTGCCGATTGCAGGTGGCTTGTCGAGCTCAGTGAAACAGCAGACAATGGTGCTGCGCTCTGATGATAGCCACCGAGAGAGGTGGTCAAGAGAGGATTGAGCCCTTGCCGCAGGCGCGAAGGATCACGAGGATTGCTCATCGTGGCTCTGCCGCGTCTTGGTCGGACACGCTTCCTTTGCTCGTCGTTGGAAATAGCACTGCAGCGCGTAGGCGGGTTGCTCCGAGGATTGGCGCGAAGAGGCGGGGGAGCTGGACCAGGTGCGCTGCTTTGCCGTAGCTAAGAAGCTCTTCACCGATCCGTTCAGCAACGGGTGGAGGGTGAGGTCAAGCGCATGGCCAAGCTATAGCATACGAGACGAAGAGCAGTGTCGTGACACCAGATTCGCCGACAAGGTGCAGTGGAGGGAACAGAGGAGCAGGTTTTCGGCAACGAAAAGGCAAGGAGGATGGACGGCACAGGAGACAGAAGGCTGGCGAAATGGGCTGGCCGGCGGATGGTACTGCACACCTCCTGCAGCGGCTTTGACCCTGCAGATAGATGTCAGGGGTGGGGTGAATGGATGTCGGTTGGTTTCCGTAACATTGATCCCCAGTTCTGGCTGTGGTGACACCAACCAAGACCCGGACGGTGTCGATTCTCGTCGTTTTGCGATCGAAGACACAGAAGAGAAAGATGAAAGGATCGGTCGGAGCGATGAACATGGGCAACCATGAGCTCAAGAACTGTAGGTGAGTGATATGGTAGCCACTGGCTCGGTCCTCTCATAGATCATGGCTGGGATGTGTGTGCATGTACCTTTGCTTTGTCGGCCAGAACGCTTGCTGACCTTGGCGTTGACTATCCATGGGGTAGCCTGTTAGGAGATGATTCTCCAACCAGTCAAGACAGATAACTAGGGCGGGCCACAGCTCAAGCAGTGCCGCATGTGACTACTGCACAACAGAGGACCGGGATGCCCGTGGGTGCTACTTTGTCGCAAGGTGCTTCGAGTGCCCTGGGAGGAGATCACGTCTAGGCGTCAGTCGCTCAAGGCTATCCAACGGTCCGCTTGAAGGGAGCACAGGTCGTATTTGACACGTCGAGAGCCCATATTCTGGCTTGAGATGCTTTCAGAGCCAGGCCATCTCAACAGCAGAGACGTACAGAGTGCGCTCTCTGATCTTTTGGCTCCGACCACATGGTCGCGACCGCGTCGGCCAGCGATTTCTGGGACAGAGCTCGTGGGAAAGCAATGCTTGTTAAGTCCAATCTATTCTTGGAGACGCCAAGGGGGCATGATGGGTGTCCAATTGGCTGCTGCGAGGTGCGGAGAAAGAAGAAGCGTCGGCGCTTAATTTTCTACCTCTCTTGGTCGCCCGGCCTTGGATTTCGGATGTGATACCACGCTGCGTGATTCGGCTCCTAGGCAAGCTGGTCGAGAACCTTGCATTAGCGTTTCGCCCAAGCTGCTTCGCCAAAGGCACCTCGCATCCGTTGGTCGACGCACGGGAACGCGGCGGTATGACCTGGATTGCGCAGGCGTACTGAGTCTGAGTCGCTCGACGACCAAGTCCACATATGCATGCCGTGTCACCCTTTACAGAAGCTCATCGCCCCGACCCAACAAGCACCAAGTCGTTCTCGGACAATCGCAAATAGCCTGCCGACTGGCCAGACAGGTGACCTGATCCGCGCGAGTTGGCAGCTTCAAAGCCCAGTAGCAGATAGACCTCTCGGCCCCGCCTCCTTCTCGGTGTGCTGCAGATAGCTGTCGGTGTGGTGGGGTTTGGTACTGGAGTGGCCCTCTGGCCCTTTGTTTGTGGTCATGCTCCAGATGAGCTTGGCTCTGTTCGGTCTGTTCGATCTGCGAATGGACTTTCTGTCAGGCAGTCGGTAATCAGTCAACCCAGTCCAGTTGCGAGCAGCCTGAGGCTCAGAATGGTGAAGGGATGCGTTGAGGGTCCCCGTAGCCTTCAGGCGAGCCGAGATTCTACCGCAGCAGTCTCCACCCCGCAGTCGTCAAAATTCTAGAGCTTTCTCTCGCGACTCCGTTGTGAAGCTGTTTTCACTTAACTACCTTACTCCCACTTCGCTCCTGCAGGTGTCCTTAGCTATGAGATAACGACACCGAAAACACGTCCACAGGTAAGACGACCTCCATTGCCAACAACACCTCAACCCCCTTCTTCCCCTTCCACATGATGATACGCCAGCTGGCACCAGTCATAGAAAGACTTGTACTCCCATCTTTGATGACACATGCTTCGGTCTTCGACCTCTCTCTGAACATTGGAACCCTACCTTCCCGAATCGCAAGCATCACCTTGTTCTCGAGCTCCTTGCTGACTTGGATTCGACAGTCAAAAGCCACAGCCTCACAGCTCTCGTCAGAACTGAGTCACCGCTTCCAAGATGGTCCTCCATAACCCTAATAACTGGCATTGGGTCAACAAGGATGTTTCACCGTGGGCCAAGGAGTACCTCGCGACCACGCTCTTGAAGCTCCAGGCTGAGGATGGCGGTGTCACGGCGAAGATCAGCAAGCTCGTGAGCATGGACGGCGATGTGGACGTCAGCCAAAGGAAGGGCAAAGTTATTACCATTTTCGACGTGAAGCTCGTGCTCGAGTACTCCGGCTCTACTCCCGATGAGGCTGACGTTTCGGGCACCATTACGGTCCCCGAGGTCGCCCATGACACCGAGGAAGACGAGTACGTGTTCGACGTCGACATTTTCGCCGAGTCCAAGGACAAGCAGCCTGTAAAAGACTTGGTTCGCTCCAAGCTTGTCCCTCAGCTTCGATCTGAGTTCTCCAAGCTCTCTTCGGCCCTCATTGCTGAGCATGGCAAGGATATCCAGCACGCGCCTGGGTCCAACCCATCCAGCGGCTTCTCCACCCCCAAGGTGCATGCGCCTACAAGCGCTTCCAAGTCTGCAGCCCAGTCCTCCACTCAGACCAACAATGGAGGCGTCGTGAACACTGTTACCCTGAATGAGACAACTGAGTTCCGTACCTCTGCCGACCAGCTGTACGAGACCTTCACTGATCCCGGTCGCATTGCTGCCTTTACCCGTGCGCCGCCTAAGGTGTTTGAGGGTGCCAAGAAGGGCGGCAAGTTCGAGCTCTTTGATGGCAATGTCTCGGGCGAGTACCTGGAGCTGGAGTCCCCCAAGAGGATCGTGCAGAGCTGGCGTCTCAAGCAGTGGCCCGCTGGCCACTTCTCCAAGCTGAGCATTGAGTTCGACCAGAACGACGTCGACCACGTTACCCTGATGCGCGTGTCCTGGACCGGCGTTCCTGTTGGCCAGGAGGACGTCACCAAGCGCAACTGGGAGGAGTACTATGTGAACAGCATCAAGCGCACCTTCGGGTAAGTGACCACCTTTTGCGCGCAGGCCAAGCTGCATGGCTAACACAAACCAGCTTTGGAACCATTCTGTAGCTGTGCACAATTCCAACAGGAGGACCGACGGCACCGAAGACTATTCATTGCAATGATGAGGTGAGGCTGCTTCACCTGGATATGGCAGACATGTGGTGAGAGGATGAAGTCTAAAGGCTGCAATCGGTCGCAGCGCCTGCTACCTAATGCCGCCTGTGTGGGGGAACGATAGTTACGAGAAATGGTCAATGAAACCCCGTTAAATGCTCATTCCGCGAGAAGCACTACTCCATTCGCCGCGACCGCTTAGGTTCTCATGAATGTACCTTGCATCTACATGTTGATGCCCATCTTTGTCGCTCAAAACTCGTCTACTTTTAGAGCCAGTGTCATCGGTCACGCATTTAATGATGCGATCCAGTACTCCTAAAACAGTCTCTCTGGCTGTCGAACTGCCAGCTTGTGCTGCCAACAGCGGCCCAGCGTGCCTCAAAACCGAGAGGCTTTCAATGGCTGACGCGGCCGGCCTTCATCCTCAATAGGAGGTTGGTCCCGCCGCTTCCCGAACGCATAATCCTTCACAAAGACGTCCATCATGTTATCCCAAAGCCCCATGTCGTAGAGATTCTCGACGTCGCGCATCTTCCAGATGCGTTCCCACTCGCCCTGTCCAGGTCCACCGGCAGCCGGCGGCATGCCGTTCTCGGTCGTCACCAAGACCTGTTGGGTGTCGAGCGGCCATCGCGAAGTCGCCGACTCGCGCAGGGGGTCCCTCGTCCTGTTGGTCGACATGCTGCGCTTGAATGCAAGCCCATCGTCCATGTCTTCCTTCCACTCGGTCCACTTGAGGGATTCGTTGGTCGTCGTGCCGCAGTAGATGAGCCACAGCGTGTAGATGAGCAGACCCCAAACCAAGGGGGTCGTCATGGACGACAGCAGTGTGACAGCCCCCATGCTGACGTCGTCCTGAAGCCCCCAACTCCAGATGAGGAAGTAGTCCTCCCAGCCGAGCGAGCTTGGCGGCCAGACGGACCACGCAGGAAACCTGGCCCGGATCTTGGCTGTGAGGATCGAATAGCCCAGAGCGCCGCCATATGTCGTTAGAATGGCAGTCGAAAGGAGGAGCAGGACGAACCACTTGTGGTTCTCGTAGCCAACACATCCGTTTATAAAGATGCAGTGATGGTCGCACTTTGCGATGCAGCGTTTGCAGATGCTGCAGTGCTTGGACCTCGGGGGCTTGATGAAGCCACAGGTGCTGCACTTGTGGCCGGGATGGAAGATGGAGTAGTCGTATGGATAAAGCGACATGTAATAGGCGTGATTCTCTGGCGTGATGTAGCCGGGATCGGCGTTGACCGCCAGGTAAAGAAACAAGTATGGCAAAAAGACGCTGATGGAGCCGAAGACTCGATGGGAGGTCGACATTTGAGGCCAGGCGCTCGGCAGGTACAAGTACTCGGCACCTAAGAGCAAGCCAAAGAAGAACATCTAGGTACACGAATCAGAATGAACAGACAGGCCTGAGACAGGAGTAACGCACCACTATCGTCGGATGTCTGTCGTACATGATATGATTTCCAAATCGTGAGAGAGATCGGGATAGACGCCCCGACGTCACAATCCGATCCAGAGCAACGAGTCCATCAGGAACGCGGACAAAGAGTAACTTATACAGCGCCGCGACTGGAGTATTCCTAGTGTTTCCTTCGTCAGCTTTATGAACGGGGTGCATTGCGGAGCGGCTGGCTTACCTTAAGGCTGGAAGTCGTCCGAAGAAGAGCACGAACACGAAGAACGAAATGCTCAGCACGATTGTCGCTACTGTTCTAATTATGCCCATCTTCGCGACATGCAACTCAGGAATCATGCACCTCAAGCCCGCCGGGTACAAAAAGAACAACACGTGAAGCCTCGCCAGATGCTGAGAGGCTTGTCCCAGCGGCCTACCAAAACTTCAAGACGTCAGCAGTAGGCAGCAGAGAGGTGAGACTGTAGTCGCAGTTGCGATCAGCTGCATTGGGTACGACGGCCGTAGCTCGCTTCGCAACACAAATGAAAGCTGTACAAAGCAAATAGCAGTATTCACCTCCTGTTTTGTTTCGCCCTTAGGTTGTGAGCCTTTTGGTCTCAAATATGACCATAGCAATCCGGATGGCCCGTTGAGAGACCAACGTCACCGGATAACCGACGCTGACAAGCTGGGTGCTTGAATTTCGCTTACTAACAGAGAATTGCGGGGTGGATTGGTTGCACGTGAGGACGCGATGGCACGGGTTCAATCGCGCCTCATCACGCGTCAGTCACTGTCTGTCACCTTCTCCTAGGTCACAACGTGCGGACGTCAGGCCGCTACGCCGCCAGCTGCTCAGCGGGCTCATTATGCACCAGTCGCGAAAGGGCAGGGAACCACGGATTTCACAACTCGCGAGACCCCCGTTGAGTTAAAGACCTGGGGTCGGCACCTTCGAGATTTGCAACGTAAACCCACTTCAGAAGTCCTGCAACTGCCCCCCAGTCTTGCGCCCTCAAGTACAATACACATTCTCGTTCTTGAAGCTCCAGCTCCCATCGAGACAATCTGCGGGTCAAATCACAAAGAATGTCGGCAGCCATCACTTATGAAGGACTGCCCGGTGGCCAGTTATTCAAGGGCATAAAGTTTTGGGTCGCACAGCGGGTTGCCTGTCGAAAGTCCTTACTGGAATCTATCTCGGTCAGTTGAAAAATCGTATCCTGATACTCAGTTTCCTGACTCGGGTACAGAATAATGGCGGCTCGATCGTGCCCTTGGAGAAGAATGCCGATATGCTCATCGCAGACCATATGCGAGCAGACGCACCACCAAGTGCCTACTCCTGGAAATGGGTCGATGATTCTATCAAAAAGGGCATTCTGCAGAACAAAGATGATGGCACATACCTGATTGGTCATCAATCTCAGAAGTCCCGACCTACGGCGTCCGCTGCACCGGGGAAAAGCACTCGTACTCCATTCACCCCATCTGATGATTCCGACCTCATCAAGTGGGTTCTTGCGAATAGTAAGAACGACAAGGGAAATACGGTATACCAAGATCTCGAGCGGGTTGTATGTATTCATTCCCAGCTTCTGTTTCGTTATTAGTAATAATCTGTCCAGAACAATCGCCACACTTATCAATCATGGAGAGATCGCTGGGTCAAGAAGCTTTCCTTCTTGTCCCAGGAGGAACTGCAAAAGAGGATCATTAGCAACACTCCGGCTCAGCTGCCTGAACAACGTGATGCACCAGCGCAGCCTCAACCAAGTGAAAGTCCGATTCAACAACCAAAATTGCAGAATCTTGAGAGCGCGGCGCAGCTCAAAGAACTGGCGTCATACTGGCCTCAAGGCCAGTGGTGGCACTCGGATTACCCACTCGAAGAGCCTGTTCAGCAGCGCACTATCGATTCCATGCTGCGGGTCACCAAATACGTCTTGGAGGCCGATGATCGACTGGACGACCTCTGGAAAGAGGACGGCATCTTGTCACGCCTCGCACGCACCAAAGGCGCTGGCCTGCTGACTCGTGCTGTCGCCGATGCAGCGCGCCAGGAGATCAAGTCTCATTATCGAAATCAGTTGGAGCGTGCAGATGGTTCTCCTGCTGAGCCTCTTGAACTTCCAGAGTCACCGGCCGACGCGCAGATGGCGAGCCCTCTAGTATCCCGTCTACGTGATCAGTCTCCTCGCAACAGTCTGCCTAAGTTGTCCAAGAATGAGGCACCGCAGTCAACGCAGAGATCCCGATTTACGCCGGAACATGATATTTTGATAGCTAAGAGTGTCAAACGTGCAGCGAGGCAAGGCATACAGGCCGGCCCAAAATGGTTTCAAGATTTTGCTGTAGAGGTATGTGTGCAACAGGAGGTGGTACAGGTTGATTCGAGCTGACAGTACGAAGAACCCAGAACATACCTGGCAATCCTGGCGGAATCACTGGCTGAAAGTCCTGAGGCCTCGTATCGAGGCTGCAGAGAGCAAGGGACAGAAATACGACTTCTACCACGAGTATTCGAAACCACCATTTCAAAACCAAAGTTCCTCCCCACAAGAAAACGGCCCTTCAAACTACAAACATCGTGGTGTGCGACAAACGACAACGAGCCCCGATAGGGTGGAGGATGTCATTGAAGTCAAGGACGCGCAGACCGAGCCTCCTTCCCCAGAGCTCGATGACGAGAGAAACGAGTTTCTTGCCAACATAGCCGCATACTCTGAGGTCATGGAACTCGCCATCGACCTGCAGCCCAAGATATGTAGACAGTCAGTGGATCTTTACCTGCTACACGTAGCTGTCGAGGCCTGCCGAGATCCTGATGGTGAAGAGGACTGGCAACAAGTCGCGGAACAGCTCGGGTTCGCACGTGGTCAGTATCCGAATGCCGCAAAGCTTCTGCGTAAATGCTACGAAAACTCTTTGCGAGACTTCGTCAATACCCTCGAAGAACCCGACAGCCAGAGCACCGCCGAAGAGGGTATCAAAGACCCTGCTGATGGAAATGGCACTGGAAATGGCGCGATTGTTTCTGGAGCGAGTGACCCTGAGATATCACCAGAAAACACTAAGGAGCAGTGGCATTGGCAGGAGATTTCGCACCATAACACTGACTCAACAGCAGACTTGAGTGCTGCATCCGGGCGAGGTTCTTTGGGCGTCAAGAGGGATAGAACTACTGATATGGTCAATGACGCCTCAGTTCATGGCAGCTCAGCACACAAACGACAACGGAGAAGTCGGGATGACGAGATTCCTTCCACCCCGGATAATATTTCGAAGGCCTCAAAAGTAGATGGAAATAACTTGACGACTCGTTCCAGATCCAACTCTGTGATTCGTGGTCGTGCCGCGAAAGACCAGGTGCGCGACTCGCAGGACACGGGTGACGATGAGATCACACCATCACAACAACTTCATCAAGAGGCAAAGGATGATTCACCAATACCTCTCAATCTGCCTGTCAAGGACTCCGCTCGCAAACGACAACATAAAAGCCGGCCTGAGACGAAGGGGGCTGGGGAACATGACTTCACGATAGGTACCATAAACCAAGGAGTGAACAGGATTCACGAATGGTCGGCAAGCGTGGCTGAAGCACACGAACGAAACAACGAAGTACGTCCAGCTCTGGAGACAGACCAAGACGCTGACGAAGTCGCGAGGAAGGTGGAGTACTACGAATCCTTTGGATACTCACGCAAGATCGTTTGTCGAGCATTGACAGCAACATGCATGGAAACCGGAATAGCCAGTGAAGTTATGGAGATGCTGAAGACACACCCAAACCAGGGATTGCCTACCAACATGATGGGGGTGTGGACGTCAAAAGATGACGAAGGGCTCAGATTCATCTGCGGTGAGCCGTCCTCCGACCCCAAGATCGAACGAGACCGGGCACACAATGTGGGCAGGGAACGAAGGAGACTGGAGCATAAACATGGACGCAACAGGATCGCGACCCGGGTCGACTTTCTCGCCATCGCCCGGCACGAAGCACGACGGAAGAGGATGGAGACCTTGCCGATACCCTGAGCGATGTGTTCATTTACGGCTTGCAAAAAATGCAATGATCAATGAATTTTAGCATGGTTAGCGACGCATTATTTCAAGAGCTTGTGTCCGGTACCGCAGTTTTTTTTTCTTTTAGTTTTAGGCATCCTAAATAGAGATGTCCTATTCCTCAACCAATCTCGCCTTCTTTGACCAGAGAGTAACCGTAATGCCACCCTTCTCGTCCCAAGTCTGCCCTTACTTTATAGCCGCCCTCGGCAGCATCGAGTGTGTCAAGGTCCACGTCCACGATACTCATACCCTCCTCCGCCCCCAGCCTCCCCTGAGATCCCAGCAGTGGCATCCCGACCTGACTCACCCCGCAAAAGCTCATAGATTGATCCTCTCCCTTTGCGCGCGGCTTCGGACCTCCCGCATTGACAAAAACGACTGCCGCAGAGCTCTCACATGCCCTAGCCACAACCACGCTGTCCAGGAACACCCTCTCGCTCTCGAGATTGATGACGCTTCCCGTCCGGTCGCGATACTGATCCATCAGCCAAAATGCCGGAATGATCACGACACGCGCTCCATCTCGCACCAGCTCCCTCATCGCCTCGGGAAACGCCAGGTCCCAGCACACCAGCATGCCCACTCGACACCCGCCGCCGAGCGCCGTGTCGAAAGCCTTGTGCTCCGAAGGATCCGCGACGAGGTGGGGCCGCTCATTGTGCCAGAGATTCTTCTTCTGGTAGCGCGAGAGAACCTCGCCGCCGTCGGAGATGAAGTACGCAATGTTGACGAGGTCGCTCGTCTCGGCCCGGTGCTCGACGAGGGTGCCCGGGACGATGGCGATGGCCAGTTCCTTGGCGAGAGCCTGGTACCTCTCGAGATAGAGGGGGGACTGCTCGCAGCAAGCGAGGAAGCGGGGGTCTTGCGGCGCCCAGGACGTGAGATGATATTCTGGGAGGACGGCGATGTGAGCGCCCTGGGATGCAGCGTCGCGGATAAACGACTCGGCTTTGGTAAAGTTGGATGCCAGGGAGAGCGGCTGCATATACGTCAGCACTACTGGACTACTCCAATGGAAATCCGAACAAAGTCCTCTCGTTATGGTAGTCTCGACAAGTGATGCCATGTTGTACCCATCGCTTACGTGACTGACTGACCTCGGGATAAAGTTGGACGAGAGCGACTCTGATCACCGAGGAAGACATTGCGGCAATGAGGCTTGCTCACTGGACTGAGTGGGCTTGGATGCTTTGTTATCGCGGTGTCGGCACGGTCAAGTTGGAGGTACAATGCCGCTGATGCACATTAGATCTGATGGTGCTAATGGGAAGAGGCACTTCAGCTGCTGCCACATGTGTTGTCTGCTTCTGCATGCAGAACGGTGGCTTCGCAAGTGATGCGCCCCACCACCACGACATCACCATTGCTGCACCAACTACTGGCAGTCCATCACCTGAAAAATCCCATAAAAAAATTGTACTATGCTTGCTTGGGTAGCGAAACCGAACGCTTGCTAATTCGACGTCTTACCCGAAAACCCTCAAGCTACGCGAAATCAACCATCACCAGTTTTTCCTGATGTCCCAGTTTATCGCGCCTATGTTTCTCACGTATAAGCGAGCCCAGAATAAATCCCATGGAAAGTAAGAACTTCCACTTAACCCCCAATGATCTGTAAAACGAAAACCCCAAGATTTGGCGCGAATAATACCGCCTAGATCGTCCCGTTTCGAAAGCCAACAGTAGATGGAATGATTGGTGCAGGCTTCGAGTCGCTCTTGATATCGGTGCCCAGTCCGAAGGAGCCATCGTCGTTCCAAATTCGCACAATGTCGCGTGGAAAATGATGGGCTAAAGAAATGGCGAATCCAGTGAGCTCGCCTAGTTGATCGTCAGCTTGAATGTTTGGCTAGAACTGACGAGCTACGCACCTAGGGCAACCAGTCCCAGATTTCTGAGAGCTGACGGAGGTAGTCCATATGAGCCCATAGTCAAGGAGACTGTCGGACAAATAATGTATGGCCACCAATTCATCCAGCCAACACTGCCACGGATGGAATCATGGACCGTGCTAGCTGAAGCAGAGGCTTCTGTCAACTTGTCAAGTATGTCTCCGGCTTTCGAATGAGCTTTCTCTATCATCTCAACGTGGTCTTCGTATTTTGTAGCGAGTTTATCCGAAAATCCAAGTAAAGTCTTCAACCCCTGATTCACGTCAATAAAGCGGCTCGATAAATGCCGATATTCACCATACTTACTTGCTCGAGGCGGTCTTGCTGATGCGCGAGGGCAGCAGCCTGAGATTTTGATGCCGTCTACAACATAATAAGTCATGAGTCTTGGGTGTTGGGGGCCACATACAATATGCTCTTGAAGGGAGTTTGTCGAGGTGATGAGCCCTTCAAGCACTGCAGAAACGGACGACTCGAGATCGGTATACTTTTGCATGGTCTCAATAGCACGATCATGAGAAGTCGAGCTATCGGCATTGCTTTGCAGGACTGTCTCAATCAGGACTGATATCAGTTGCTGAAGAGTATTGGCGTCCCGTAGGCCGTTCTGGATCGAAGAAGTCGTGTCCTATGAGTGTTAGCTTGACCCTACCCGCACATCATTGTGAGTATCGACCTACCGTTGCCGTGTGAAAAACTCTTTCGGACAACATTTGTTCCAGCGCGGTGAGGTCATCTCGAAGACGATTCAGACGCGGTGCCAGGTGATCCAGATTGAGGTGAGCATTATCTAACTTGTCGTTGATGGATCGCAGATGTTTCTCCAGCTCGGCTTCAACACCATGAGTGAGCCTAGAGAGCACTCGAGTCAACCGTTTGTATAACTCCACGTTTTGCGCTAGATATTGTTAGTACAAACAATAGGGAATACCAAGCATGAGAACGTACCTTTCTCATTGTCAGCGCGAGCGGCCTCGCAGAATCTCAGAGCCTTGTGGCGGTAGCTGACCCAAGTGTTCCACGCAGAATCTGACTTGGCCAGTGCAGTGAGGCAGGAGTCGATCTCTCGCGTTGAGACATGAAGGTTCGTCTTGTCGAATTCTGGAAGGTTGAGTAGGACGGTCTCTTGAAATCTGAAGCAATCAGACGGAATGGAAAAGCTACCCCGTTCAAGATCGCAAATGGCCAAACTGGCGGCGTAGGAATCGACAAAGTCACGAACCTGACGACCACTGTCGATCAACACGGTGGCATCGTCTTTGCCGTCGAGGAGTTGACAGTTGTTGACAAGGAGACGAGCTGCGACCCGGTGACAAAGAGGCTGGGTCTCGAGTTCTTGCAGCTCACGCAAGGCCACTGCGTACATACTTGGCAGGGGTACGTCCTTCTCCATACCAAATGCGGAACTCAGGGTTGTATCCCCTAGGAAGCCTCCCGGTGCTGACCGTTTCGTTTGGATGCCCCAAGAGAGCGCTGAAATATGCTGGCACCAGGCTGCGAGGACCAAGACTACGAGATGAGAACCTGAAAAGAGTCGCATCGTATCTTGGTTCCCCAGTCCTGGAGCCGTGTTGGGATTTGCCTTTGAAGCTGTGAGCTGCGTTAGAGATGTAGTTGCAAAACTGCAGGTGCTGGGAGAGGTATGGCAACGTTGAGCAGAGAGCTTGCTTCCGAGACTTCGTCGTTCAAGGAGTGGACAGGGGGGCACAAGTCCTGGATATCTGGCCACTACTTGTACTTAATGTAGGTATCTACCTACCTACCTAGGCAGGTAAGTGTTTGGGGCAACTAATTTGTGCTTCTGCGGAAATACCTTAGTGCCAGAGCTCTGGGGCAGGAGCAGCTTTGAGGAGGAGCTTTAAGGCAGGAGCACATCAATGTTCTTTAGGCAGGTACCTTGCTCGAGGTAGGGCAGGAGGTCTGCGAAGAGACTTCCAGCCAGCAGGAGCGTAAAAATCGTCTGAAGAGGCAACGGCGGGCCTGCAAGCTTCATCTAAAGTAGACAGCAAGTATGTCGGTGCACATCAAACTCAAGCCAGCATCTTGCCCTTCATACTGAACCTCATTTGCGCCCGAAGCTGTTGCAGACTGATCTATAAGCAATGGTCAACAGAACATTGCCATGTGAACCCCCTCGTTTCATTCATGGTGTACTGAGCGAAGCGTGCCCCCGGTTTTAGGAAGTTGGCGTTGGAAATGTGCTGAAGTTGCCATACATCGGGGCTAAAGACGTGGTGCAGAGAGATACACTGAACACGTTCGCTAACACCAAAATGACGCTGATTCACTCTACAAACCACCGTACGAAGCAATGCCGTAGAGACACACGAGGCCAAGGGTGTCAAGCAGCACCCTCCCCTCACATGATTTGCCGAAGAGCCAGCAAGAAGCTGATTGGGGCTATGATCTTGCAAAACCCCTCCTCTCAAAGACGTGGCTGCGTGGACATTAATTAAGACGTCACAGCACATGACAGATCAGGTCCGAACGCCGCGGCTGCACACCCTTTCAGTTGTTCAACAGCCCATAGCAGGTCTTGACAGCACTGAATCACCCTTGCATTTGGACCGGACCCGAGCGGGGAGCTCGGCTTGTATGCAGAAAGAGATGACAGGTCTTCGTGTGGACGCATGCGACATGTGTGGCAGCCATCTTGTGGTTGCATGGCGTGGGCATCGTGTATGCAACGAGGTTGGCGACATGGCATGAAATTGGTGACACGAAAAATTGAGATCTTTGAATCTCTACAGTACATATCGATTGGAAGCATGTAATGAGGAGACGCACTGGACTCTTCTGACGCGAATGAGCAGGTGTGTCGTGCTGGAGCGAAGTATTGCGTGTAGAGCAAAAGCAAAGGTTTGGTAGACGCTGCGGGGCGAGGCGGGGTTTCGGGGGTTCTGACAGCTCACAAGACCGGCCGATGTCAAGCCCCCCACGGCGTGATCAAGCCCCTCTCCTTGACAGTGACTCGAAGGAGGTCGGGATTCCTTGTTTTCCTTCGGATCGCGAGCTTCAGCTAAAGACGTCTGATACTGATACGGCTGTCGAAAATTCACAGCTTGAATCATGAGCTGTGAGACATGAAGTAGCTGCCAGGGCCCTGACCTTGCACGTGGAGCAGACACAACCGACCAGACTGTGGCTGACCTCGACACCGCATTAGCCTCGCTGATGATACTGCACAGAACTTGTTCCTCAGTCGTTGTTTTCTGTTTCGTATGTGTAACGAAAATCAATCCTGACCTAGACTAGTGCTACATGCCACGAGAAAACGACACGATAGGGAGCTGGCTCCCTAGCGTGACGGGGTTGCACAGCACCCACGTTCTCGGCAGCCTGCATGCCTTCTGGCTCCATGTATAGAAACCTTTGGGGGGGTATTCTAGGTCTGACTGATAGCACTGAAGAGATGGATGATCTGCCCTTAGCCCGCCTCCCCGCCTTCGCTCAACATATATCTACCCCCGAGCCCCCGCTACTGAGCCGGAGCTATCGTTGACAATGGAAGATGTGAACTGATAGCCTCCCAGGCCATAGCTGCGATTCCAGTCACAACCCCTCCTCGCTGTTACTAGACAGCTGTGACTTCTAGGTCCGGAGCGGGTGCACGACAACAATACAGTTCTGTCGGGAGAAGATAAGTTATCAACGTTCATAACTCCTGAGCCTCATGTTAGAGACTGTAGGTCCTTTGAGTAATACCGGTAAGAGCGCATTTTGCTTGCAAACGAAGCTAAATTCTGCTTGCATGTTTCTTGTCTTGGCTCTCCCGACGGCTCACACGAGACAGGCCATAGTTTTCCGCACATACTGCTCTTTATCGATACTTTCAGTACTCGAACACCAATAGCAACCGGGGAGGATCTGTATAATGTGTATCCAGGTCGACAAAATGTGGGAGTGTGGCCATACGGGCTTTTATAACCTCAAGTGGTGCCACCAGATCGGCTGTCGGGGACCAAGTCCGAAGCATGACCTCGTGGCAGCGACTGGGAAGTGCGTCGACTGTGCGAGTCGATCTAAGGACCCGAATCCTCGTGGATGAGCCTAGACGATATTCTCAACAGGCTAGTGTGAAGGATCGAGCCAGTGCAAGGAGAAAGGAGCCATATGTCTCAGCAATTGTCAAGAGCAGGACTAAAACGCTTGAACCGAGTTGTACACTGGGTCTAAGATATCATAAAATCGGGACATATATGTTTCCTCGTTGCCCTGTGATGATTGTGTACCATCAGAGCTTTGAATTGGAAAGTTGTCGTGGTGTAAACAGGCGACGGATGCAAGTGAGCGAAAGGTATCTATGCGTCGCATTGTGCGTGCCCTGAGGAAGCACATCTAGCACATCTAGCACGTGGCAAAGAACAAACCCTGTGCTGGTCCTCAGCCTTCCACTTCAGGCCTGGTCCGCTGTCAAATGCCACTGGCCGAGGATCTTCAGGGGACTAATCACCTAGAACGCTCCCCGGGGCCTCCCCCGGTGGGCGAGCTGGGGGCGGAACGTCGGGAAGTGACTCCCTGCAAGGCGTGGTGGGGACCATGTTGCGATGAGTCAGCTGCAAGGCTAAGGCCGCTAACGCCCCGTAGCGGGGCCTCGGGCTCGTCATCCAACCATGAAGCTCACCTGCGGTCCTCGGCGTCGGATCGCACGACTCCCCTCTTCAGCCTTGAGTATCATACGATTGTCAACATGAAGTGGTCGATTTTCGTCAGGCGCAACCAAAATCTTCCGGTTAGCGGGAACGTCTCCCTGAGAAGGTCAGGCCATCATCTGGCCTGTCGAATCTCGCCTCCGGAACCTCATTGGTCTTCCGGCTTTCTTGCCTTGCCCTCCTCGCTCCCCCTGACCCGAATGAACAAAAGTGACATTTGCGACTCACCATTCCCTCCCGTATCCATTCCGCAACCTGCTAGTAGCATTCGCAAGCGAAACCCCGGCGACCACCCCGCTTCGTCGGTCTCAACTAAAATATCTTTTTGCGCTTGTTGAAAAGCTTGCTAATAAACAGCTTGGTGCGTATTTGTGCTCTCTCTTTCCCCAATTCCTATGTCTGGTCATATTTCCCCACCATCATCCATTCACACCACCTAACGTAACCAACCTACCTACCTTACCTTGCTTGCTCGCGACACCTCTCATTGCCTTGCTGTCGCCTCGTTGCTGCTTCAAATCCCGAATCAATTGACGACCACTGCTGATTTTCTGCAAGCCTGCGAACTCCTCCGCATTGTCTGCTCCCATCATCGCAACGCCGAGTCGGTGCGATACCCGCCATTCCGACCTCTTTCCCGCACAAGGACCACACAGCGCCCTGGAACCGCCCTTCGCCAAGCAGCAACATCACGAAGTCTGGAGACGACACCAAAGCCCGTGCCGAGTGATGCTGCAAGCCTAGCAAACAAGTCTTCGCCGCGAACATTCCTCAACATTGGCTACAACCCCGCCAGCACCGCCGAGTTCCCTTCGTGTTCGCATATACAAGGCCAGCCGATTCCTAGATCGTACGACCCCTCGAAGCTTCGGGGGTCGACATGCTGGCGCTGTGATGGACCCCGACTTTCTCAAAAACCTGGAATATTTCGCCACACCCAACAATCAAACATCCACCATCTCCGACCAGGCCGGCGAATCGTCCACTGCAGCTGCCACTCGCAATGAGACCGACGCTGCCTTCTGGGATGCGCTCGCGCGAGGCGAGCCATCCTTGACCGGGTCGTCTTCCAATCCGCCTTCCGCATCAGTGCCCTCTTTTGCGCAGACCTCCACAGCGCCGACGAACCTCTCGTACCGGCCCGTGCTGGGCCAGGCCAATAATAAACGACCGGGGCCTGGGCTTTCAAGGACAACACAAAATATAACGAGCCCACGAAGAAAGGAAGGGCACGAGAAGAAGAGGACCAAAATGGACCCGGATGCGGCAGCCCTAGAGTCGGTTGACTACTGGATTCAATTTGACGATGATGACGCAGACAACAACCTGGGTGGTAGTTTTGAAATCGACTTTTCAAAACGGCCCAGTAATCCTTCACATTTCGGCAGGTAGGCAGGCGGCGCGACGTGACGGAACTTTTGCAGGTGGCACAGACTGACTTGCGACAGACCACCAGCGCGGCTCAATCCCTTGCCTACGACACCAGGGTTGGGCACCGGCCTTTATGCAAACCCAACGTTCAGAGAGGATGACTTTCTCGACGATGGCGCCCTCGACAATGCGCTGTCTGAGGATGAGGACTTTCTCGACAACATGAATTTGGGCGAGCAGCTTTCAAACATTGAAACTCAGCCCCCATCAGAAGTGCCGCCTCGAGAGGGACTCTACTCAACACCATTGAGCTGGGAGAAACCAGCCCCCGGCCTCAGAATGAACCCGCTTTTTGGCCTCGGTGCGCCTATGCTGGACCCCGAGCAAAGACGATTGCTCGCCATTGCCCTCAACGCAGGAGGATCCGCCAACAACATTGCCTCCGGCTTCGGGTTTGGCATGGGAGGTGACATAGGATCGGAGTACTCGAGCATGGGCCACATGGGGGTCGAGTGCTGCGACAGCAAGCCTCAGCGAGATCTCAAAGGCAGCCGGCGACGAGCCGACAAAGTCCAAGGGCAAAGGGAAGGAGAAGGAGGGTGAGGCACCGAAGCCTGCGAAACAAACGAAGGCACAGAAAGCACAAGCCGCCAAAGCCGCCGCTGCCGCAGAGGCGGCAAATGAAAAGGGGAAACTGGGGGACCGGACCGCGCACAATGATATTGAGAGGAAATATCGCACAAATCTCAAGGACAAAATTGCGGAGCTCCGAGATGCGGTACCATCTCTGAAGTCCATGCCTGATGAGGGCGACGAAGACGACGATGACAGCCAGACACGGGGAGCGCCCAAAGTCAGCAAGGTATGGCGTCCCTGCTCCAGCATGTGCTATTCTTTTTGCGGTTCTGACTGTGTTTAGGGAACCGTTCTACTGAAAGCGACGGAATATATTCACCATCTCGAGAAGAGAAACCAGGCAATCATGAAGGAGCACCAAGAGCTCGCTCGCCGGCTGCAAGCATTCGAGCAACTGTTGACGGCGACCGCTCGACAACCGTTCCCAATGCCGACTTACAGCAGGGACCATGTTTGATCCCCGCGGATTCTGTTAAAACTTACCCTTATTCGCACGACCTTTCACGGCCAATTTGTACATCATCTGCTGCTTGCAGTAGCCCATATAATGGAATGAACTGGGAGTTTATTGGGGTTGAATTACCAACGAGACATGCATCTGGTGCTGGGGGGGGCGAGAACCTGACCTCATTCTTCTGAAAGCCACGGCCTGGCCAAAGGCCAGAGAGAGAGAGAGAGAGAGAGAGAGAGAGAGAGAGAGAGAGAGAGAACATTAGATGAGCATGGGCTTTGAAACGGAGTTTACATGTTGCATTCAGGGCGATGTTGTTGACATCTGCAGCCGAAAGAGAACCAATTTCCATCATCCACGAGAGCAAAACCGATGCCA
>NW_009276920.1:89554-91597 GCF_000150675.1 Verticillium dahliae VdLs.17 | reverse complement strand
TTGAGGATGGGGTACAGGGCGAGCGGGTTGACGGCCACACGACTGTCGCCCTTGACGAGGGACCAGAGCTTGCTCTCAGCGTGGCCTTCACGCGGCCTCTCGAGGTCGGTGTAAACGCGCGTGGCGGACTTGACAATCTCGGGCAGGAGCTTGTCGATCCTGTTGATATCGCCGGCGTCGTCGGCGTTGAATATGTCGGCGGCCGCCTGGATGCCGTTGCGCGGGCCGGACCACTGCTCGGCCGTAGCATCCTTGGGCTGGCAGAAGAGATGGAATGTAAAGTCGCCCCACTGGGGGCCGGTGTTGCGGATGACGGCGAGTGAGTCGCCCTCGGCCCAGCCGGTGAGGTAGAGGAAGTTGGACTCTTGACGATAGGGGTGAAAGACTGCGCCTGACCGGTACTTGAGCTCGGCGGCGGGGAGGATGGCGAGGGCACCCTCGGGGAGACGATGGGCAAGGTTGGCGCGGCGGTCATAGTACTCTTGCGCTGTGATGCCGGGGGTGACTGAGGCTGTTAGCGAGGGGTTCTTGGTCATGAAAAGACGATGTAGGGAGGGGTGACGAGATGGAACTGACTTTCACCGGCCTTCAAGATGTGGGGATGTGTCTCGTGAACCGGTTGACCAAACTGGAGATCAGCTGCCGATACAGAGGCAAATGTTCGGAGAGCATGACGTCGACTCGACGGTGTCGGTAATGATGCTCGTATTGGACATGATGGTACTGAGAAGCGTAGGCTGCGGTGTGTGAGGCGGAACAGTGACATCTCGGTGGTGGATGGAGAGGGAGGGCGGAAAAGGAGGTGAGACCATGCGCAGGGATCAAAAATTGATGATGGATCTCATGTAAAGGAGAGAAGGAGACTTTTTGGGTTGTGATCTGATGATTCGTAGACCAGGGAGACAATAGATTGATACTGTCTGATTGGCCCTGCAGGTTTTGACCGTTGTTCCCTTGTTCGTCTGGCTTGTTGGTTTCCTTCATATGGCTCGAAGCTCACGATGGCTTCACTCTAGGCGGGCAGGCTGAGTGAGGTGAGCCTCCCTCACCAGTTTGGCAGGCAAGTCCATTGAGGCTGACGTCTGGAGCTCCTCCCCTGGCAACGCTACAGGGAGGCTGGCGGCGGCCCGTAGAATTTCCGCTCGGCGAGAAGAGCCTGGTAGACATTCCGTTCAGTGACATCAGCGAGCCAGAAACGCGCTGTAAATGGGCGCGCCGGCACGGAACGAGTGGGGTGCAATCCCCCCAGCCACAAGGTTTTACTGAATTCAGGGCACTGAAGCGCGGCTATCGGGCAATGGTTTAGCGAGCCTTGCAGCGGGGTTCCCGACCCGAAACGGACGACAGCTGGCGGATGAGGCCGGTTGCCAGAGCGGACTGTGGCTCGTGCGTGTTGTCGGCGGCGCCCAACCAGGATTAGCGCTGTTGTTGCCCCCCGGCCGTGCTGTGCCCACATTGCCCGTCATCTGCCCAGTCATGGCCCTGCACGGCCAACAGCAGGTGGGGAACCCTCCCTCGTCCTCTCTTCCTGCCCGGCCACACCAAAACCAGCACGCCTTCTGCTGACCACAGTCCCAAAGCTCTTCCTACGACTCCGACTTCCGACTCAAGGTGCACTGCACACTGCACACTGCACACTGCCTCCCACCCTCCCACTGCTAACCACAACACCCCATAGACAAGTCGACGAGAGCTCCCTCGTCCTTTGTTGCACCCAGTCCCGTTTCCCTCTCCTTGTCGACGTTGTTCTGCTGCTTTGGCCTCTCTCTTTCTTCAATGTCTTCTTGACGCATTTCTCCTGCTGCACCTGTGAGTACGCGGTCGAGACGTGTCGGCCCTGCACGTCGCGTGCCCACTCCACCCACCACCACCAAAGACCCTCGTCCACAGAAGCATCAAACCTACTCCTCCGACACCACCGCCTCTGCCTCCCACCGCACTCGGCCCTTTTTTACGCCTCGCGACCGTTGAATCGAGCAGCTCTTTTTTTGCTCTTGAGATTCATACATTCGAAGAGATCGACCTCTCCACTTTCGACCCCCA
>NW_009276920.1:71919-88999 GCF_000150675.1 Verticillium dahliae VdLs.17 | reverse complement strand
CATAGGTGCGTCCTGCTCCATCGTTCTGTCCGCCTGTCTCTATGGATAGGACCGCTCATCTACATGAGCATATCCATCTGGATAACAGTGTCGAAAAGATCCGGCAATGGCAGAAGGAGTACCTGGCGAGGTTTCCCTAGATGTTGTTCTACTTTGATAGCATCTCCGAGGATCTCCGCTATAGCTGTCCAAGCAGGCTGTCAGCCTGGGAGCTGTATGACCCCCCCTTCCGGTCTATATGTTCTCCCTTCTTATGCTGTCTGTGTTGCTTTTCATCTATCGCGATGAATGCTTCTTCTCTTACAACATCACCCACGTTGTGACCACCCGCCCCATTCCCACCGAGGACGAGGTTCATGCCTCGCACCACGAGCAGCATGCTCATGAGGAGCAGCCGCAGACGATCAATCCTTCCCTGCTCAACCGATCTACCGACACTCGGCGGCGTCTATTCGATACCGGCACCAAGAGGACACACGCTCAACTGCAGGATGACAGCCTCCGCCGGCCCAAGCCCATGCGAAACAATGACATTCTGCACAAGGCCCGCGATATGGGCAAGAAGATCTGGCCCTTGGAGAAATTTCAGAGGATGCTCGAGATCCTTCTGCAGCCTGACCCTCATGCTGCCGTGGCCATCGCACATGCCGGCAAAGACGATGCTGGTCGGCACGGCTTGGGGGGCAAGAAGGCGGCCGAAGAGCCAAACCTGTCCCAGCTCCTGCAGCGGGAGCGACTTAACGGACCTTCTGACCGAGACCCAACCGTCGCCAGCCGCGAGCTGATCCAGTTCAGAGGACCTTACATTTATGTTTACGACATGGACGAGAAGCAAAAGCCCATCATGGTGCGCGAGTACCCGAGGGCCAGCAAGTATGAGGGAGAGTGGCCGCAGTTCAGAACCGTCACCGATGGACGCTGCCCCTTCGTGGAGGAAGTTGACCCCGTCGACCGTGCAGCGAGGAAGTCTCGGGCCGAAGAGAAGGAGAGGGCCGCCAGGCGTGTCATCGAAGCTCGCCCCAGCCTACAGCCTCCTGAGGCGCAGGCGCCGAAAGCCGTCATTGGTAAGCGAACTCTGGCTGAGATGCAGAACGGTCAGGAGCAGGTCCGCGCTACCTCTGTGAACCCCGCCGACGTCTTCAAGGCGCCCAAGACGATCGAGTCCAAGCCGTCCGACTTTGGTTTTGTCAGCCGAGCGCCTGCCGGCCGCTTCCTTGCCGGAGAGCCTGTCGCATCAGGTGTCCAGCCGTCCAATGTCACTTCTGCCATTCGTTCTCAGATGATCTCATCAGCCACCGGTACCGGCGCCGCCAAGGCGGGCACGAGCAAGGAGATTCATGGACTTCAGCGCAAGGTTCTCCAGAGAGGCACATCCTATTCGCAAGACCCCAGCTCTCGGCGACCCGACCTCAGTGTCGATGTCGCATCTAGCAGATCCGGGAGCACCGTACGGGCCACTAGTCGACGCCTGGAACTGATCGAGGGAGGACGCCCATAAGGCTGAGTTGAGGCAGACGCGGGCCAGCACCAAGGCGCAGTCGGCCCTGCCCCAGAAGAGCAAACGGGATCTCAAGCCTGGCTATTGTGAGAACTGTCAGGACAAATTTAAGGACTTCGATGAGGTACGTAGCGTGGTGAATCTTACCCAGACTTTGCTTTGCTGACTCGTTTTAGCACATCCTTTCTCGCAAGCACCGCAAATTCGCCGAAAACCTCGACAACTGGGCCGAGCTCGATGAGCTTCTGGGGAAGCTCGAACGACAACGCTGTAAACCTCGCTCACAATACTACAGCGAGTGGCAGGCTGCACTCTGATGCGGACCTATCTCGCCTTTCTCCTGCCTCCCACAACCTCTTCGCTTTGACTTCTCGATTATCTGCCCTTCTCCGCTTCGGCTACTCAACGATACCCTAATTCCAACAACCAATCAACCAGTCCTCAGCACACGGAACGTGCTTTGTTTTTCATCATTACTGCGCGAGCCATGGCCTTCCCCTCACACGAGGAAGCCATCAATAAGATACCACTTGGTTCAGCATTGTCGTCCCTCGAGACTTCATTCATCTTCACCTTCCCTTCGATTTTTTGCGTCGACCACCAGGCAAAGGAGGCATTGCATGCACAGCGGCGTACGGCATGAAGCATTTACATAGTGGCTCCCATCGAATGGGATCTCCTTCTTTTTTCTTACTTTTCGGAGGGTTGAATGGTACTACTGCGGAATCACGTTGGCGACGGCAAGCGGGTACAAGGGCATGTGATCTTGGAGGAGGGAGACAGAGCTTGGAGGGGGCAACAGGATCCAGGCCCCAGAGTGGCAGAAACTGGACATGCCTAGTCACGTTGACCCGGGAAGAAAGGGGTCACGATAATCATGGCGTTATGAGCGTTTTCGTGTAGATTTACTGAGCAGTTGATACAAATGATATCGTATGTCTCATGTAAGCCGACTGAGTAGTAGACATGGTCTTTAATGCGTGACTCACTTCGCTTGTATGTACCTTGAAGTCATGTACATTGTGGGCGAACCACGTTGTTGGGAGTATTGTCAGACACGATAGGCAAAGCAAGGGTCTCTGAAGTTCACCACCTAATTGTTTCAAATGCCAATGCAAGGAAGAGACGGGATGCGTATCCAGACAAGAAAATAACTCCCTTCCCTGAGATTGACGTCCATTTCAAGTGAGGATACTCCACACCGTTGTCTTGATTTAGGTCAAGTTGAACACTGTATACGTTAAATTCATCTGCCCATCTGCCCATCTGCTAGCTAATAGACTCTGCAAACCGTCGGATTCAGACAGAACTGGGGCATCATATGCTGATAGCAATTCCTCCACGTGATCCCCGCCCTTGAAGGCCGATAGTTGTAGTGTGGTCAAGCTGTGTGTGTACCTTCTGCATCAATATGGGAATTTGACATGGAAAGTATCTTAACCACTGCCCCGCATCCGTTCGCGGCGGCCTAGAACAATAGTTTGCGCCAGTATTTTGTGTCCTTTGGTTTTCCATTGACTTGTCCCTTATCGAGGAGTATCTTGACTGCCGCCTCGCATCCGCTCATGATAGCCCACTATAGTGGTGTCTGATCGTATGTTTTATCCCTCGAGTTAACGTCGACTTTTTCATTACCGAGAAGCACCTTAACTATTGCCTCTTTCCCGTAAAAAGCGGCTAATTATAGTGGTGTCCGGCCTTGACTATCCCTCGAGTTAACATCGACGTTTTCCTTATCGAGAAGCATCTTGACTACCGCCTCGTTTCCTTTCAAAGCGGCCCATGATAGTGGTGTCCGGCCGTCTCCATCCTTGGAGTTGAAGTTGACCTTTTCCGTATCGAGAAGTAGCTTTACCATCGCTTCGCGTCCGTTCTCCGCAGCCCGCGATAGCGACGTCCGGCCATAACTGTCCTTCATGTCTGGTCTGTCGCCGCTGTCCAAAAGTCCCTTCCCAGCTTTTTCTAGCCCAAAATATGCTGTGACATGGAGCCCTTGCATTCTCTTTGGAAACCGCTGGCTGTATCCTCGTGGGCGAAACCTTTCGGCCACCCACAGGACCTGAACCTGTGCCTCAACATTTTTCTCGTTCCTAAGTAAACCAAGAACCGCCGGAGAAGTTTCTCCGGCCTCTCGAGCATGGTCACCCCAGAAGTGGGCGACGTAGTCGTAGAGAGGGTGGAGTCGTAATCGGTCCTCGAAGTCGGCATCTGTGCGGCAGAACCCCGACTCAAAAGAGCTGAACGATAGAGATGTGGCGCAGACCTTTGTGATCTCCGTCTGTGCATCTGCAAACCATCGTTTCCACGTGCGCATGAAATATTCCTGCGTAGAATAGTGCACCAAGCGGATGATGTTGCTCTCCTCGTCCACCGTGACCAGTCCCGCACAAACAGACATTATGTCTTCTGGCTGTGAGATGTTGTCGAGGTCCAGCTCCGTTTCACCCACTTCAACACCAAGTGCATGCTGGAGCTCTATTGTGGATAGCGGCCGCTTGGCGCAGGTGATCCACGACAGAACTTGCTTCGCGAGCTCCACCTCGTCCTTGCGCTGACCCTCGATGCGCTTCATCGCATCATCGTACGCAAGGTCATACGCTTGAGAGCCGGCGTGCAACACGCTCAGAGCCGAGCGGACAGCTTTGGGGGATCTCTTCCCCTTCAAGGAGTCGAGATGCAGTTGCGCAAGAAGGAACCTGGTTCAGTTAGCATAGTCCCGTGAGATTTAGGGGGCACAATCATACATTCCATCGACAGCTTCGACGATCTTGGTTGTAATCTCAGCCTGTAAATCTGGACTCCGATTGACACATGCCGGCATGTGAGCCATGTTGCCCTTGAGATATCTCTGGACATCTTCCGCGCGTGCTCGAATACCCAGTGATACGCTGCCCGTGAACATTTCGGTAATGTTTGCAGTATATCTCGATGTTGCGATGAAGTTGGCTCTAGACGTGGTCTGCAGCGCGGATATCTCCGTCAGAAACTGATGTCGACTACCATCAGATAGCTGGCATTCATCAAGAGCGTCGACAACGATGAAGGTCCTTGAAAAGATCTTCGCCACAGTCTGCAGTGCTCTAGATAGTTCCTCGAGGGTTGGCCGAGTCTTGCCTTTGTGTTTACTATGTAGACTTCTGACGCACTCTGGCAAGGATGTGTGATTCTGGGATAGCTGCTTCAGCAAGCTTGATAGTAGATCTTCAACCTTCTGTTCCGCCTGTCGTCGAAAGTTACAGTATAGGAATGCTATGCCGACGTGCTCGTCATCCCGGAACCGAATATAGAGGTTGTCAATGACAATCGATGTAAGAATTGTCTTGCCAGCTCCAGGGATGCCTAGACAAAATAGAGTCCGCTGTGACGTTTCGATCCACTGCTGGTATTCCGCCGAGTCCAATAGCCACTGACCAGTGCCCGCTTGCCGACGTCTGACGAAATCGCTCTGCTGCGTGCTATAGTCCGCCGTTGTGATCCAGTCGAGGATGGCTTTATCCTCTCGGTCCACTTGCCAGCCTTGTTGCTCTTTCCTCGCGTCTGTGACTTGTTTGTGAACATGGACAACGAGAGCCAGGGTGTCTAGGACCACCAATTCGTTCAAGGCGGCACATTGTCTATGAAGGCTCTTGACCGCCTCCTCCAGTTTCCTCGCCTGAAAGACTATCTTAAACCGTTCCCAGCCAATGCGATGTCCCTGCAATCGCTTCTTCAGGTCGTCGTAAAAACTGTCCAGCTTTCGCTTGCATGCTGAGACCATTACATTGGTGTCTGTGGGTCCCGCCTTGTCTCCAACCTCCGTCAGGAGCGTGGAATGTCGGCCATGAAATGCACTCTTGAAGTCGTCATCAACGAGAATATTCGTATAATGGATGGTTAGAGTGACGAAGATCTGTCCATCAGGCAGAATCTTTGCACACGAAGCGGGGTCAGGGTGAGCAATAAGGCTCGCTCATGGTGACGAATGATGTGAGCTCAGATTACTTACGCGCTCCGGCAGCAGCAGACTGAGCGTCGTACAGTACATGATTGGCGGCGGGGGTGGCTCGGTTCAAGCATTCCGAATTCGACTGCTTGTGGAAATGAACTGCGAGAGGGTATCGAGAGGGCAGACGGCGGAGTGGCGGCATCGTTGGAGACGGAGTCATGATGGCCAGGAGTCGGGAGCATATTCTTCAACTAACTTAGATTCGAGCCGACAGTGTGTTCCCTGTGGAAAGACTTCAACCCCATCCACCCCCCCCCCGAGTAAGATGAGATAGGCACAACGGGGCGGCCCAGGGAGGCGGAAATCAAAGGGTAGATGAGATCATGTAAGGATAAGTGAAGACAGACGTATCGTACGAAGGCACCGCGAAAAAGAGCTAGTCGTGCCGTCGTCTGCCTGGGATAAGGAGGCGACGTAGTCTGTACGTCTGGAAGGTGGGATCTATGAACGGAAGAGATTCCTTCGGTACTCAATTCGTGGTTCCTCTAGGCACTTTTGCTGTCAGGAAAGATACTGGTGTATGTAAGGTTCTTCAAGGGCCCGTTTTCTGTGAGGGGATGTGATCGAGATGAAACTGGTTCTTGGGAGGTTGCCACAGGAGTCTTATTGTTAAAATGGTGTTGAAATTCGTTTTTGCATATCGAATGCAATTTCCAGAGAAGAGTTGTCATTTGGTTTCCAAGCTGCGCATCGCTTTACAGCCTGGGAACCGCGAATCTACTACCCTTTCGTGCTTTAGCCCCCTTATCCTATAGCTTTGCTCTTGTTGGTGCCGGCTGCTCCTCCCATAGTCCTGAGAGCTCGCCCATGATGGTGTCCATGACGGCCCCCAACCGCACAGCTTCGTACACCTTACTCACGTCACTTCCGATCGTCGGCTGCCCGTGGGCGAGAACCCCGCGTTTGAATGGTATGGCGAGCGCCCCGCGGACGACGCCGTACAGCACGCTCGACCCATGACCCAGTCCAGGCATAGCCGGGTTTCCCGTCGGGACCGACACGGCCGGCTCGGGGTCGTTTGCGGGGTCCGCGACCCAGGCAAGCATGTCCTTGCAGAGACCAATCTCGAATGCCGCGATGGCTTCCAGGGGCGCGAAGCCCTGTGCCATGGCCAGGGAGAGGATGTGCGAGGCTACGCGGGAGGCTACGCGGCGGCAGCGGGTCTGGTAACTTGTCTTGTTGTCGTCGTGCCAAGTGTCAGTGAAGAGCGCGACCACTTCGGCACGCTGCGCCTCGTCGAGCTTGATGCTGATAGAGGCAAGCGCGGGAAGCGGTGTATGGGCGGCGAGGAAGCGGCGGTGGTAGTGCCGCAGGTCGATGGCTTGGCAGCAGACGTAGGCGTGGCAAGCGCACATGTGGGCGAGGATGTCGAGTGCCTCCATCGTGCGGCGGGCCGAGAGAAAGGCGAGCGAGTTGATGCCTTGGTTGTGCAGCTCGGCCGATTGCACGTGGGCCGAGACGGGGTGAGCGAGGGCAGCGAGCTCGGCCATGTAAGCACTCATATTGACGTCGATGCCCTTCATCGTGTACGAGTTGTCTGGGTCGCCGAAGACGAGGTTAGCGTCAAGGCCGTTATTGAGTGACGGGTTGATGAGCTCCGTGCATTGCGAGTAGACCATGCGGCCGATCATCTGCAGGGCATTCTTCGTCTTGTCCATGGCTGACGTGACGGCTGTCGCTTGGAAGTTGCCGCCCGAGTAAACATCGCCCTCGGGACCTGCGGCTGTATCGATGACGGGATTGTCAGAGGTCGAGTTGAGCTCGATCTCGATCTGGCGTTGGGCGAGGAGGAGGTCCTCCAGGTAAGGGCCGAGCCATTGGGGGGCTGTACGCGTGGAGTAGCGATCTTGCCAGAGGCCCTCGCCGGTGCGCTTCCGGGACTCGAGGCCGGTGACAAACGTGGACCCTTTGAGGAGGGCGCGAATGGTCGAGGCCGCCTCCCGTTGACCAGGGTGGGGCCGGATGGCGTGAATAAAGGGGTTCGACCATTCCACGTTGCCGGCAAGGGACTCTGCGGTGAAAGCGGTGAGCAGCTGGGCAAGGATGGCAAGCTGCTGAGATTCATGTACGATGAGAGCAGCGAGAGCTACAGAAGGTGCCGTGCCGTTGATGAGACCCAGGCCTTCTTTCGGGGCGAGCTCAATAGGTGTGATGTTGTGCATCTCAAAGGCAGCCTGGGCTGTGGTCAGCCTATGAGGGGCGGAAGGCCCATGGCGGACTCGGATTCCGGGGCTTCCTGTCAGGGTGCCGGCGATATAGGATAGGGGCATGAGATCGCCCGAGGCGGATATGGTGCCGCGTAGAGGCACCACCGGTGTGATATCGAACCAGAGCAGCTTAAGCAGTGTCTGAATGACCTCCAGCCTGACGGCACTGTGGCCGCGAAGATTCTGGTTTGCTCTCGCCAGGATGGCGGCTTTAACCCAGTCGGTGGGAATGGCATGAGACTGCCCATCGCGGTCGAGGAGCTCGCCGTTCACGTCAGAGGTGGCAATAATGGCACTTTGCGTGTGCTGAAGGAGAGAGATTTGAAGTCTGCGGAGCTTTTCGGTTCTGGCATCGGCACTCCCACCAAAGCCGGTGTTAACACCATAGATAACCCAATCATGATCCAGATGGCTGTTCAGGACGTCAATGCTTTGTTGTAGACGCTCTTTCAGTTGGGGGTCTTCTTTGATGTGAGGTACGAGGCCATGGCGAGCGACGGCAACGACGGAGGCGACGTCAAGGGATCGACCGTCGAGGGCTATAGAAGTACCGGCTTTGAGATCCTGTAGCTTCTTCCAAGTTTTGAGGGCGACAGAAGCATGCCGAGGGGCGAAAAGGTTGTCATCCATTGTGGGAGGCTCCGGAAGGAGAGTCAAGGGCAGAAGGAGGCGAAGAAGAGCTCCGTCAATGGGTGATGTGGTTTTTGCCGCGGAAACTACCAGGAAGAGAACTTGAGCTTGATATGGTACGAAACAGGATCGTAGAAATCGTAACGCAGCCCGCGAACAAAAAGGGGAGCAGTATCACAAGAGTCTCCTTGTGTGTCTCGGCGGATCGCTGATGCGATGGGACAGACACAAGGTGCAACTTGGTGATGGCCGTAATTGCCGCGGCTGCAATGGCTCAGGTACCAAGGTATGTTGTCCAGCACATGTGAGAGTAAAAGAGCGAGGGGTGCGCAAGGTCGATAGGTGCTTGAAGCAAGTGAGATGGCTCAAAGCACCGGTCTCAGGGAGGCAAGTCAAATTTGCGTGAGAGAAGTGGTCCGAGAGGATGGGAAAGCTCAATTCGGGCCTTGAACTGCAGCCTCAGGTCAACTAACGGTACAGAGATGACGGCAAGGAGAAGTAAATATCCCGGTACGCCACCAGATGGCTTGATCGTGCGCCAAATAGGCAGGCTATTCCCAAGAAGGGAGGCCATCGAGGGCGCATGTTGTGCCTTGTCTGCGGCAAAGTCGGGTTGATACTCGGAGGTAGCAAGAATGTCGAACGAATGAAGACATCTGTGGCCCAACAAGTGGCAGTTGGTGATGCGTTGATGTTGCTCTCTTTGGCCAGTCAGCTGCTCAGGGGAATGGTACTGTACACGAGGCAAGAGGGACTGGCTAGCTGCTCATGCCATTCGTTGGACGACATGGCAGGAGAGACCGGCGTTTCCCAGCGGACCTACGGGGGCCTACAGGGGACGATAGAGGCTTATAGGGGGCCATTCTGGCACTTGGGTACCTACCTGGCTGTGAGGCGACCCCTTAGCATGGTTTAATTGGCTGCGTCGGCTGGACCTCCGGCAAGAGTGGGGATCACAACCTCTGGACTTCAAGATCGAAGTCATGCACATACAGTACCTCGTCACGCCGATAAAGGCTCATCTCGTCAGGCAACCACGGCCAGTCCAACCTTCAAGATCCCAACTCGACACAATATCAACCCAACCGTTCAACTACCTCACATGGGTGACCATCTGCAGACCCTCACGCCTATTCGTACTACTGCATCACGCCTTGCAAGGCTGGCATTCGGCCCTCTCAAGTGTTGCATCAAAGATTGAAACACCACCACAACTACCGCAGGCGTCACCATGTCTTCTCCGGCGCAGCAATCCCCCCCAGCCTCGCCCCCTGACTCCCCTATACCCGACCGCACCACCTCGCCCGACATTCCCTTGACCATGTCGGCCTCCGCCATACTCACAGCCCAACCCCGCGATGTCACGGCCGCCCTCGCCAGTGCTGGCCTCTTTCCCAACGACAAGGTCGTCGTCAGCTTCAAGCCTATCGGCAGTGCCCCATCTCTCGCCCGCTCCGTCTTCAAGATCAGCGCCGATCAGAAATTTGAAAACATTGTCCAGCACTTGCGCAAGAAGCTCAAAGTCCAAAGCACCGACAGTGTCTTCTGTTATGTCAACAGCGCCTTTGCCCCTTCCCTCGACGAAGTCGTGGGGAACCTGCATGGCTGCTTCAAGGACATGAGCGACCAACTCGTTATCTCTTACTCCATGACACCAGCCTTCGGATGAACTCTCACCTCAAGTTGGCTAGTCGCTCATATGCCTCGCCACATGCACCCAGGTATGTCAAAAAATGTGCCCCAACATAGTGGCTCATATTTCTGTTAATACCTGCCTTATCGATGCTGACACTCGAAAGCACCCTCGAAATGGAAAACAAACCAGGGCTACAAAGGTTCTGCATTCTTCTTTTCCAATCCAAGCCTCCATGATATGCAATGCTCCATGCTCAAGAGATCACCAACTACGCCGAACACCAAGAATGCAACCAGTCTCGCTCTATCGCAACTCAACCCAATGCTGATACTCAAAGGCCTCAAATCTTCTCGACCGCCGCCTCAAATGCCTCCAGCTCCTCCTTCGAGATAGGATACGTGTGCTCCGGCGCCGGGTACTCCCGGCTCTTCACCTCGCGCTTGTAGGCCTCGATCGCCTTGAGACTCTCGCCCCAGACATCGCCATACTTCTTGACAAATTTGGGCAAGAAGCGACCTGGAGGGAAGTTGCCAATCATGTCAACTTGCACCAGTACCTGGCCCGAACACCCGTTACCGGCGCCAATGCCTATTGTTGGCACCGAGAGCTTCTGCGTCACGAGCGTCGCGACCTCAGCCGGCACGGCCTCCACTACCATGGCGAAGGCGCCAGCCTCCTGCACAGCCAGCGCATCCTCCAGGAGCTTCGCCGCTCCTGCCGCCGTCTTGCCCTGAACACGGAAGCCGCCCAAGGCGTTTTGCCGCTGTGGGGTCAGGCCAACGTGGCCGAGTACGGGGATGCCGGCCTGCGTGATCTTGCGGATGGTGGGGGCCATCTCCTTGCCGCCTTCGAGCTTGATACCTTGCATACGGCCCTGCTTGATGAAGCGAATCGCCGTCTCCAGCGCTTGGTCCGGCGAGATCTCATACGAGCCCATCGGCAGGTCGCCAATCTTTGACGCAGTTAGTCATTGCCACGGAGGGGACAGTGCGCGTATGGTACTCACGGTGAAGGCGCTCTTGGTCGCGCGTGCGACCGATCGACAGTGCAACAGCATCTCCTCGACGAGCACCTCGCTCGTGTCCTCCATCCCCAAGGCGACCATGGCGAGGCTGTCGCCCACGAGAATCATGTCCATGCCCGCGATGTCGCCAACGTAGGCGCTTGGGAAGTCATGTGCTGTGATGACCGTGATCGGGTCGCCCTTGCGATGCTGACTCCTGAGCTGGCCTAGGGTCACCTTTTTCCGCGCATTTCCGGATGATGCGCCCATGGGCGAGTGAGAACTCCATCGCAGCTTGTTGTGTTGTGACACAGCGGCGTAAAGGGGCTTGGCGGCGTTTGACGTGTGGTCGTGTGCTTCGGGCAGCCGAGGCACACGACCGGAAGAAGGTACTTTTAAATGGGAGCGACATTGGCATAAACCAAGGTACCTCGAAAAATAGTTGTGGCAGCTCAGCAGGGGATTGCAATGATCAGAGCCCGAGAAAAGATGATGCTTCCGAATGGAGTTCGAGTGTGCTTCTTTCCAATTTTTTTTTATGAGGAGAGAAAATTAGGGCGGGTGAGTTCTTGGTGCGGAAGGTTCTTTTATTGTCGAGGTCATGATGGTATATGCTGCGTAGAAATGCTCATGCTCTGCACCGTCTTGTGGTGTTGGAATTTCTGAACACTACCTAATAATAAAGGCCAGCGCCCCCCTGGACCACCCTCCCCCACTAGGGGCCGCTAATGCCTGGAAAGTGTGTTCTGGCCCGGAGGGCTGCCAGTATCTGGTTCAGCTCGGTTATGTCAGCAATTTACCTCGGCACCCCGTGCTGGCGAGGGCCGTTCGGATCTGGCAAGTCTGTTCCCAACACTTGGCTCAATACAGGAGGTGCTGTCTTGGTTTGGTTGTTCATGAGCTTCCTCCTCGGGGTTGCAACTCGATTTGCAGATGAGTAGTTGATGCCCGAAGACATCATCTTCCTCGACACCCGTGTCCACATCCCACAATGCCGACTGTGTCTCGAGGGGCTTGGGCTTCCCACTCTCCCACCCGCAGTACTTCAGGACGACAGGTGGCAGGCGGGGGGGCGTATGTCAGTTGAAAGGCAATCCATGATGCTTATTGCAGGACATCAAGGTGAGCGAGGCTCTTTTGATGCACTATTCGGGCATGTGCTTCACGTAGGTACCTGGCTCTATCGAGGTTCCCAAATGCAACGAACCCCTTTCCTGAGTGTCGCCGCGCCGTGATGTTCCACTGTCTGCCTACCTAGATACCCAGGCAGGCAGCATTCACATCACAATTTACATATTGCCCACCCCCGAAGCTGTGCAACAACTGTATCCCGCGATGACCATCCTCAGAGTCGTTCAGTCATGCAAGGCCTCCCCGCAGAGCAGGCACAAGGACGCTGGTCGGTCCTAGTGGGCAAGCGCCGTCACACGTCAGAGGACCAGTGTCCCACTCGGCTCGGTGATCCAGGGATGGACCCCGCCAACGAGGAGCTCGTTGGCTTATCAGACCCATCCGGGCCTAGCTTATCGTCCCGGTGCCGCCCACCTCACTGCATCATCACGCGTGACTGCAACTTGGACGGTTCCAGGAGGAACCCGACTTCACCCCTCTTTGTCAACCCTTCTACATAATCTCGTGACTCGCCCTCTGACCCCTCAGCCCAGCATACCGCACAGCCTGTATTGAACCCCGTTTCCTCCAACAACCTCTGCCTTTCGCCATTCCAGTCGAGCCGAAGCATTGCGAGTCATCTCTCAACAAGGACCTATCTCCACCACGTTCATAGTCCGCCAACGTAACCATCGAATTGACAACGCCACCTATCGCGAGAACCCACAGCATCCGGCAAGATGAGCAGCCCGCGCCGCAGAATCGAGACTGATGTATGTGCTCCGCCTCCCACACTCTGTACGCAAGGTTGCCAGAAGGACGCAGAGTTGCTGACTGGTACATTCAACAGGTCATGAAGTACGGTGGCGCAGTTCCGTAGTTCTGCAGTCCCACTAGCTAACATGTCGCAGGATGTACGATCTCTCAGGTCATGGTTGACCCCATGGTACAACTAACACTGCCTCTAGGCTCATGAGCGACTATGAAGTCACGCTTGTGAATGACAACAGTTCGTCTCCGAATCACCAGTACCCCGCCCTTCATCCCATACCCGTTGCTAACCGATCTTAGTGTAAGTAGTATTCGACGGCCAACCGGACACTCGACGACATTCTGACCACTCCGACACAGGCAAGAGTTTTACGTCCGCTTCAAGGGCCCCACGGAGAGTCAGTCGGACCACACTACCAACATGGAATGGCAGACCTGTATGCTGACCTGGAGCAGCACCCTTCGAAGGCGGCAACTGGAAAGTTCACGTCGAGCTCCCCGACAACTACCCCTACAAATCTCCAAGCATCGGCTTCGTCAACCGAATCTTCCATCCCAATATTGACGAGCTGTGAGTGGGCCTACAGAAGAGCAGGAAGCATACGGAACAAACAGGAATTACGAAAGACTGACGCGGGCCTATCCGCAGGTCGGGCTCCGTGTGCCTGGACGTCATCAACCAGACCTGGTCGCCAATGTTCGATATGATCAACATCTTCGAGGTCTTCCTCCCTCAGCTTCTGCGATACCCGAACCCCACCGATCCGCTCAACGGCGAGGCGGCCGCCCTGATGATCAGGGAGCCCAAGAGCTACGACGTCAAGGTCAAGGGTGTGTGCTACCGAGATGGTCATAAGAAAGCAACGACGTGCTGATGATGGACCACAGAATACGTGCAAAAGTACGCAAGCAAGGACGCAGCAAACGAGGCTGGCGCAGAAAGCGAGGACGATGACGACATGTCTTCGGTAGGCAGCTTCGGCGATGACGACGACGACCAGCCCGCTGGCAGGATGGATGTTTGATCGTTCTGTTGCCTTTTTGCAGCTTGGCCGACCAGCGGGGCTACGACAGCCAGTGGCACTGATCCTTTCTAGCCGCGTCTAAAAACCCATCCGTCGCCAGGACAAGCGAGCTCTTTTCTTTTTGTTGTTTGCCTTTCGGGCCACTTGATGCTCGCGGAGTACTTGCCGACGGGGCGTTTTGAAATGATGGGGAGTTTTCATGCAGAGGATCGAAACGCAGCGCCCTCGACTCCTTGACCGGACTGTATAGGTGTGTTTGGATTGCTTTCCGTGCTTTTTGGGATATTCGTCGAATAGGTCATACATGGATGCCCCCTGGATGAGGCGGCCTTTAGGTTTAGGGAATGATTGAATTTACCATCAGTGTTCAGATGAAGGGCGAAGAAGCATGAGATAAAATTGCATGT
Organism: Verticillium dahliae VdLs.17; assembly: GCF_000150675.1. Taxonomy (NCBI): domain Eukaryota; kingdom Fungi; phylum Ascomycota; class Sordariomycetes; order Glomerellales; family Plectosphaerellaceae; genus Verticillium; species Verticillium dahliae. The sequence goes on along the minus strand of NW_009276920.1, from coordinate 74,727 downwards.
CATGGCTATTGGTTGATGGTCCTTCCATCCCAAATCAGTGCCAGCCCGGGGTATCTTGACGTAAAAGAAAACATGTGAAAAACAACGCCGCCTTCTAATGCAGTTTGTCCCTGGGGTGTGAGCCCTTTCTCAATCCGACTCCGAGTCATAGGCTACCAATCCCATTGGTGGTGCGGCTTCCTGTTGTGCCGTTTCGCGCGTCGGCTGTTCTGCGTCAGCTCCTTCGGCAGCCTCTCTCTTGCGCTTGATCCCTGAAATGAGGCCTTTCATCTTGGTCGATGAGCTCGACATCTTGGCGTCCACCAAGAATGGATCGGTGGCCATGCGCGTGTTGCCGACAAGCTCCGACACGAAGCCTGCTCTCCGCTGGGAAGCGAGCAGCTTGCTCTTGGGCGTCGCCGCCGCCGTGCCGCCGCCGGCCGCGCTCTTTTTTATTTTGTTCTCCTCCCTCCTGCCGCCTCCGTGAGCCTTGACGAACAGAGGCTTCGCCAACGTCCTGTGGGCACGCTTCCCTGCGTCGTCGCCGTCGTCGTCGTCGTGGTCCCCAAACTCGACGAGGGCAGCCCTCGTCGCATCCGCCTCGGTGGCGGGCAGCAGGTCCAAGTCGAAGCCGATGCGCGCGCGCAGGCCGTCGTCCACCCCGGCCTGGCGCTCCCTCTCGCGGCGGCCGACGCGGAACGTGCGGCGCAGGGCGCGTTGCGCGCGTAGGGGTCGAGCCACTGGCGGCGCGCCACGTCCTCGAGGTCGTCGATGCGTCGGTCGCGGCGGCGGCGGCGTCGCGGTCGTCGATGGTCTTCTCGAGGCTCGCAAAAGGCGCTGGCGCGCAGGGCGGCCCTCTCTTCGTCGGTCATGACGACGAGGTCGCCGTCGCCGTCGCGGGCCGCGGGGCCCGTGTCGCGCTTGGCGGCGCCGGCGACGACGACGTAGGCCGTGTTCTGCGGGTCGGTGGCCACCTCGATGGTGCCGCCGCAGGCGGCGTGGCGCATGCGGAAGGTCCAGATCGGGGTCGAGTGGTAGGCGCCGGTGCGGCGCTTCTCGGCGTTGAAGCGCACGCCCTGGCCGATGATGGTGGGCTTCGGGCAGGTCGAGCACCAGATGGCGAAGGGCATCTCGAAGCGGACCGTCTGGACGCCGGGCTTGGCGGCGGAGCGGCCTGGCGGCAGCTTGGCGTGGAGGGCGTTGCCGGAGACGGTGCCTTCGAGGTCGGGGGGCACGTAGCGGCCCATGTTGAAGCCTTGCATGATGGGCGAGGTGTGTGTAAATGCAGTCGTGTGTGGTCGGAGTTGCTAGACAGCAGTGGCTACAGAATGGCCGAGAGATACGTGCTAATCGACAGTGACGGGATGGCTCATGGCAAGGTCGATCGTGAAGAGCCACACCATGACAGGATCGTGGTTGGGGACCGTGGTTGAGGATCGTGGTTGAGGATCGTGGTTAATGGTCGAGTGGAAAAAGGCAAGAGATACTGTGACGTATCGATGTGGCGCGCGCCAGATGCAGCGGGGCAGTGCTGGCCTTATGGGTACTTAGTACATCCCTACCCGGTAAGCTAGGTACCTGGGAAGGTGGATCAAGGGCCTTTAGCTAAGGAACCTACCTTCAGGACCTACATGGCACAGCAGCACTGGCTCTTGGGCATTCCCAGGTACCTGCCTAGGGAGGTAGGCAGGTACCGTAAGGTACTGTAAGGTAGGTAAGATAAGGTACCTAGGTAAGGTACCTGCTCGTCCGCGGCCTGTGCCTCCCGCCCTTCCCACACCTCGACTCTGGCTTGGCTTGGCTCGACCGACCCTGGGCTCGCCCTCGATGCAATGTGACCACCCCTCACCACCATCAACACAACCCAATGGGCAACCCTGGCGTCGTGAGGCTGAATTCAGCTGGGCGCCTCTTTTTCGGCTTGGGAATCTGCACAGTTTGGGGGCCAGCCTGGGGGCCAGCCTGGGGGGTGTGTGTGTGACCGACGCAGAGCCGCTTCGTTCCCTGTCAAAGGCTGTCACACCCATCGCATAAAGATGACAGACGGCCCAGGGTTGTTCGCGTCCCCTGCTGGACCAGCAAGCCAACACGACCTGCACACCACGTCAAACGTCTCCTCGTCCGACAGCCAGCCGCAGCAGCAGCAGCAGCACCCGCCATGGACGTCCTCCGCCGCCTGTCACCCGACGCCTTTACGGACTCGGCCAAGTTCAAGAAGCCACCCGTGTCATGCAAACATTTTGACGTCCGTCTCATCAAGATTGAATGCGACCACGAGGCTATCCCCCAGTTCAACGACGTGGGCAAGATTTCCGAAACCAAGTTGAAGACAGACCTCGCTGCCCCGACCCCGAGAGCCGCACCCGCACCCACAACAACGCCTTTGCCTGCTCCCGCATCTGCACCCTCACCTCCTCCCGCACCTCCTCCCGCACCTGCTCCCGCACCTGCTCTCGCGCACATCTCTCCGTCTCTGCAGCTCGTCGTCATTGACCGCGGCGGCGACGATGACATTGACATGGCCAAGGAACGATTCCTCGAGCTCTTTGACGACTTCGACATCGATCCCATCATCCTGCAGCAGATCGCCTACAGCAGCTACGGCTTCCACCACTACGACGAGCCCTACCGCGGGACCTACAGCTTCTACATTGGCACCTACGTCTTTGCCCTCGCCTGGTCCTTCAACCCTGCCACCATGAAGACCAACGCCATCCTGCTGCTGCGCAACACGCCCGTGCTCCGCCACGGCACGCTGGCGCTGACGAGCATCCAGAAGACGCTCAATCTGTACAGCCGCTGCATCCACTCGCCCTTCTCCTCCTCGAA
>NW_009276920.1:70364-71819 GCF_000150675.1 Verticillium dahliae VdLs.17 | reverse complement strand
AAGGAGCTTCGATTTCCGGCCATCAAAGCCCCTCGCTAGGAGCTGTCAAGGTTGTCGATCCAGGCCTAGCTAGATCTCTGAAGACCATCAAGAAGTTCTCTCTCGCCAAGAAGGAAATCGATGAGGATCCTACACGCACGCCTGCACAGAAGGTTGCCGACACTGAAGCTATTGTGATTGACGACGTGCGACTGGAGGATCTCTGCCTCGACTTTACATTGCCCGGATACCCCGAGATTGAGCTGGTCGCGAACGGATCTCATGTTAGAGTCACCATGGACAACGTTGACTCGTACCTCAGTACCTCGAGCAGCCCGACCTCGTGGCCAAGTGGCGCGACCTCGCAACCCGCTGACCCTCGCGACCCCCTGGAACCTCGCCTTTGCGACCCTGAGCCCCCAGGTGCCGCCTCTGAAGAAGCTCACGAGCGACCTGGCGCCGTCCCTGCGCTACCTCGAGACCCGCGCCGGCTGCCAGTCCAGCGTTGTGCGTCTCTCCCTCTCTCTCTCTCTCCCTCTCCCTCTCTCTCTCTCTCTCTCTCTCTCCCTCTCCCTCTCCCTCTATCTCTCTCTCTCTCTCTGTCTTCTCCAGCATCAGACAGCACGCTGACCGCAGACCAGATCCGCAGCATGATGACCCACGAGGACGCCCGCCTCGGTGCCGAACTTGCCGAAGCCGCGCGCAAGGACAGCTCGGCCATGCGCTCCATCGCCATGATGACCATGCTCTTCCTCCCCGGCGCCTTCTTCGCCGCCATCTTCTCCATCGAGTCCCTGCCCAACCCGGCCAAGGAAGAGTTCTGGATCTTCTGGGCCTTTACGCTGCCGTCCACCATTCTCGTCTTCCTTGTCTGGCGCTGCCACCGCTGGTCGCAGAAGAAGTGGGAAAAGTACAAAAAGGCCAAGGCCGAGAGCAAGGAAAAGGCCAAGGCGGGAAAAAAGGGCAGCGTCAGTGACGGCAGTGTCATGGAAGCGCAGAACGGGAAGCAAGGCCACTGAAGAGGGGCACGGGGGCGCAGTTGTTCGCTGCTCGTACGTGGCACATGTTTGCTGCATGTACATGAGCACATGTTCTCTGCTTGTAAATAAGCACACGATAGTTCTACGATGATGACGATACCCCGGCGCGAACTATAATTTGCATCTCGATATAGGTACTCCAATTGAGTTTATTCGTTGCGTCTCTGCACTGCACTTCATGTCGACTTGTCCGTGCAGGGGTTCAAACGCGGCCGGGGGATACGGCGCCAGGAGTCGTGGTGAAACTCGCCGTGTGGCATGACCCCAAGACGACACTCTGTCTCTTCACCATGATCACGACCTCGGCCACGCACTCATCAGCCGAATCTCTCTTTTCAATTACATCCCGCAGCAGCCATGCTAGACACGTACCAGCTCAACCTCGCGCGGCCTCCTCCTAGCCTGAGGCGTTCTTCGTCGCGACGCGGCCCCTCCA
>NW_009276920.1:64519-69570 GCF_000150675.1 Verticillium dahliae VdLs.17 | reverse complement strand
GCCGGCGCGGGGGCGAGACGGGCCAGAGCGTGGCGGGGGGGCGGCGATCTCTCGGCGACGTTTGGGCTCATGAGCACCGTCAACAGCGTCGTGGCCATTGTCAGCGGCCTCGCGAGCGAGTGGCTCGTCGGGCTCGTCGGCACGTCGAGGGCGCCGTTTGGCGCGAGCGCCCTCCTCGTCGGCGCGGCAGCCGTGTGCATGCTCGTGGCATGGGTAGGTTGTCTTCGCTCCATACTCGGCGTGCCTGGCTGGGGACCTGAAACGTGGCACTGCAGCTGACAAGAACCAGGACGAGAACTACGGCGCAACAGGGACGTCCTCCGAGTCCGACGCGAAAAAGCAGGAGACGACTTCGACGACTGTGTCCCTGTGGAACACCCTCACGACGCCCGGCATGCTCGCCCTGACCGTGGCCTCGACAGCCTTCGAGGGCTCCATGTACCTCTTCGTCGTCCTCTGGGCTCCCGTCCTGGAACCCGTCGCCGCCTCGTCCTCATCCTCTCCAGAACCCCTCCCCTACGGCCTCATCTTCGCCTCCTTCATGTCGGCGACCCTGCTCTCGTCCCTCGCCTATCCACGCCTGACCGCCCACCTGTCCCCGCCCACACTGCTGGCCCTGCTGCTGGCGACGGCCTCGCTCCTCCTGCACGCCCTCGCCTCCCGCCCCGCGGGCCCGCAGCCCGCCTTCTGGCTCTTCTGCGCCTTCGAGGCCGTCGTCGGCGCCTACTTTCCCGCGCAGGCGACGCTCAAAAACGCCCTCGTCCCCGACGCCGTCCGCGCCCGCGCCTACGCCGCCCTGCGCGTGCCGCTCAACGTCTTCGTCGTGCTGAGCCTGCAGCTCATGGGCGAGGGGTCCGCCGACGCCGCGGGCCGTGTCTTTGCCGTCTGCGCGCTGCTCCTGCAGGTCGGCGCCGCGGGCGTGTGGGTCGTCGGCAGGCGGACCGGTGCCTCTTGAGTGCCCCCCGCCCCCCTCTCTCTCCGAGCCCGCCTGGCTGCTGTGTCTGCCGTGGCTCTGTAGTCTTTGACCCTGCGGCTTGGGGAGCTGCGTTGCTTGCACTGGGTTGCTTGCACCGTAGACAGGGGCCAATGCCCGCTCGGAGATGCCGCCGACGTCAGTTTAGACGACGGCCCTGCGAAACGTGCCACCGGAGACATCGCATCGCACCCGCGCCCACTGTCATCGGGCCTTTCGTCGCCGCGGCACCGCCGACGGGACTCGCGAGATGGTATCACCATGTTTGACCCAGATCAAGGCGGCCTCACCGCCCCCGCCGCCCCATTTGTGTAACAGTGCTGGTTTCACTTCGCGAACGTCAAGCGGTTCAAGCATCGTGGGACGCAGTTATCTAAGTCTCGGAAGGAAGGAAGGTAACCTGAAGCATCAACCTGGTATTAAGCGTCAAGTTTAGCGGCAAGCATCGATCGAAGAGAAGCAGAGATAATAATAATTATCGTTCTGGCGTGCGAGTCATCCAGCCCCGGATAAAGGGCAAATGCCCTTGAATACAAACCTCCCCTGGGGATCCTCCGTCGAGGAGTCGTGGGACAGACAAATGAGAGTAAAGAAGTGATGAATATGCAGAGAACGTAATGTGCATGCCACAACCCAAGCAACGCGTATGAACAAAGCTCCACCTCCGTAACCTCAGCGCCGCTCAGAGGACTCCGTATGAGGGCGTCTCTGTCGGGCACGGCACGTGAACCGTGACAAGCACCTCGACGACCTCCTTGGTAAGCGCCTTGACACGAGCTGGCCGAACGTCGGCGAGCCCGAACTTGGGGAGCTCCTCGTCCGTCTCGGGCGCGGCGACTTGGACCTCCTCGAGGTCGATCTTGAGGCTCGGCACCTTCTCGAGCGGGATCAAGGTTCCGTCGGGCTGCAGTCATGTTAGCTGGCGGCTGAAATGGCGACAGGTGGCCGAATAAGTGACTGACCTTTGTGATGCGTGCTTCGAGGTGATGGGTAAGCACCTCGCGCATGCCCAGTGCGGATGTGATGTTCAGGGAAAACGCCGCGTCTTGAATGGTCTGCTGCAGCGGGAATCTCTTCGTAACTCCTTGCCGTGCATGGGCATGCCCAGCAGGGCAAAGGAGCCGGCATGGCGTCCCTTGACGTACAGATCCACCATGGCGGGCAGGTCGAGCTCTGACCTCTCGACTTCGAGGTTGGCGTAATACTGAGGCTCGGCGACACCCCTGGCCTTCACAGCGCGGGGCGCCGTCGCCTGGCGCTGGGGACCGTACCACTTGTTGACGTATTGGGTGACTACGCGCTTCTGTTCTGCAGGGCTCTGCCTCCAAAACTCGATGGGTTCGTATGTGTAGCCCCAGTCGCCGATGTTGGTCATGTCCTCGCTGGTCAGGGGACCGCGCTCGTTCTCAAAGGGCCGAAGCGGAGACTTGGCTGTGACAGTGGTACCTTTTGGCGTGGCATAAAGACCGTCAGTCTTGTAGTTAAATTCGATTTTCCCGTTCTCGTAATGGAGGACCTGCCAGAAGGCAAGGATACGGTCGACGTTTACATGGTGGAGCATGCTGCTCTGCTGTTAGTGTTCCGACGAGGGTGGCATGCGGCATGCGGCCGAGGAGTATCGACAGTGAAGAACATACAACAAGGGCTCAAATCCAGATGTCTCTAGATAGACAAAGTCAAGTCCGCAGGCGGCGCGGATGTGAATCGATCCGTGAGGGCCCTCAATGCTGGAGCCGCCGTTGGCCGAGGTGCTGATTTCCGACCATGACTTGGCACGGCTGAGGGCAGTATACTTTCCAGTTCGTTAGCCCGCGGCATCTTCTCGTCCAAGTCGGCGTTCCTTACCACTTGACTCTTGAGGGAGATCTTCGACAGCAGCTCATTTGCCGACTTGGGATAGCTGTTGCCCTGTTGCGTGCACCGCTTCGTGTTGCCTACGCCACTGAACCTGCCATAGTCTCCGTCTTGTGCCGCCTGGGGATACTTGTAGGTGTAGAACGGGTTGAGTACTCTCAGCGGGCGCAGACCATCTCCGTAAGGTCTGTTGATGACGACCGTCTTTTGCGTGGTAACGGGAGGAACGCGAGAGTCAGACGCCCAGTCCCACCAGGCCGCACGCAGGCGATCAGCAGCCTCTACGTATTGCCTTCTGTACCTAGGGGGGTACGTCTGGGCGATTTCCTGTGCGTGCTTGACGAGAGTTTGCTGCGTCGCGTCAGTGCTCATCTCGCGTATCAACTGGCAGGGTAGTAGCCGACCTCATAAAGGCTCAAGTAGGCGCGATGCCACGTCCCAAACAAAGCCTCCTATTGATTGCGTTAGATCAAACTCTAAGAGTTTATTACACAATGAAACTTACATTATGGGGGCAATATCCTTGCTGAGCTCCCGTCTGAGCAGCGCCTGGTGGCCAAGGCCCGTATGGCTGCCCATGGATACCTTGAGAGGGTCAGCAACGAACATGATCGTCGCCAATTTACAGATTTCTGAGTGCTACTGACTGGCAATTTGAAAATAGGAGAGGGGATCCGTCTCGTTGGTTCGTTGCATGGCTTTCAGTGCGTCGACGTAAAGGTCCCTGGAGGTTGGGTTAGCGCATGCAGGTCGTTTCCGTCTCAGAAACCCGTGTCTCACTCACCACTGCGGGCCAGCCTCTTCGTAGAGGGCACTGATATTCCTCCTTGCAGGTGTCTCTCTCGTGAGGGGGTTGATGCCAGACTTGACGCCCACGACGGGATAATCTGTCCGCGCGTCCACCCAAGGGATGGTGGCAAGGGCGCAGAGCGCCGTGAAGGAGGGGAGAAGCATGGTTGCGTCAGTGGGTCGGATGCAAAAGAGTGTAGGAGACGATAGCCCATGTGCTGCTGCCCGCGGGGAGAGTCGAAAAAGGGGACGACGCGAGGGGGGGGGAGGACGCCCTCAGGGTTATATGTTCGAGAGGAGGCGGCCAGCACCGCCGAGACACACGCGCAACTCATGGTCTACGATCATCTCACTAAAAGGCCATTGTCCCTTCGGCTGTTTCGTCTTGCCTACCAAGCCCCTCCCTTGAGCTTCCAGTTTCCACCTGACCCATGGTGACAGCTCCACCAACCTTGTGGCCATGGGACATGGCATGTGTGCATAGGCATGTGCGTACCTGGGGCGCAGAGGGTCGCATATGGGGCTACGGGACAAGGATTCAAACAACACCCGATGTCCCCCAGCTTTCTGTTGGAGGCGATCAGAAGCCGGCAGCAGCACTGCGTTGGCGTTTGGTCGCTCGGCCGAGATTGGTTTGTCGATGAACGAACCCACGCACGGTACGACCGGGCTGGCTGGCTGGTCGGAATCCGAACGAGAATGGGAACCCCGGCACTGGTACTAGCTAGTCCCAGAATCAACCATCAATATCCCCTTCATCACACTCATCAGGGGCAGCCCAGCCCAGCCCAGCCCAGCCTGCTGATTCCCTGTTTGCTGGGTGGACTCGCAGCAAGCCGTTCGTTCCGCCTGAAGGGTGAGAGAGCGACCTGTGGATGGAGGTTATGGACATGTCGGAGGGATCAGAAAACACACATGGCAGCTGCATCATGGTAAGGGGCACGTCTCTCACCCTCTGCTGGGAAAGTCTTCATGCTGCCCTGCCACTGGATCAGCCCCTTCCCCTGGTCGGGGCAGGACGAAAGAGATCTGCACCCCACCCATCTTTTCCCCCTTTCGGATGATGTGGCCTCGTTGAGCATTGATGCTGCCAATTGGGCCAATGTCGATCAGACGAGTAGAAAACTGGTAGAGAGAAGAGGGAGCCGGCTGGGTAGGGCCCAAGGCAGCTCCCAGGGACACGACCTGTGTGGGCTGTGACGCAGATAAGCGCCAAAAAGAGCTGCCGTCCCACCAGGCGGGAGGTTCTATCGTCCTGCAGGCTGCCGATCAGCCCGGGGGGGTAATCAGGGACAAGCTGTCGTAACAGCGTCTTGGCGAACAGTGTTCACCGCCGCAGGCCCCTCCTGACGACGTCTCACTCATTGCGATCGACTGGGCCATGACATGACATGGTGTCCATCCAGCTAGCGCGGTGCATCGTAGGCGGGTGGCC
>NW_009276920.1:48683-64388 GCF_000150675.1 Verticillium dahliae VdLs.17 | reverse complement strand
GGAGAGGCGGTGGATGTCGCCATTGTGCCAGGGGCAATCAAAAGGGGTCGAAAATAAGAAACAGACCACCGGTTCAGTCAGTCTTGCTTTTCCTTCCTTAAGTCGCTCCTAGCCCAAGTGGCGATGGATCAGATCAGCGACCCGCGTGGGAGGACCAGAGAGAGCCTTGGCCGGCCCCGTTGGACAAAAAAAAGACTGGGACGAGTTGAAGCAAAGGGCGTCGCCATGGCGGTACAGCGTCGTCATTGCGACCAGACAAACATGCCACGCCGACCATGCGATGCAGCTACCCACGCAGGGCGAGCTTTGTTTGGGAAGATGGGCACCTCTGGCACGAGAGGTATCGTTGAAACCACGACTTTTGTTGTTGTTGTTGTTGTTTTTTCTTTTTTTTTCTTTTTGACCCGAGGAACACAGGTAGGTGCCATGAGGTACGACCAGAGCCAGGCAGGAGCTTCGCAGGCAGGAGCCCAGCCAGCCACCCACCACCATCAGCTGAGTCACCCACCACCGACAACCCCCTAATTGAATTGAACCACCGAGCCGCAACAGTCATCTCAGATCTCTGGTGCCGTACCAAGAGGTAATTACATGCGTAGCCTTCCTCTTCCCACATATGCAGTCCGGCGTGTCGGCTGTCCATGCCGTGTTACGAGGCGCGGGAGGGCTTCGGCGAAAAGTATTCGTATTGCTCACTTATAGTGCACTCCTACATTAACGTACCTTCCAGTCGGCTTCGTCTCACACAAGCCTTTCTTTTTGGACAAGCCTCCCACAACGACCCCAGAGAGGCACATTGTCAGTCAGCCTCACTACCGACCACGCTGTGGACTTTGCCTCGGAGACGTTGATGCTATGCCATCCCCTTTTGCTTCTTCAGTGCCTCGCAACTCATGTGATGGACAACAGAAGCCTTGTGACACACCGCCTTCAAAGTAGACGCCGGACGCCCGTCCTTGAACGAAATACAAACCACACTGCCGTGCGGTAAGCCCAAATCTCTTCGTTCGAACACAAACACGTTGAGAGAATATTCCTTGCCAAGTACCAATGCACTGTGGAATGCCATTTTGGTCTGCTTCCGAAGCAAGACATGCCAGGCGCATCTTCGTGAGTCGTTCGGTGGAAAACTCCCGAAAAGCGCCAACGACCGTTGGGCCTTTGACTTTGGTCCCGACCACCTCATAGAGTCTTCTCGAGGAGCACCAGCTCCTTGAAACCACTCTGCCACCTCTTTGTCTGCTCCGCAGTCGGCTTTGGCAGCGGACTACGAGCGGAGCCTCCGTAACCCATCCAGGCCTGCAATCCGGCCTTGACACCCACGACACCACCCTGAATCGCTGTCCAGTCGCCTTGGGACACGACGTCCTGGAACTTCTGCGCTTCCGCAACCTTTCCCGCTCGGAAGAGCTCGATGGTCCGGATGCAGGCCCTGGGTGCAATGTTGGCTAGTCCCGCCAGGATGCCGTGCCCCCCCGCGACGAGTGACTGGATGGAGAAATCTGCCGATCCGGCCAAGACCAGGAACTCAGGGCGCTCGTCATCGTAATTTTTGCATAGTCGTCGGGTCGCGTTTGCCACGCGGTTGAGTTTTCCCGTGTTGCCACAGGTGAGCTTGACGCCTACGATGTTGGCATGGCTGGAGAGCGTGATGATGGTATCGGAGGAAAGGTCCATGCCTCCCACAGCACCAGGGAAGTTGTAGATAATGATGGGGATCGGCGATGCATCCGCCACCTTGTTGAAGAATTCCAAAACCGTCTCCGATGACGGCGCAAAGAGGGGCGCGTAATAGGATGGCGGCAGCACCAGGGCGTAGTCACCGCCCACTGCCCAAGCTTCCTTGCAGTACTGGATGGTTTCACGCGTGCTCTGGCTACCGCATCCCACTATGATGGGCATGGAACGGAAACCCGCATCGTCAAGCGCCTGTCGCGTGGTGGCAGTGACTAGCTGGCGTTCTGCGTGCGTCAGATGGACCGCCTCGCCATTGGACCCTTGCGTGGCCAAGCCTGTCACACCCGCTCGTGCAAGTCGCACAGCATGGTGAGCTATCGTGTCCGTGTCAAGGTCTTCTGTCTCCGGTTCGAAGAAGCACATGGTGGGCACGTACACCCCGGGTAACAGTGGGCGAGCCGCATGGGCCGCCGGCTCGAGCGTGGAACTGTCGTAAGAGCTACTCAGAGAAGCCTGCGATCCCGTAGGGCTGATGTCACCCATTCTTAGTTCTGAGGATTGTGCTTGTCTGAACGAGAAATGGTTGAAGCCCGCTGTATAACTGCCAGTTGGTGACGAGGCGTCGTGATGAGGAGCCATGATGTGTCGGTGGACAGAGCAGAATAACCGGTGATGGGGTGGCGTGGCAGATGCAACGAGAATTCGCGTTGGAAGTAGTGTTAATGTATGACGAGATGCAGTGTGTCCAAGATATTTCATGGATCAGCCGTCGTTGAGGGCCAGCGACAAGCAGTCAGTAGGTATATGAAATAAGGATACAGGATTTGTCTCTAGATGGAATGCAGAAGAGGGCCTGGCTCGATAATCTGTGACGGGGTTCCAAGGCACTTATAGGGACTTGTCGGGGGGGTGATGTCCTCCGGGAGAGCCTCAACCTGGAACCCAGGCATAATTTCTTCCTGCCTGCTCATTGTTCGGCCTAGGCAAAGTCTCCGATATCCCCACACTAGTGGCGTGAGAGAACAATAGGCACTCGTGCTTCGCCGAGAGGGAGAAAGTGTCAAGTGCTCACGAGCCCGGAAATAGGGGCAGGGGTGCAGTTTGGTCTTTAAAAAGGTACCTGCAGGTATATGCCTGGGATCCGGCTGCATATGACCATTTGACGACCAATTTGTGGTGGCCCAAAACGAATCCTTAGCGCCGTTGTAATGCAGCTACACACAGTGTGAGACTACCTCTGTTCAAGCATCGGGAACGAGGCGGTTCCAATGAAGGAATTTTTTCCATAGACCTCCATGCTAGAGCTGTGCCAATGTCATCGACTTCGTGGGTCATGGCGTGGGGGTGGGGACTTGCAGACACTCCCGAATCGATGGCATATCTGAATGACAACCTTGGGCGTGGCACGAGCCTAAGGAATTGTTTTCTCACAGACCCTCGAGGGCGTCTGAATTGCCGGGAGGAGTACCGGAAAACGCCTGGACGGTACGAAAAGCAGAGCGGAATGAAGTAGGGATAAGCCCCCTCTGGGGAGAGTCCTTTGGGTCATGGTCCCAAACACCCGGGAAACCTTGTTGCTCTCGCAGGCTCGGGGCGACCGTTGACTGGCCTGGAAGCGTCGGGAACCGGCAGGTGCGGAGGCCTGGGAACAGCTGTCTATGGCTGGAGTGACCTGAGCACATAGTTTCTTGACTCGATCGAGGACGAGAGGGACAGTGTGGCTGCAGGCGATGGACGCTGAACACAGATCGCAAAGCGCCGAGAAAAGTTGTGGCAACAGTCTTTGACCAGTCTGATGTGTTTAGTTCGCGAAAGTCAAGTCTTGTTTGATGGAGATGCATGGAGCTGAAAACCATCGGCTACGCCATAATACAACAATGAGAGTAGAGTAAAGCAGGTCTCGGCCGTCGCGATCTGAGCCTGCTGCTTCTTTCGCTCTCCCATGTTCTGAACCAGGATCAAGTTTTTACTCACGAATCTTTGCCCAGGTACATGTAGGTACTTTGCATCCCTGTCAGAAGAGCTGTACGCTCTACGAAAGCCTGGCATGGGCTGATGGCTGACCTACAGGGATCGACATGTTGCCGCACCTGGTCATGGAGGACGGGGCAAGCCATGACGCAGCGGCCGAGGTACCTCATCGTCAACTTTGCTCCTCCTGGGCGAGAACAACAGACGTCTGATGTCGCTTCCAAGGTGGGGGGGTCCTGTTACGGATCCTGTGAAGTTCAGCGCTGCTGGAACTTGCGAGTCTGGTTCCGACGTAAGCAGGTCACACCGTGTTGATGTGCTGGCACGGATTTGGTTTGCATTGTGAAGCTGCATTGATGAGAAATGCGGAGGCCTCAGGGCAACAGCGCGCGAGCCGGCCGAGTCGCAGACCGGCAGGACGGCAGACTGGTGGATTCACCACCCCATGATCATGGTCGCTGGCGTCTGGACTTCCAGAGAGGCGGCAGCTGCACTGCACTCCACCAGGCTGCATCCCGAGCAACAGGCAGGTCGACGTGCGAGAGGGTGACTGTGGTGTGTCCGGTGACCAAGAGGGCGACCGGGGCTCTGTTCAGGCGTGTGTCGGGATGCAGATAAAGGGGACACGTGTGGCGGGCGGCGGAGGAGGCGAACGAATGGGTGTCGACCTTGTCACCCTTCTGGTCGTCGTGCGCTCGAGTAGCGGCTCCAGAGGCTGTCGTCGGTGAAGGCTGTGGTAGTGGTGGTGGGGGCCCAGTAGCGAGGTGATGGAAGCAAAACTGCAATCTATGGCTGCACGCTGATGGATCCAGAAAAGGGACAAGGGAGGAGAGCGCGGGGGCGGGGCGGAGTGTGCGCTGGGGGCGATGATGGTATCGATGAAGGAAATGGTGTTGTTGCAAGTAAAGACGTTCCTTGGTCCAATGCCATGGGCGGTTTGTAGTCTTCGGAACACCTGGATAGAGGCCGCACAGACCATTGCCTGATGTGGTCTTACCAGGTGTCGTCGCCGTCAGGATCGTCCGGGCCGGAGGTAGCTGCCCAAAGTTGAGAAAGCGCTTGGCAGATTTGCTCTTGCCCGAAGACTGGTGTGCAAATACAGTGCAGAGATCCAGGTCTACAAGAGATCTTGAAAAGCTGGAGAACCTCGTCTGAATCCTGGCTACGGTGCTGCTTCTCGCCATTTTTCTTGCTTCCCTCTTCATTATTCACGTGCTCATGCAAGCCTCGCCGCATTTGCGCCAGTCTAGGCACCTCATCATCCACCTACCTTATGGTGGAGACTTCCACCTGGTATGGTGAGGAAGTAGGCGCACTCTGTACAGTACTTCCCTAGGCAAGGTAGGTACCTTAGGTAGGTAGGTACCTTAGGTAGGTAGGTACCTTGGGTAAGGTAGACAGATGATGCCTGCCACGCAAAATCTCCTACTTGCTGCGCTGCGTATCTGGGAGTTACTTGATCGAGGGAAGCAGGCCCAGGCTCTGAGCATATCGTCATGACTACCGCACGGTGCAGCCAAATTGATTGCTTTTAATGGCGGTCACCAGACAGTTTCCTGTGCGCGCAGTATAGTCTCATAAACCTCATTAATCAGACCTTCAATTCTTCCAGCAATCAAGCACATTCTCGCGGCACCAATATTCTACAGACTCGCAGCTGACTGCAGTCTTGGCAGGAAAAAATGAGTCTGTCGTCTCTTCTGTGCATGCTCAACCCGACTCATACGGTCCTCTCCAGTCACCAGTCACGTCACTCATTGTTGTCGTCGCCGTTGGTTCGTGTGGAGAAGGAGCGAACACGCTCAATACCCCGCACATGTAACCCCGCCATCCACTGTACCTGCTCTTGCTGCTCCACCCTCGGATCACGGATGGCCTAAGCACGGCCACGGCCACGGCCAATTTTGCCTGGAATGGCCAACGACTTCATCTTTCAGGCATCGACAAGGGGGCCCGGCACCCGCAGAGTTTTGAGAAGCAATTATTCCCGATCACAGCCGATTCCCTCCTCAAAAGCGCACTGTACAGTCCCGTGGCCTGCCGAGCTGTGTGGATGCCCAACCTGTATACCTTGTCATACGGTGTTCGGCCTTAGCTGATGGCGGTCAAACACCACACTCACGATGTACGGGAAGTAAGATGATTCATCTTACGGCATGACAGATCTCCTGACCTTTTTCTATATGCAGAAAGTAGTGGCAGGGCTTCATTGGCCTGTGAACAGAGCAGCGAGCATACTGACCCGCCGGCAGCCTGATGGTATAGCGTTTCTGCGTCCCTTCGGCCTTCGGGCTCTTGACCCTCAAATTCCATGCAAGTGGCAGACTGGTACGCTTTTGAGCTTAGTCGAGGCTCGAGACTTAGGGGATTGCTTTGGGGCATAGTCTCATGTCAAAGAGCCGCCTCATGCTCCCCAGACTCTTCCCCGCATTCCCGAGGCGACACACCTGATGCGTTCTGCTTCATGGCTGCCAATGGGTTTGTCAACCCGCTCCTGGACCGATTGGTGCTTCCATAATAGCCACCTGAACAGACGGCAGCACAAGTCGCCACCCGAATTATGTAGGCTGTTGGTTCTTGACATACCGGGGCCTTCTACATCAGTGGATTGCAGGCGTACCTAGCTTGACACATGAACATGACGGCATGCTGTTACCTGAGATCAACAACCGACAGACTCTTGGTAGGTCGATTTCTTGCCGAATAGTCTCTTCAGACATCCTATTATCTGTCTTTAACTCGTGGTTGTCATATCAAGGAGCGCAAGGTCAAGACCAATGTGCAGCCAAAGACAAGCCCTCATTCTGGAACTGTCGTCTATCGCAACAAGTCTGGGCTTATACATGGCGTCTCCCAGCACCCTCTCGCTTCTTCAACCGGAGAAATTGAAAGCATGGCACACTCGCTTTTGACCGGTCTGGAAAATTATGAGGGAAGTGCGGAGCATCGTGCGGTCCATTGGACGTGCCTTTTCGTTTCGACCATTGCTACACACACCACACCGACCACTCACGCAGCTAGTGAACCCGCAGTCCAGCCCAATGCTGTCCGGATGTCCAACCTATGCACCCTCGGTAGTTGAGATATTGGGACCTACATTGATTCTGCTGATCTCTTAGCCCCAAGCTTACTACAACGTCACAGCCCGTACTTGGTTCACCAGCTTCGTCCATCTGTATGAGGCCACAGATGGAGACACGCCCTCGTCTCGACGAGAAATGACCTCCTGGAGCTCACTCATAGCAGTGATGACCTGTAACAGCATTCTTGAGCGGTCTATCCTGGTAACACCGGTTTTGACTACTTTGATTTTGGCTGTCAGTCTCGCTAGCCTGCACGACCGATACCCGTCTTGACAAAATGACATAATTGGCCAAGCCTCGCCAGCGACGCATGAACAAACATGCCTCCTACGACTTCATGCGGTGTTTCCTACACTGAAACATGTTCTTGGTGCTGCTGCGCCACGTTTATTTCGCCCATACCGCTGCTATAAATCCCTTTTTAAGAGCAAGGAAGTGCGGCGAGGTCCGCCCAGAGCTTAAATCCACTCTCACATAGCTCAGCATGGATGATGCCCTTCTCTGGTGAGATGATACCGCGTTTTAGAGATCATTGAGCTGCCTGATTGACCTTGTGGCTTGGTTGTCTCTGATGAGACCTTGTGTTAACATGCTTTCAAGCGCAAAATTTCGAATTAGCTTCTTGTGAAGCTCCTTCTTGTCAAGCTCCTCCAAACTGCAATTGACCAAAAGCCGGCAGTTTTGTCAAGCTCTTCCAAGCTGGTCACTTGTCTTCAACAGTATTCTTACGTCCTTGCACCCAGTTGATGTTGACGGAGGGAGAAACTCTGCCATACCATGGCTGGACCCTAGGCAGGCTGAGCTCAGGGCTCGGGAAGCATAGCTCGAGAGACAAACTCCTCAATGTGGTGATATATCACGAGGACATGAACTCTGAAGGCAGGGTGGAGGCAGTGTCACTGATCCGCTCCAGTATAACAAGATTGTCCCAGAAAACTGGGAAAGCAGAGAAAACTTCCATTATCATAATCAGCATACAGATGTCCAGCAACTTGCGACCACCACATCGCGAAGAACCACCAACCAATAATACACATGAAGAAGAAAACAGCTAATCAGAAAACACCCATCGTCCTCGAGGAGCTGATGCTCACATAAGAAAGAAAACAAACCCATGTGTCGTCCTGCCCATGCCCTTCTCAACCAGTACGAACCATCATAGCAGACATTACCAGATTACATCGAAACCAGCCTCGACGCTCCAGAGCTCATCCTCCCAACTGACACCAGGCTCGATAACATCCAAACCACCCTCAGAAACGAAGGCATTGTCACATTCCTCACCATGCTGACGCGCTGCAAGCTTTGCCTTGACCCACTCCCAGTACCTCGGATAGAAGCCTGCCTGCGACCAGTCCAGCAGGGCCAAAACCCGCCCGTCAGGGCCCACGATGACGTTGTCGGCGCAAAAGTTGCCGTGCGTGAACACGAAGTCGCCTCCTCTTGACTTTTTCAGGTGCATCACCACGTCAATGACCTCGGCCTCCTCCTCCTCATCGAGTGCAAACGATGCGACGGCGGCGATTCTCTCGACGAGAGCGTCGACAAAGCTTTCGTGAGATGAAAAGGGGCCGTACCGCTGACGAAACTCAGGGTTTCTGGGGTCAAACTCATGTAGGGGCTGGTTCGTCGTCTGCCGTAGCCAAAAGCGGTCCCGCAGTGGCAGGACAGGGAAGCTGTACGGTAACCAAACATGGTCTGGCGACGGCCTTATGCTGCGCACTTCGCGGAAGATGGAGGCCAGCTGCTCTCGGACGAATTGCTTCTGCTGCGCCGTCATGCTGGGCCAGGCCTCTGTGAGGGTCATGCCGGGTTCGTGGGATGTCATGAGAGTGTGCGTCCTGCTCAGTTCTGGTGCAAGCTGTGAGGAAGCGGGCGGCCAGAAGAGAGATATACCATCGTGGCCGGACTCTTGGGAGGAGACAAGGGTGTTGCTGCTGATGGTATGGGTCGCCGTGGAAGGCGGATGTGGTGATGGTGGTTCGTAGCCCACGGGCTCTGGAACTGGTACACCCATTCGACGCAGCATGATGAGGATGGCCTCATGAATCCCAAGGCTCAGGAGGTGGCGTTCTGCAATGGGATATCCCAAGAGACCCGCGTCGTTGTTCGATGCCATTGGCGAGTCAGGAGGCGTGACTGGCAGACCTCTCGCTGCGAGACATGCAAAGCCTCGCGACGCAGTGGTGGGGATCAAGGCAGGGTGAGCAGAGACGGGATGACGGGCAGAGAAAGGTGATGTTGGCGTGGGCGGCAAGTGGAGATGGAAGGCCGACTCGGCAGATCTCGAACTGGCGTTCATGATCATCCTCACCCGCGGGGCGGCACTGGGAGTCGGGACTTTACGCGAGGTGGGTAAAGAACGAAGCGGCGGCAGCGGATATGCATCGCGACTCGAGGCGAGATGGGATCTCCCCTTTATCATGATCCAGAACCCCAAGTCGGTGGCCCTCACTCCTCCTCCTTCATCTGATGTCAGGGTTTTCTCGAGGCGCCGTCAAGCTGCTTGGGCCCCCTCCCTTCCGTCGGAGGCTTACGCTTGGAGGCGGCAGTGACATGTCGGGCGAACCAAAGTTTGTCGGGTTTGAGGGCATCCCATACGCAGACAACTGCCTATTGCGACAAGCCCACGTTTCAGTGAAACCAAGATCCGTGGGCAAATGGGGCCAGGGTGGGTTCGTTGACGATCCTTGAGCCTGGCCGGGGCAAGGCGAGAGAAGGGGACAGGCAACAAGAGACGCAAGGCATCTGAGTTTGTACCTTTCCTGCCTTGTGTGTGCAAGGTTCATAACCGCTCGACTGGCGTTCGCGATGTCTTGCTGCCGCCTTGGAAGGGTTACATTGGCACACCACACACCACCATACTTCATACTTGGGACACCGGGCGTTCACCAATTTGGTCTTCACAGCGGCGCTCCGCCCACCGCCGCTCCCCGCAACCCACCGTCTGATCCGCGACACAGCTAAAGCGAACCACTCCGCCCCAAACCCCCCTTCTGAACGGTTCAACGACGAACCTCTGTCTCTCTCTCTCTCTCTCTCTCTCTCTCTCTCTTCCCTTTGACATACTCAAGGGTATGTCCGTCATGAAATGGTCTCCCACACCCTCGGTTCGCACCTCTCCAAGCGAACCCCTGCCAAGGTGTCATTTCTAGCCGTCTCTACCTTACCTTGCCTCCGAGCCGCGGGCCACTCCCTCCTTGGCCCTCAGTTCAGATTCGGGACGTCGGACGAAGCTGCGCCTTCTGATGCCTTTGTTCATCGGGGTTACATTCACAATACCGCTCGCTACCAAACCTCCTATTTCTCACATTCGGGGTAATAATCTGCCCATTCGTGGAAAACCTCCATATGAGAGCCCCCAATTAATCAAGCAGTTCTCCTCAAAGGTCGAACGAGTCTCAGGCCCAATTACCCTAATAAGAAAGTCTTCTACTTTCTTCTGCAGTTGGCCGCCGCCGTCATCTTTCAGCCAACGCCTTCAGGAAGCCCCCCCCCCCCCCCCAATCTGGACCTGTCCATTCCCATTCCGACCCCAAGACCTCATGGCGTCCCCAAACGGTTGTTCGATATTGCTTTCCCTTGCTTTGATTTCCTCCTGCTGCTGCTCCTCCTCCTCCCCAGGAAGATGGCCATCCTTGTTTGTAAACAGTCATCGGTGCACCGCCCATTTCCCTCCCCCAGGGCATGTGAAACGCGCATCACGTCCAAGCTCTTCATGCCGTCTTTCGAAATGCACACATCGCGTGAGCAAGCGCGGGGCCAGGGCATGAAGCGAGGAAACGGCCGTGAGGGCCAGAAACCAACCCAGGTAACCAGACTTGAAGCCGGTCCGGTCCGGTCAGTCAGTCAGCCAGCCCAGTGTGCGCAGCCCAGCCAGGCGGCATGATACAACCGAGCACCGTGCTCAGCCCCCCTCCTCTTCTCTCTCTCTGTCCCCGAACCTGACGGACGCCAACCCCTGGAAACCGCACACTGGTGATGTTTGGCTGGTGGTCGACATGCATACCGGGACAAACTGCCATTTGTCACGACGCCAGAAACTGCGATGCATGAGCCCATGGTTTCTGCCGTTCGTTTGAGGGAACGGTTCACAGCCTCAACTGTTTCTATAGGCCGCCTCGTATATGCGTTTCTTCTGGGGTGGCTTTGGCGGTTTGGCAACGGAGCCGTCGACTGCGCTGGAGTGCCGCTTGCTGAGTGGTGACAAGACCTCGTGCCGCTTACCGTGGTCAATGCTTCCTCGTTTTATCGTCTTCTCCATCACCATTTGTGCTCAAATCATAGTCAGACCCGTGTCTAGCCGCCTGGCCTCGCCATGTCGACGGCCTCATTGTGTTCGCGCTGCTCTCACAGAGTCGGTGCATGATTGCCAAAAATACGACTTTGGGTGACTGTTCGGCGAAGCGAACATGGCATCTTGAAACTTTCAACAGGCAATGGACGTCGAATCGCCGTACGTAATGACCATGCGACAATACCGAGAAGGCCAGCAACTTCCGTGCCGTCCACAAGAGCTCATTAGAACCGAAGGGTCCAGCTTTATCGTTCAGTTCTCCAGAGAGTTGAGAGCTGAAAAACTGGTGATGACGGCCTCTTTTGGGTAGTCGACGGAGGCCCGGCCATCATGCTCTGCTGTTCCTGTTGCGGAATCATTCAACTCTGTATCGGAGATGAGGCAACGCGCCATTCTGGCGGATGGTCGAGTATGCTATGGGGTATGCCACTGATAGAACTGCCAGAAACATCAGAGATGTCGGCCCTCATTCTATACCATTCGCCAAAGTCCGCCATCGCAACCTGCTATGCCGAGACGTATGGCATGGCTAGGTTCGTCCTGTACGGGGTATGCAGCACCCTCGGTAAGTATGCCATTTGAAGAATGACTGAGAGAGCCAGCGAACCGGTTGCAGGATACACGTTACCGTGCCTGCCCTCATCACATGTGTCGAGTGAGGTCCAACGTTAGGTGGCAAGATGAGGCACTCCGAGGCCGAGGACCTCTTGCCATGTCTTGTTGCCAGCGTTGAGTTCGCTCTGATGTTGTCATGCCATGTCCACGTTGACCTCCCGGCCAGCGTGAGCTACATGAGGCACTGGAAGAAGAAAAGGCCTCTACGCACAGCGTGTACAAGCCCCAGACATGCTGGTTGATGATCCTTTCCAGACCACAGAAGATGATGTTTTGATGAGGTCATCGATCTACCACTCAGCACGCAAGTACCGACGTTGTTTCATTATCATCAACAATGAGAACCCACAAGGTAGAAAGCCCGATGACCACGCTGTTACACGACGGTCAAGTGATTCGACACGAGACAGGGGATGCAGGCAGACCCAAGCGCCACGCCAACGTGTCACAGCATACCGAGGCCTGCAGCACGATCGATTGACAAGTCCTCAGCAAGCCGTCGGTGACACGGGCCCGGCATGGTTCCAAGAAGAGGGCGGCATGCGGTGTCACGATGCACTGCGCTGCCGGCATACAGGAACGCCCACGACGTGGTGGCACTTGGCGACTGACAACAAGTGACACCGATGGCGGTGAGTGCTGTATGTTCTAAATGCTAGATATCGGGCTGCAATGTTGCGGGTTTTTTTTTTTATATTTTTATTTTTTTTTACCTATGGCTAATGGATAGGTTGGTTAAGCTGTAGCTATCGCAGTAGGCCATGTCTCGCGCCTGCAGAGCATGGCAAGGGAAAAAAAACGAGAGCTCGCTGCAGACGGCAGTGTCAAGCTCGCTGCAGCCGGCAGAGTCAGGATCGGCAAAGAGTGAACAACAGACGTGAACATGCGGGTCATGCCACACGACGCTGATCACGTTAGCGAGGCGAGCTGCCAAAAGAAAGACGTCACAACCACCAGGAGACCATGGCAGTGAAGAAAGCCCACGTAGGTGCACTGCACTATCTACCTTAGCATACCTTACCTAGGTACATGTATCTGCACAATGGTCATTTACCGGTTGGAAGAGCGACCGAAAATCGGGGACACCGTCGGGTGGCACGGGCCAAGGCTCCGCCGATAGCTCGTGTTCGTGCGGGACTTCGGCTCACAAGGATCCAGAAAAGGAAGGGACTGTGGGGAGCAGTGCTGATGATTGCATCTTGGCCCGAACCATGCCGGGTCAAAGGGTTCGAGAAGATTTTGGAAACAAGATCTTCGTTGGTACGATGGCGGCAAAAAATCGGTCGCTGACGCGTGACCGAAAGTTGTCTTTGTCGGCAAGATGAACTCGGGCGATTTCGAGCGGTTGTGATATATTTAGCAGAGGCCGCCTAGCTAGCGCCGCGCGCCGAGATCAAGGTCCCGTGAACTTTGGAGGGGGTGCATTATGGGGGCAACACGAACCAAATGGGACCCCCCTCCCTCATCCCCTTCCAGACTCTTCTGTTAGGGCTGCAGGAGGGGTGGTCAACAAGGGACGTGACCAGACCCTGACGCGCCATCAGTCTTTCGGCCCATCAGTCTTTCGGGGTAGCCAGACGAAGAACACGGCGTGGCAGTGCATCAATTCCCCATCTGAGCTTCTCAGAATCGTTCTTTGCTTTGCTGGGTTCCCAATGTCTGATCGCAGAGACGAGGGTGCGGGCTGGCTGATAGTCGCTCGAGCTGACCACCGAACCCTGCAGGCTTCGAGACATGGAGTAGTCGAGATGTGCTGACGGCTGACGGCCAGGCCAGGCCAGGCCAGGCTTTTGTCGCAGAGCCCTGCAGAGTCCTCTGCCCGGACTTGTCTGCGAGTCAGCAGCCGGGGCGTTTCGACTGGCATCCGGAGGAAATGGGTGGAACAAGGAAAAGAAATCGGCAGCTGATGGGAACAGAACACACAAAGTCGGCAAACTCAAAAGTTGCCATCGTCATCCAGGGAGAAGAGTGCCGTCAGGATCGACTGTTGGATGGGCACAAGTATTGTGGTCCTGTCCCGACGACAGCCAACGTGATTGTGAGAAAACAAAGGTCGCTGGGTCGACGGTGAAGAGACGGCGGCTTGAAAATGAAGATCCAGGAGGGATCTGGGCGCGAGACACCAGGAGCCACAAAAGTGATGGAAAAAGGGGGGGCGCCAAAGGTAGGTGGGCGAAGAGGAAGATGAGGAAGATGACCAAAGAGGATGGGTCATCCTGGCAAGCCTGGGAGGACGGCTTTGTCTCAAACATACACCCACGACTATCTTCTTCAGCCAACAAGACGAGCGGAAGTGAGCTGGAGGGAAAGCGACTGCTTGAATCCATGGATCGAAGAATTGGCCGACAGGGCGTTTCAAAGGCTCGACGGCGACTTTGGGTCAAGACGTAGGTATCTATTGGATGACAGCCCTCGTACCAACTAGACTCGGTGTTTTGGAAAATCACAGTGCTACGTAACGCACGCTGTGCTGCCCCTCGATCTGAACCCCCATATGGAAGATGGTCACATGCACATGGAATACCAAGAGGTAGTTGCACCCCCATGAACAGCCATTCGTGAGGCGATGATAAGGGAAAATCCCAACTATTCACTCTTTCAGCCTGGCGCCAGGGCCCAGCGATGTGCGGCAGGGATCTGCGCCCGGCGCCGACCACAGGCGGACAAGCGGCGGACGGCGGGTGGCCGAACGGTATCGAATCGTGCCGTGCTCGTGCCCGTGCTCATCTCGTCACTTGCCACGAGCGTGCTTCGGATGGCAGGCTGGGTGCTGAGTAAGGCGCTTCAGAAATGCTGCTGTGACCGTCGTGTTGCGTCGGTCGGGTCGCAAGGTCGTACGGAGGGGTCATCAACATGGGCATTTACATGTACATATTCCATGTACATGTACGAAACGCAAGAGGGGCGACCGAGAGACTGGGGCGGTCGCATGCCAGCAACTGAATGCTGAGTGAACGAGAATGACCAAAAAGGCGAGTCAACAGGCCTGATGGATGGAATGGAAAATGACGATGACAGGTCGGGAAAGGCGTGGCATGCCCAAACACGAGGAGAAGCCAAGGAACGAACGGAGGGGCGAGGTCATCACGAGAGACGAGCGGAATGCCGCCCCAAAACCGGCCCCTGTTGGCTGGTGCCTGCGCCCCCCCCTCCAGATGCCTGAAGCGAGGTGGTTTTGAGCGTTGGGACATGCGCCAAGATGGAATGAGCAGGGGGGGTGGCTGCGGACTTATGCAGGCATCTTGGCGTACATGGTACGAATCTTGCGCTGCGTGTGCATTTGCATAAGGTATGACACGGCACCGCGGCGAACGCGAAGGCTCAATTGAGGCACCGCTCACGCCTACAGGACATACAGCGCCTACGCGTCCTCATGCCGACTGTATCTGGGGGGGCGCAGACTTGGGACGCCATCTGCCATTGGCTGCCTGTGCGACCTGCTGCCCCTTGGTAACGGCGCGTTGCTGGATCGGTGGACCCCTGAAATCTGCACCCCTTCCTTCTTCGACGGTGCCGTGAGGCCGGTCTATTCTCAGGGGCTGGCTGCGCTACTGCTCCTGCTGCCTACCCCTAACCTCCACCAAGCACGCTTGTGGGCTCCCAAGGCTCCTCCTGCCGCCAACCAAGGCTGCTTTGGGTCACCGATTCAGGCACGGAAATGACCCCCCCCTCCTTCCCCCCCAGCAATGCCTTCCCTTAGCAAGTCCCTTTGCCCCTGTCAACCTTCCCCTTGTCCCTTCACATCCCTGTCGTTCTTTCCCCCGGGCCCCCCAGAACATGGACCGCGCCTTACGAAATGACCTTGAACAGCCCATCGTATCGAGAAGATGGCGCCTGGGCACTCGGTTACGGGGGCAATGAACACCCATCACTGGATCGAGGTGCACGGGCTCGTCTCCATCCATCAGTACCCGCTTCAAGGGGGGGGGGGGGAAAGGTCATGCTGGTGCCGTCTGGTGGATCCTGGGCTCCTGAGGATAGAAAAAAAGGTAAAGGTTAGCTCATGTGTATGGATTAAAGATAAGATGCTTTTTTTTATTAAACCCCCGCTTCCGGGGTCAG
>NW_009276920.1:38749-48583 GCF_000150675.1 Verticillium dahliae VdLs.17 | reverse complement strand
AAAAAAAAAAAAAAAAAAAAAAAAAAAAAAAAAAAAAAAAAAAAAAAAAAAAAAAAAAAAAAAAAAAAAAGCCCCCGGGGGGGAGAAGAGAAAACACAAATATTTCTGATAAAAAAATCAGTCTAACTCCTCAGTCGAATGGATATATTTCAAACATTTCTGCCTCACCTCCATCTCTCATCACCCTACAACACGCCCCCCCCCTCTTCCTCCTCTTGTTTCTTCCTAGCACACAACTGCATCACTCGTTAATAGGCAGTCTTTGAACCTTCGTCAACCTTCGCTCAGTACCCTACCAGCCAATAATTCTTTCCACACACCCCATCACCAACAACAATATTCAAGATGGTTTCCAAGCTCTTCGCCGTGGCCCTGGCCGCCTCTTCCCTCGTCTCCGCCCAGACCTTCACCGACTGCGACCCCACCAAGAAGTGTAAGTCCCGTCTGGACTCTGGACACGCCCCATGCGCGGCGCCGTCTATACAATGCATGCTAACATGATCACCCCAGCCTGTGACCCCGACCCTGCCTTTGGCAAGACGGTCGACATTGACTTCACCAAGTCCAACGGCGAGGACTACCTCTACACCCTCCCCGGCACCAAGGTCACCTACGACAAGGAGAAGGGCGCCGTCTTCTCCATCCAGAAGGAGACCGATGCCCCCACCAAGGCCTCGCACAAGTTCATCTTCTTCGGTGAGCTCGAGTGCACCGTCCAGGCCGCCAACATGCAGGGCATTGTCACCTCGATCGTCCTGCAGTCCAAGGACCTCGACGAGATTGACTGGGAGTGGACCGGTGGCGACAACGCCAACGTCCAGACCAACTACTTCTCCAAGGGTGACACGACCACCTACGACCGCGGTGGCAAGCACGCCGTTGCCAACCCCCTCAACCAGTTCCACAAGTACGGCATCGTCTGGAACCAGAACAAGATTGACTGGACCATCGACGGCGCTGTCGTCCGCACCCTGAACGCCGCCGACGTGGGCGACAAGTACCCCCAGACCCCCATGCAGATCAAGATCGGAACCTGGCCTGCCGGCAACAAGAACACCCCCAAGGGCACCGTCGAGTGGGCCGGTGGCTACTCGGACTACGAGAAGGCTCCCTTCATCGGCTACTACCAGAACTGCAAGATTGTCGACTATGCCGGTGGCAACGACGCCGCCAGCGGCACCCCCAACGCCAAGGAGTACGTCTACGGCGACAAGTCTGGCAAGTGGCAGTCGATCAAGATTGTTACCGGTGACGGCAGCGACGACGATGAGAAGGACGAGACGACCACGTCTGCTCCTGCCACCAAGACCACCGCCGCCCCCAAGACCAAGACGGAGGAGGCCAGCGAGACGGAGACCGAGACGGAGACGGAGAAGGACGACGACGACAAGACCACCAGCACCACGGCCGCCGCCGCCGCCTCCACGACCCTGAGCTCCGTTGTCGTTTCGTCCACTGACGCCGCCGAGTCTACCGGCGCCTCTGCCACCACTTCCGGTGCCGACTCTGACTCTGCTGCCGCCTCGACCAGCGCCGGCGCCGCCTCGACGGTTGCCACCGCTCAGCCCGCCGGCGGCATGATGAACCGCGCCAACATGGCCATGGGCGCCATTGGCCTCTTCTTCGCCTTCATGCTGTAAACGGCTGATACATCTTTCGGCGATGATCAGACACAGAACGCGCGACAAGCACACAGTACAAAGGCCGGTTCGTCGGGAGAGCTCAATGTATAATTCCTACACTTCCTTGTCACACTCCTTCACGCGCCACACCCGGGCGTCACTGCTTCCGGCGTCTCCTCCCATGAAGGGGGTTGACTCTGGTAGGGGAGGGGCGTCGCGGGTGGTAGGACGACCTCTTCCTCAATACATTGGCTTTTATTTAATGCACATGGGCTCTTCCAGGGACTTGGATGCACGCAGCGGGTTCCACGTCCGGACCAGGCCGACCTTTACAGATATTTTTTTGATTTCATCTCAAGGTGTTTTCATGGCAGGCTCCGGGACATGGGCACGCGAAGGCCATGGGCATCAGGTAGCATGGCTTTTTGAGGCGACCTCTTGTGACGCGGAGCGTGGGCGGGCTTGCTTTGTAATTACGGTGACGATGATACCTCTAGATGGCGAGTAGTGTAGACGGATGGACCAATTGATTTTGATCAGTACAAGAAAAGATGATGCACCCTTTTCCCCGTGCTGTGTTTTGTTTGCCAAGCGTGTGATTCGTGCTGTGCGGCGCGTTGCTAATTTCCCGTTTCAGACCCCTGAGCCAACGGATCCAAGGCTAGGGGGCACTCATTTCCGCCGCCCAGACTTTTTTTCTTGGGACGCGGGGCTGCATTGGGCGGAGAGTGCTGAGGGATAAACAGTGCCGAAGCGGGAAGGAATCCATCTTGTCAACGATTCGGTTGCGCAGTTATGCAGTGCAAGGCAAAAGACGACGCGAAGTCGTTGCCGCTTCCTCTTTCGACAGTAGACTTTGACAGATAGACTTTCGATCTCGGGCTTCACATGGCGTCGTCTGCGAAGCTCAACTGAGTTACGGGACGCCAACGGGCCGGCGCCCGGATCGGGACAAGGGAGAATTAGAGGGGAATTAGAGGGGAGGGGGGGTAGGCCCCCCTGGAACTTGGAAGCGAGCGGAAGGATTCAACCCCGGAAATCAAATATACCTGAATACGATGCGAGAGCTGGGTTTGGTAAGAGATCGATGCAACTTTGATGATCGTTTCTTCGATGCCACTTTGATGATCGTTTCTTCGTGTGCAGCTAGGTTTTTCCTTCGAGGGGGACAGAATAGTCAGGGGGTTCAACTGGTTAGACGTTTGCTTACCCAAGGTACGGTACCTAGGTACTGAGGTAGGTATGGTACTTATATGTATACATGTCGGTGGAAAGGGGGTGCGTTGGTGGATCGTGCCTGATGTTAATCGGAAATCATCTCGTGAGGAAGCGACATTGCACTGCGAAAGGGGCAAGAGCAATGGGAAGCAGAAGTATATCGGACCTGTGCGTCATGGCGGATTCGATAAGCTTTGGGCACTCGCACGGTTTCATTTCAATCCTGAGCATGATATATGCTTTCCATTCTGCTCTGAAGTGGACAGACTGCCTGTCGTATGAGAGGAGATATCATCCCCCATCTTTCACGCCGATAGGGATGACACCCGTCTCTGCGCCCGTCTTGACGCGGCCCTATACCAAGTATGAATGAACCTTCCCGAAGTGTTTTCGAGCAGGTGCTGCATCTTCTGCTCGGAGCTGCTTTTGCCTTGAGACAGTGATCCGGGTTTTGGGTCGTGCCGTGCGGGCAAACACCTGGGGCGGCCAATGGGCATGGCGTACTGCACGATTCGATTCTGGGGGGCTTCGGCATCGTCGATTTCCGCACGACGTGATCGGCGACCTTGTGTGCCTACAGGGTCGACGGACCGAGTTGGTATGCCATGCTGCGAAGAAAGAAAGGCAAAAAAAATAAAGAAAGTCGGACCGGCACAATCGCTGTGCTTCAAGGCTTCGTAGACGATGGGGTGCAGACGTCATAGGTTGGGGGTCGTGGGAGCTTGGGAAGACCTTTACCGGCCGGTGCTGGAAGCGCCTCAAAAGGCCGAATGTGCCTCGTGGCCAGGACCGCTTGATCTGCCCCGATACACTACGATCGACAGCTTTTTATCCTCAGCAGACGATACGCACGAGGCGCACATACAGACACACGAGAGACCCCTGAAGCACAACAGGACAACCACCATGGCAGACGACTACAAGTTCGAGGGCTGGATCGGCCATGACGAGGCTTCGGTCAAGGGCAACATGGTCTGGGAGACATTTGAGCCCAAGGCTTGGGAAGACACAGATGTTGACATCAAAGTCACGCACAGCGGCATTTGCGGTTCGGACTTACACATGCTGCGCTCTGGCTGGGTAAGCTTTTCCACCATATCTGTGCTCGCCTTAGCCTGCCAGCCCACTCGCCTTCTGCAGAAAGCAGCTGACCACCAGAACAGGGCCCTGCGCCGTATCCGATCTGTGTCGGCCATGAAATCGTCGGCGTCGCCGTCCGTGTCGGCTCTCAAGCCTCGGGCGGCATTCAGCTCGGGGACCGCGTCGGCGTCGGTGCGCAGGCAGACAGCTGCTTCGGCCGCGGTGCCTCGGCGGGGTCGTGTGGTGAGTGCGATGAAGGCTCCGTCAACTACTGCCCTCGCGCCGTGCATACGTACGGCGGCTTCCACTTCAACGGAGGTAAGACGATGGGCGGCCACGCAACCTACCACCGATGTCCCTCGGCCTTCGTCATCAAGATTCCCGACGGCCTCGCGTCGGAGGACGCTGCGCCCATGCTTTGCGGCGGCGTTACCGTATACTCGCCCTTGCGGTTTCACGGGGCAGGGCCTGGCAAGACGGTGGGTATCGTTGGAGTCGGTGGCCTGGGCCATTTTGGCGTGCTCTTTGCGCGGGCCCTCGGTGCTGACCGCGTCGTGGGCATCAGCCGGAAGGCGGACAAGAGGGACGAGGTGCTGCAGATGGGCGCCGACGCGTACATATCGACAGACGGGGATGCCGACTGGGCCAAGGAGAACGCCAAGAGTATCGACATCATCATCTCGACTGTCAGCTCGAGCCGTATGCCCCTGCAGGAGTATCTGGGCCTGCTGCGGCGCGACGGCACCTTCGTCCAGGTGGGCAACCCGGATGACGGGCAGTTCTCGTTCCACCCGGGCCCGTTGCTTGCGGGGCGGGTCAAGATGACGGGTTCGGCCATCGGATCGCCGGCGGAGATTCGGGACATGTTTGACCTGAGCGTGCGCCAGGGGGTCAAGCCGTGGGTGCAGGTGCGGCCGATGGCGGATGCGAACGCAGCCATTGTGGATGTCGAGGAGGGTAAACCGCGGTATCGCTACGTCTTGGTGAATGAGGAGCAATGATGGGAGGGGGTTGAATATGAATATGGATGCTTCATGATGACACTGCCTTCATTTTCCTTGAATCGGTGTTGAAAACTGAGGAGCATCATCTCATCATGCAAGTCAGCATGCGTCTAGACAGCGCAGCAGTGGTACAACCTCTGGAGAGGCCAATCACAGGCGCGATGCCAACGTGATACCAATATAGCCTGAACCAGGCAATTGCCTGCCGGTCATCATTTACATCCATGCGGTCGGATATATGGTCCCCCAACGTTCACCTATCACCAAAGCTTAAGACGTCAAGACTACAGACGCCTCAACGCATCATGTCATCCGACCTCGCCGCCTTCCACGCCCTCCTCACCAGCCTCCCCACGCCGCGCATCCTCGCCCTCTGCGGCGCCGGCCTCTCGGCCTCCTCCGGCCTCCCCACCTCGCCACGCCCGAGGCCTTCGCCGCCGACCCGGCCGTCGCGCCGGGCCAGGGTTTGTGTTGTGCATGTCGAGGTCGGGCGCGACAGGCGGGAGGGGGTGGATTTCGTCTTGGAGGGGGATGCTGCTGTGCTGTTGCCGAGGATGCTGGAGCCTTTGATTGGGGCGTTGGAGGAATGAGCCGTGGTCTCGAGGGTTGCGTGTCGGGCGTCGGACTGTGGTTTACATGTACATGGTTGGGCTGTTGGAGGCTACTCGTGAGGACTTTTGAGGACGAGAAAGGCAGTGTAGATATTGCGTGAGTTCTGCCGGGATGCCTTGCTTTCAGAATCCCTTGTTACCTCTGTGAGATCGCGTCTGGGAAGATGTCTGAATATGCGAAGAAGCATGCGTGTCAGTTCTCATCCCATGCTATCATGCGTGTGCCCTGAGTTTGATGCCCTTGGACCATCTCTACAACAGGTAGCAGTTATGAACGATCGTCGGAACCTATTTCTTTTTCTGCTGCTCACCCGTGCCCAAGTCCTCGTCTCGGCGTACTACCACAGCAACGCCCGTACACAAAATGACCAGACCACCTAGTTCCACACCATGAGATATCCCAAGGCCAGGACTGACACGTCTAGTTGCAAGGTGATATTCTAGCAAGCAAATCATGAAATGCCACCAAACCCAACGAGACAGACACCTGTAAAAGATAGAAGACGACCTAGTGTTGCTCGACTCTAGACCCAAGGATCTTTATCTTTGGCCAAGTCAACTCAGCGCTCATGGTGAATACCAAAAGAGACAAACACAAAATCTTCACCCCCATCCGAGCCGTCTCCCCGCCCGCCGCCTCAACCGCACTCGCAGGCGCTGCCTCACCACCATATGCCCCGGTCACGCACGACGCCTGTTCATAGCACCATCATACTGAAAACCCATGCGCCATCCGGGCCCAGCGCCAGAGGGACATGTGTGAGCCGCGTCGTTCCGATTACGTTACCCCAGGCGGAGGCGCAGAACGCGGACGGCACGGCACGCGCACGCCACGATGGCGTGCCTCATGGCGTCATGGTCGCAATCCCGCTCACCTTCATACGGAAATCTTTCACTGGTATATAGGGTTTGCCACCCTGCTTTCATCTCCGGACAGCTTCAGACTCCAATACCATGCGGACAACTCGATTTCGCACCCCATTACTCAACATGAAAGAGTGGTACATCACGGCCTGAAGCTCCTGAGCCGCTGGTCTATCCCGAGAAGCATGCGGCCAGTCTCGACCTGCTCACCAAACTCCGACGCATGAGCCTTCGTCGTTGACAAGTCCATTTATTCATTTCGACATCGCTCTCTACATCATACGGTGCATACCAACTCGCGACATATCAAGGACACATCAAGTGCCCGAATCTTCTCCTTTGACCCTCAGGCCATCTACCACGTCCAGCTCATTCATTCCAGGATTCATTCCAGGGGTATTTGTATCGTCGTGAAACAAGGCTTGTCCTGCACGCAGGGTCCTTTACAATGTCGATCATCGCTCATGCTGTGTCCGCCTGACGGAAAGACAACTCTGTACGTCCTCAAATGAACATCCACCGAGAAGAGACCTCATCTCAACCTGTGCCCGGTGACTTCCGGACCATTAACCAGCCATTCTCGTCATGCCAACCGTCGGCGCAAAATCATCATACATGTCTTCATCACTGCTCTCGTCCACATCCTCCAAACTCTGGGGGCTGTGAGCATTGCTGGCGTCACGACTCGGCAGCCCGCTAAAGCTTCCCAGCGAAGGAGCACCGGCTAGGCTGCTCAGAGCCGACAAGCCACTCGGACCGCTGCTTACGCTCCCTGCAATGTCGGCCACGCTGCCGCTGCGGCTCATGGACGGCTTTTCTGGGAGCTTCTTTAGCAGTCCCGTGGATATGTCGAGCATCTTCATAGCGAATGCCGTCAGTCCCGTGCCTTCACCCGGCTTGGAGCTAACCGAAAGTGTCCCAGCGGTATCTCGCCAGGACTTCGGCGGATACCAGTCCGCCCTCCTCCCTCCCCCGGAGTCGTAGCCCAGAGGAGCGAGCCAAACGTGCCGATGAGGCGCAAAGTTCGTTTTTGACGCCGAAATACCCAAAAAGGAACGAATGTGCGAAGGGTTCAATCGGTTGACAAAGTCCATGGCCGAGATTAGGCGGGCTTTGGCTGCACTCCGACAAATATGATGGACGTACGGATCAAGGGCGGATGCGGGCGCAGCGAGCGAGCGGATGATACGTCGATGGAGGGTGATTTCAGTTGCGAAATATGCCAAGTGCAGATACCCAATGCTGGATAGGCGGCTGGTCGAAGCTGCCGAGGGCGTGAAGGAATTGTCCATGCGGATAGCCGTGGGTAGTCCTGCATACCACTCCTTGAGTTTCAGCTGGATTGGCTTGGCGAGAGACAGCACTAGATGCGTTCCCTGGGCTCCGCTGTTCGTAACTGTCTGCTTCGCCTGCAGCGTGTAGAACGTGTCGAGAATCTCGGAGAGAATCTGGGAGAGGTGCACCATCTGTGAAAAGAGTGTGCGGCCCCTCTCAATCTCCAGTTGATCCTCAGAGTCATTCTCGTCCCATTCAACGTCGGGAAAGTCGTGCTCTGTCAGAGGCCTTACGCCCCAGTTTGATGCAAAGATATGGGAAGGCCGACCATGCACAAGCGCTCCCCATTTATCTTGCATGTACAAGGCCCAAGCAAGCCGCTTCCTGAGACCCTTCTCCCAGGGCGGTATCTTCCATCCCGTGCAATCCAAGTGCAGGCCAAGTTCTTGGCCAATGGCCACCAGTTGCGCGGTCGGCGCCCACTGGTCGCCTTCTGGTCTCTGGGAGAGAAGCAGCCCGGCTTGTATGGTGGACAGCTTTGGTCGATACATGGCGTCTGACAGTGTTGTGCGCACCAGCCGCTCAAGTTCCCGTACATCAGGCCTGGGGATTCGCCGAAGATCTTCGTCATGATCCCACCAGTTGATTGCCAGTATGTAGACAGCAGCCAGCAGGGGTGGCGAGAATTCACGATAGCCTCGCTCGTACTTTTCCAAGAAAACCGTCTTTTGGATAATGGGAAACCCTGGATGGACGATGCGATAGTAGAGGTCGACGAGCTTCTTCCCATGGGGGCGAACGACAGCCTCGACCTCCTCGATGTCCTCCAGGGTATGCTCGTACCCTGGCGTGTTCATGTCCGGGAGCATGAGGAACGTCTCGTCGTCACTAACCTTGCGTAGGGTGCCTCGTGACAGGAGGCTCTCGTCGTGGGGATCAAAGGGTGAAAGGTTGATGAGGGATGGCTCAAAGTCGGTGGTTGGTCCGATGTACTGGCTGTAACGGTCGTTCTGGAGTCCCAGCGTTCGCTTGAGAAGGGTTGGGCCGCCGACGTTGGCCATGTCTTCGATGAATGAGCTGCTGCCGGCAGTGCTAGAGAGACTGGGTTGAGGTTGACGTCTCCGCCTGATATCAGACCTCCCTGGAGAGCTATTGGACCAATCACATGTTAGAGATCGTCAAGGGGAGCGTGACCAAGATGAGTGCCGATGAGGGTAGTATGATAGCAGAAGAGGGGGTGGAAGGAGGTGCATTCATGTAAGTAGGAAGAAAGTGGCGGAACCAGCCAAGCCGGAACGATGCGAGGCAGGCAGGCAGGCAGGCAGGACAGGGCCAAGGGGGAGGGGGGTGAGCGGGCGCCGCGCGAACCACGTGGAAGAGCACAAGACTGACTGACCTTCGCTTCCCGTCGTCGGCGAGATGACCGTTGAGTTTCCGTTTCCTTGCGGGGGGGCTCGAGACGAAAGAACATTCAGAGCCGCGGTTCTGGCAGGGCAGACAGCCCTCTTCGTCGTCGTCGGTCAGAGTGCACTTGATTCGGAAGCGCTGGCAAATGTCGCAAGGGCTTGGGGCTCGACCAGTGTAGGAGGCCTCGGCCGACTCGAGACCGGGCATGCTGCGGTAGGACTGGGAGGTGCTGCAGCTGTCTTGCCGATAGGAGTTTTGGCGGACGGGCTTAGGAGCGATGGCGATGGGAGCCGTCCTGATGACGGCAGGTTGATTGGATTTAGACATGCCGGGCAGTGGGCAGGTAATCAAGGGATATGTCGAGCAGAACAGTCAATCCGTAGGGCCACGGCAGCGATAGCGATAGCCGGGCTGGGTTGGGCCCCGTCCAAGAGGTCCGGGGTCGGGGGGTGGTGGTGCGTAGTATCGCGGGCTGCCGCGTTTCCAAAGGAGGTGATGGCGGAAATGCCAGGATCGTGATAGGCTTCTGAGGAGGTATCCGGAGGCGAAGTGGGCTCTCGGCAGCAAGGGCGTCAACGCCAAGCGTGTAACTCACTGCTCCAAGTGATGTAATGTGCCTGACAGCGAGGGTATCTGGCAGTTTCTGACAGCTCGGATAGGCTGGATTGCGGCGAGGCGTGGTGGTCGATGATGGCGAAATTGGGGAAGAAGGGGGCTTCGATCCCGTTAACACAAAACCACGAAACGGTTTGC
>NW_009276920.1:37555-38621 GCF_000150675.1 Verticillium dahliae VdLs.17 | reverse complement strand
GGGCGCAAGGGCTTCTTTTGTGTTTACATAAGGGGGAGATAAGGATGAGGACGAGTCGAATGAGATGGCGGGGGTCGGTGTTGCTCAGCGGGCACGAAGTCCGGAGACTGTGGGTTTCCCAAAACGTGACTGATGTGACTTGAAGGGATATATGGTAGGCAGATAACCCGGCCGCAGCTAGAGTGGGCGTGCCTCGATGTTGGTGCTGGGTTGCGGGCGTTTGGCAGATGCCGACTCTCTTCAGCTCGTCAGCTCTGTCGAGCTTGTCAAGAGGCCGAATGGATTTAAAGACCAGGGCCGCCTCACTTAGCCGCTGCGTGGTGTCGCACTGCTGTGGGGAGAGAGAGGCTATCGTCTCTGGGTTCGGAGCAGGAATCTCAAGTGACGACAGAAGCCAGGATGAGATAAGCCAGGGTTTTGTATGTCATTGGACCGCGATACAAAGAAATATGCAGTGGCTTTCGATCCTCACGGTTTGCTCAACACCAAGCTGAGGTCATGGCGAGAATCACAGGTTCGGCTGGTTTGGATGATTGATGCCTTATTTTGCGATTGCGGTTCAAAAGTGGTCCGTCGTAGGCTGGTCGCAGATGAGATGGGAAGAGAAAGAGAAGAAGGTGGAGAGAGAGAGAGGAATTGCGTGAAGGGAAAGGGCGAGGTAGAGAGGAAGGAAGGTTCGGTTCAGAAGGGGGCGTTCGACGAAGAACGTAAGGGGTCTGGGAAGGAAGCTTTCCGGGGCGAGGTACCACCTGGGCTTGGGCTTGAGCGTCGGGGGTTTAGGTCCAAGTGTGTTGACCAAGCAGAAGGTACGGAGAGGGTAAGTGAAGGGGTGCTGCCACCTTGGCTGGGTTAGGTACTCCAAGTACGCAGGCAAGACAGGGCAGGCAAGGGCGGGGCAGGCAGGTGAAGGCAAGTACCAAAAGAAGAGGCGCGCCAGACAAGAAGAAGGCAAGTACCCCGGCAAGCCAGGCAGGGGTCGCTAAGGTACTGGGGAATGGGGGAATGGATGAATCGACTGGGACCACACCGGACAAATCATCGAAATGAGAAACAAGCGTCGTCTTGA
>NW_009276920.1:23044-36998 GCF_000150675.1 Verticillium dahliae VdLs.17 | reverse complement strand
AGTGAGCCAAACGAGCCAGTGAACCACAGAGCCAGCGAGCCAGTCATCCCGAAGCATTACCGGAGCGGGGTGGTGCTGGTGCAGGGAGCTTGCTGGGCTAGTCCCTGACATGTGGAGGTACAGAAGTGCCTCTAGCGCAGTGCACGCCGGCTCTCCTGTCGCTGGCTGCCGAAAAGTCAGCCTCTTTGACGCTCGCTCTGCCTGCTCTCCTTTGGGAGGGGAGAGGGGCAGGCGGTCGACAGGCGGCGGAGGGGGGCTAGGGGGCCCGTGACGGTGGATTCGTCGGAGGCATTGCTAATAATCGGCCGTGGTTTCGCAGGCCTCACGGCGCTTCAGAGCTGGGTTTCCCAAACGAGCCATACGAGCCAAAAGATAAAGAACGCGCCTAGCGACGCAAGCTTATCTTGTCGCATCTGGAGACCTTGTTTCCAGGCCTGTGGCGAGGAGCGTACGAGACAGAAATACATAATGGTCACTGCAACAAGCCGCGCCCGAGGGCTGCCATTACGTGAGAGGAAAGGACGACCCTGCCGCATTTCGCCTGGGTTGGCGGCACCTCCAGAAGTTGTAACGTAATGGCCACCCCTGTCGAGTCAGAGGCTGGGATATCTGCCCATGCTCGCAGCTGCCCTGTCTTGCATTCGCTCTCGTCCTTTGCCTTGGCTGTGCCTTGGCTTTGGGGCGCCCCATTACACAAGTACAATAGTACATGTACAGTATCATCCACGAGGGCTCCTTCCTCAAGCGCATCGCGGGCAGGCTACTTGTACATGGCTGGCGTGTCGAGTCGTGTGTGTCTTGTGTGTGCATGCGTCTGTAAGTACAGCATGCTGCATCTTGAATAGGTAGGTTGTTCGTTGTTGCCCGACTGGTATCAATTCGTAGCGCCAATACCCTCATGACGCCATCCTGGCTCCGTGCTGCTTCTTGCCCTGCCTGCTCGCCCGCTCGCTGTCCACCGCTCTGTCGCCTGCCGCCTGCCGCTTGCCGCCTGTCGCTTGCAATGCGACAACGGAGTTGAGGAACACGGATGCGGGAAGGAGCGAGGGTCAAGGAAATGGCGCAGGACAACACAGGCAGGGACCACCCGGCTCACTCCGATATCTCTCGCCCTGGCCCATGCCTCGTCCTCGCGTCCTCGGGGATGGCACGACCGGCGGGACATGACATGGCCAAGAGATGCCCAAGATGGTACTCCAGCCTCGTTCGCCGACATTCTTCCCGAGGGCGAAACAAGCACCACACAACACACAACACACCACACGCGGAGATACAGATACGGATACGCAGAGATATTTCTACCGCCCACAGCCCGCACCCACATTCACGCACGTGAGGTTCACCACTGTTGAGTGGTGGAAACGCGGGGATTGCGCGGGGACGGGGGCCCTCCAGGCACCCAGGGCAACCAAGGGCTGGTTTGGCTACGAGTCGTCCCAATCAGCCGGATGCCATATCCAATCCTGGCCACATCCACGAGAGCCACTGGCCACACCCAAGAGAGCCACTGGCCACAATCAAGAGAGCCACCAGCCTGCTGGTCTTCGCCAATCTCAACACCAAGTCCTCATCCACGGCCGCTCATCCCTCAGCCACAGAGCAAAGTTCACGGGCCTCCCCCCACCACCACCATCGTGCATCAGTGCCGTCTGCGCCCGTTGCACCGCATCCAGCACAGTCTCACGTACGATTGCCTTTATTATGTACATGGCCGCTCACCACTGGGAGATGCAGCACCCCCACCTCCAGAATCGCCCGCAAAACCACCCAGCCTGTTCGCTTGTCCGACCCGAACCTCAGCCTCTTTGTCCACAGCCAGGCCCGACGCGGGGGCGGGGTTCTTGTGCTTGCCAACAACTGCATGGAGAAAATGAAAGGGTTCAGGGGTCCCATACCTCAGACCACACACATGCATGCACATCTGCGACTGCGAGGAGAGGACCACCTATCGTGAGGTCCTTCGCTGTCAGGCTTGGCGTAGTGCCTTGACCCTGACCCTTGACCCCGACGATGTACGTCACTTTACCCCAAATCCACCCTGCCCTCGACATGTGCCAGACAGGGTGAACCATCGTGAGGCTCATCGGCCGACTCACATGGCGCGGGCATGGCTGTCCCGCCTCTGCGGCCCGCCGGCTCATCCTGACACTAGCGCTGAGCCTGCCGACGGCCGCATATCGTGAGTTTTTCTTCCCTGGCGGCTTGGATCAAGTGGCCCGGCCACCGTCGGCGCCTCATTTGTCAACTGTTGATTCGCGTTTTGGCCAGCTGCGGAACAAGCACAGCGATTGCTTTTACCCAACAAATTTCCATGTCGGTCCGGCAATGCATCCCCTGCACCCCAATCTATTACCCAAACCATCCATCAACCTTTGCTGTGTTGTTTACCAAATCGCCGAAGCCTCGCGTTCATGGCGGCCCCAGGTGTTCACCAGACTGGCACCAACATGGAAATGGCGGCAGGCCTGTGACTTGGCGTTCTGTTGCATAAGCCGGAATACTGTCCTGGGCTGTTAACCGAGCAAAGCTTTCAATTTCGTGATCATGATCTGAGGCTCTAGGGCAGCGTGTGTCTTACCAAGCTTATCGCCTGATCAAGCGCTCCGTTCCACTCTCTCTCTCTCACACACACAAGCACACACACAAATAAGATAATTAGACAGTGTGGGTTTCGGACTGATATCCTCTCCAGCCATTCATGGTTTCTAGTCCCTGGATTGACTTTATGGGCGCCGTTCTCCGAGGCGCAGGAGCGGAACGAAACCAAGACTGTAATCAAGTCCTGGCATCTCGGAGGCGAACGTCACCGCTGCGCGATGAGGAGCCAGTACATGGGAAGCGAATATCACATTCCTGTCGCATCCAGCGGAATTTTGTTGATTCAACACCAAACCATCAATACGACATACTATGGCCAACTTGGTTTAGCGATCCTCTCTGGTTAGCAGGAGTTGCATTTTGGAGCAAAAACTGGCCAGCATGCATCACATACGTAGCGCGAGTCCAGCAGACTGTAGGGTTCATAACGTCGTGCTCATTCGTAAACAGCTCTATGACGGACTACTGGAGTATGACCAACTCGTCATCGTCGTCATCGTCGAGCGTGACCATTCTCCTCCCGGCATCCACCGGCAGCGCATCTCCGAGACTCTCACGTCCCGCCTCGCGAATGCCCTTTTCTGTCACAAACCGCGTCTTCTTCCGTACCGGTTGCCGGTCACTCTCGGGCTGGAATTTCTCCCCCTCCTTCATGCGGCCCAGCTTATCCTTGAGGTTCCCGCCCCAGCCGAACGCCGCTCCTCGGGCGGTACTGATTGTCGCCGTGGAACCTCCTGCTGTAGATATAGATTGCGAGCTGTCCGGCCGCTTCCGCTTCACGGGACCGAGGTGGACCGCATCGCGACCCTTGGGCGCTAGTAGACCCAGAGACTTGACATCTAGCTTGACGGGTGCGTCGCTGGCCGTGGACGTGAGCGACGCCGACGACCCGGAAGCTGGGATGGCCCTGGCCCTTGCCTCGTCACGCTGCCGGCCCGTCTGCACCATGTAGTCTCTGCCCGCGCCGCTGCCAATCTTGGTCAGCCGGTCGACAATGTCCCTCTCCTTCTCCTGCGCGACGAGCCGCCGCTTCAGCCCCTCCTTGCGCTCCTGCTTGTCGGCGAACCGATTGGCGCCATCAATGAGCTCCGCAGGCGTCATGCTCTTGCTGGCGAACCAGTGGCTGTGCGTCGACCGGTCATACGAGCCCGCCTTGGCGGCCTTGTCCGACTTGTCGCGCCCGTCCTTCCATACCACGTCTTGCGAGCGCAGCCGGTAGCCGCTGCGGTCGTTGGCGCCAAACTCGGCCTTGTTGACCTCCATGCGGTTGTGGCGCGCCCGGCTGATGGCCTCGTTGGTGTGAAACTCGCAGAACTGCGTGCGCTTGATGTTGACCCAGCTGCCGCAGGGATTGCCGTCTTTTTTGATCGACTTGCACGAGCCCAGATCGCGCGCGATGCCGACCTCGATGATGGTGTCTTCGTCCGAGTTGATGACTACGCTGAAGCGGCCGGCGCCGGCGCGGCCCTGCGGCGGCGGCATGATGGTCGGGTTGAGGATGGCCATGACGGTGCCCTTGCCGATCTTCCAGAAGCGGGTGAAGCCCGAGTTGAAGAGGAACAGCTCGAGCTCGAGCTCCAGGTCGACGACGGTGATGACCATGTACTTGCCGCGGTCGGCCTGCTGCACGCCGTTTCTGTCGGGGCGGGGCGGGTGCGCGCGGGGTTCGGAACGTTTGGCGACAATGGCGAAGAGGACAATGTCCTGTTCGATGTCGGGGAGCTCATACTCCGGCGCCTTGACCTGCTGACAGAGCTCCTTGATCGTCATGATCTTCTTGCCCGAGAGGTGACGCGTCAGCATGCTATGTGGGACGATGCGTCTCTTGAGGTGGTAGCTGGAGTAGGGCTCGAACGAGGTGGCTTCCGTCTCGGGCACGTCTTCGGGAGCTTTCCTTTTCTCCTTGCGCTTAGATGCACCCGGGGCTGCATCACCCATGATCTCTTCGCGGCTGAACTGGGGCGCCTCATCTGGTGGTGGAGGTGGCAGATCCACGGCCTTGCTCTTCAGGTCCTCAATCTCCGCCTGGCCGATACCGAACGCTGTGGTCCGTACCTGCCGGATACGCGCCAGCTTGTCGTTTCGGCCAGATTCCTCCGTTCGCGCTGCTGACAGACGCTCGTTGAAGCTCATGGGTCGAATGGCCT
This sequence comes from Verticillium dahliae VdLs.17, assembly GCF_000150675.1. NCBI lineage: Eukaryota > Fungi > Ascomycota > Sordariomycetes > Glomerellales > Plectosphaerellaceae > Verticillium > Verticillium dahliae. The sequence goes on along the minus strand of NW_009276920.1, from coordinate 32,253 downwards.
CAGGGGCACGCTGCGCCGAAGCGCCGTTTGAGCTCGGTGTTTGCGACCTCTTGAGATACCCCCCGAAAGACTGTTGCTGGGGCTGATGGGGCGGCTGGTTGTTTCCGTAGTCTGGATTCATCCGGACGCTCGGCGCTCTCTTGAGAGATATTGCTCTCGTCGTGCCCTCGATTCCCAGCAACACACGGGGCGACGTTTGCGGCGGGTCTGGCCGTGCCTTGCGCACTGGTGACGCGGGGACTTCGATGGGGCGTTGAGATGCGGATCGGTGTTCGGCGCCGGTTCTTTTGGGTATTGAGGGCGAGTCCTCGAGCCGTGATGCTGGTCCCGCCTCCGTCTTCCTGGCCCTTGCGCTCTGGAGCTTCTTCAACTTCAACCGAGCTTGGATTTCCTGGAGCTTGAGTTCCAATGTTTCCTCGTCATCTTCCTCGTCGCCCGTGGCGTCGTCACCGCCCGCCGTCGCGCCGTCAGATCTTGACGCACCCAAGCCGACAGTCCTTGACTTCTTCAAGGGAGACGGGGAAGGTGATGTTCGGTTGTTCATGCGCCGGTATCGTTCGCGGCCGCCGGGGGTGCTGAGGAGGGCTTCGTGCGGGGATCGCGGAGGCCATTGAGGCTCGTCGACGGGGGGAGCTGCAGCCATGTCAGTTGAGCCGTCCGACGAAACCTCACTACAGACTGTTGCGACGAACGGGGCGGCATCGCGCTGAGCGCAACGTTTTCAATCGGGGATTGGTATTGTTGCTGTTGCTGCTGCTGCTGCTGATATTGCTGTTGCTAAGGAAAGGGCCCTGTCCGCGTTCTTCGTTTCCTCTAATAACAAAGTTTGGCAGGCTATAGTACGACAGGCATCTCAGTCCCAGTGTCGACCGGGATGGCAGAGCCAACGGAGGCAGGTCTCCGCCGACGAACCTGCGCCAAACGGTTTCGAGATGGATGAACCTCGTGCTGGGATGGAAGGGGGAGAGATGCAACGAATTGAAGTGGAGAGGCTGGATAACTTGATGATGTACCAAACTTCTTGAAGGAATAGATAAATTGAAGCAATGCCAGGATCGAAATCGTTATCACACGTCAGAAAAGCCCCGATTGCTCGTCAAGGGTGACGATAAGGATGCGTTGGTCTGGGCTCTGGGAAGGGAGATGAAGCAAGTCGGGGGTCCCTCGCCGCTTTGGAGTCGTGGTCATCATGATGGTGTGTGAGAGTGTCTACTGGTGCCTGTGCACTAAAGTAGCGGGCTATAATGGGGTCCCTGTTCTGCGCGTCTTCGGACTTGGGGGACGCGTCCCACTTGGCATCCATTAACGCGTCTCATGGCCAATAACGCGCCGAGTGAAGCACAGCGTATACCTGCAACGCCTTGTCCGAGTTCAACCCAGCGGCTGTCGTTGTGCATATTTTTCTTGACGTTGCCTTCAGCTCTTCAATCGTTCCCTCCTGTTCTTGACTTGCGATCCTCTATTGATCTTGCTCAATACTCTTCAACTTCCCTCCGGCGCTCAGCAGACTCGCAAAAGCACAACCTCACAAACAGATCGCAACAATGGCGAGGACGAGAGCAACGAAGGCGGTTCCAAGCGCAAAGCCCGACACCAGCGAGACCTCAGCGCCAAAAACTCTGTATTCTCTACCCGAAGAAGCGGCAAACCCGCCCAAGGTGTTCATACTTCCGACAAAGGCCACCAAGGCAGCGCGAATCGTCTCCCTCCTGCATCCACGACACGCAAAACCTAGTCGATATCTCGTCTGCCCCGAGACGGGCATCTATGAATTCACAAAGATTGCGGCTCCCAAAACCACTCCGCGGAGCTGGCTGATCGAGACAAAACCTGGCAATCTCGAAGACGGAACCCCAGACGCTGGCGGCTCTCAGCTGCAAGCCCAAATCACCAATGGCGCCGACCTTTTCATCGCGACAGCTTTTGATCCCTTGTTTCTCATGCTCCCAGCTCTTTTCGGCCCTGCGACAACCAAGGATGATGCGAAGCGCTTGTTTCTGACCAGCGATGACCATTTCGACGCCATCTCCGATTCATCCTCGCACCTGTGTGAAGTTCTCAGGTGTCCCAAGACAAGATCACACTTTGAGGCCAGGATGGCCGTTATTTGCGACTCGGTAGATGCCGGAGACGAGAAGATGTTCCGCGTGAGCGACAAGAAGTTTGTGGATGTCATGATCGGCAAGGCAAAGGCCATGGGCGCAGCGCTTCCTCCCAGCATGGAGGAGAGGTTTGTCAAGAAGCCGCTCGAGGCCCCTCTCTCACTGCAAAAGAGCAATGCCGCCAAGGTCGAGACGAAGCCAGCAGCCGATGACGTCTCGACGCCGGGCGATTCTACACCGCGCACCGAGTCTGCAGAGTCTCAAGCCTCTGCGACGACTCTCGAGACGTCGGCATCCTTCGCGTCAGAGGCCTCCACTGCGGCCACTTCGGTCAACGAAGAAGCGACGGAGGACGCTGTGTTGAGCACGGCGAAAGCCCCCGAGGATGTGGTCGCGTTGCAGAAGCTCAGGGTTGCACTGGATTTCATCTGCGCCAGCTACGCCACGCCGGCCATCACAAGTCGTCTGCAGACGTATCTGCTGGACCCCGCGGTCTCCGGGGTGAATTTTGCGCCCCTGAATGCCTACCTCGAAGAGCTCACACAACTACGCATCGAGGCCGCTTCATCCATGTCGACGTCAAACTACTCCCGCAAGCGACACCTGGATGAGGAGGAGGAAGAAGTGCGTGCTGAGAAGAGGCGGAAGCTGGAAGACGAGAAGAAGAGGAAGGCCAACCAGAGCCGGGGGGTCAAAAACCTCCAAAAAGTCAACACAACGGGCATGAAGAAGATGAGCGACTTCTTCAAGAAGAAGTAGAACTGCAGGAAGAAACAGATTCTTTTGGGGTATCCCGTACAAAATCACACAAAAATGCGCAAAGCCCAGCAGCTCCCCTCCCACTGCCTTCCTCTCCTGTCACAACGCTACGTCGTGCCCCGTCCGCGGGATCCGGCCCGCGTACTTGTGCTCGAGGCGCCCCTGCCGATCCTGCTCCCTGTGGTTCCTGAGATGCTGGAGCCGCGGGTGTGCAAGGTGCCACGCGTGCCGCGAGACCTGACCCGTGCTGTAGCGCGACCTCGCACGCTGGGCGTCCGGCCGATCGTCGGCCTCGTGCGTTCGGCCTCTTCCTCCTCGCGCTTGCGACGGGCGGCTTCTCGCCTGCGCTCGTCTTCGGCCGCCTTGCGCTCGGCCGCCTGCTGCTTCTGGAGCGCCTCGGCCTCCATCTCCTGCATGTCCTGTGTGGCGCCGCGCCACTCGGGGTTGAGGATGAGGCGCTGGTTGTGCTCGGTCTGTGACAGGATACGAGTCCAGGTGTTGAGGAGGGTTGAAGCATTGCCGACGGTATGGGAGACGGTCTGGAGAGGGAAGAAGAGAAGAAGGTCAGCTCAAGGGTCTTTCTGACTCGACGGTCGGCGCCACATACGCCCATGTTGCTCTTGGCCTTCTCGAGCGTGCTTATGATGCCTTCGATCGAGGCGTTGATGTTGCGCACGCCCTCCAACTCTTTGCGCAAAACGGCGTCTCGGTCGTATTCGTCGGTGTCCTGGTTGGCAGGTGTCCGGGGCACTGGCGTTTTGGGTGTCTTGGGCGTCCTGGGGGTCTTGGGTCGCTCGGCGGGCTCGTTCTGGTCTGGAGACGCCCAGATGTCGGTTGTCGAATCGTCAAGGGGGTCTGACATGGTGTGCTCGGACTCAGGGTAGTTTCGCTCAGGTGTCAACGGCCAGCCGGGAAATGGTAGGGTTCGAAGCCGATGACCAGAATGTCGAGATAGCTTGTCACAGGGATGGCAGTGACGTTCTGTTTGTTTTGTTGCGACAGGTACCGATTGACTAACCTTACCTCGCTTTACTGACTGTCAGGGGTTTGAAGGTGGGATGGCTAGTGAGGGGTCGCACAGGTAGAAGTGTGCGCACGGGGCATTGCAGTACAAACGCGAAAATGACACGCGTCGACGCGGTGGCAGGGTGGACCCGCTTCGGTTTTAATGAGAAATGGGGCTGGTTAATGAGTTAATGAGGGAGGCTGGGGGGATCCACCAGCCACCTGTCTACGTTCTGTGTGTCTGTCTGCACCCATCAATGTCAAAGTCCCCTGGCGCCATGTTGTTCCGCTCGTCCAATCCTGCATTCCATTCCATTCCCACAACCCACCTCGTAACCACCCAGCAACAACCCAGACCAACATCATTGTCACCTCAACATCGCTCGACAACACCGACAAGTTTCAATTTCCACCGCTTTGTGCTCATCGTGCTCGACACCTCGGATTTTCAATATCGATATTCATAATCTGGTGTGCCTTTCGCATCCTTCAACGCCCCATACGCGCTCACCGATTCCACTCGAAGCGGCTCGTGGATCCCCGCCGACGCCATCCCTTGGAAAACTCGGAGGCCATCCACAACTGTGACGGGAGACCAAAATCGACATCGAACGCACTCCCACTTGGACATTGCACACACAGTGCACTTGACGAGGAAGGAAGGCCCAACATCGGCGCCCACAAAGGAACAACAATAGCCCATTCATCCGCGACTGCCTCCCAAGGCTAGTCAACACCCGCAACCATGGCGACCTTTGCAACCTCGACACCTTCACCCCAGCCATCAGGCATCCGCACTCCTCCCACACCCAAGCACGGCTACAGCGACCACTGGGAGCCCTACTCGCCGCGCAAGTCAGCCCGCATCTCTTCGCAGCGCGCAACCCACCGAACGCCCTCTCCCTCTTCATCTCACCGCACACCTCGCACGACCAGGAAATCCACCGTCGCCGCGACAGCCATCATGTCGCCCGCCTTTTCGCCTCAGAAGAGGCGCCTTCCTGCTCTCGATGCCGTGCACCGTGCGTCATCGTCAAGGAGCGTTGCTCACACCCACGGCCACGACAAGGAGGAGCAGGACGAATCGCGAGCGGCAGCCTTTCACCGTCGCTCCGGCATGCTGCCCACGCCTGTGAAGACCCCTAGGAAGGCACCGACCGAGACGCAGGCCGCGAGTATCGAGGCTGTTGCCCGCAACCTGTTTGTTGACGACGACGCTCTGACGACACCCCTGAAGAAGCGTACACCTAAGAAGTACACGGGCATGTCTCTGGAGAGCTTCACCGCCGAGGCTGTCCAAGACGATATCCAGATCTTCACCGACTCGCACGACCGCGTGCCCGAGGTCGACAACAGCGTCGAGAACCCCTTCTACGGCTCCAACACGGAGGCACAGCCCGAGCCGCGCCTTCGCCGAAGCAAGCGCAAGGTGACCGTACCCGGAGAAGGCGCTCAGCACGTGGATGAAGCTCTTCAGCGTGAGGACGGAATGGTCTATGTCTTGTGAGTAATCCTCCGTTCCTTCCCTCCCTGTGAGCCTGGTAGCTGACTGTGCGATTTAGCCGTGGCAAGAAGGTGTTCCGCAAGTTCGCCGATAACGACGACGGCCTTGACGAGGAGGCGGCACTGGAGGCTCATCTCGGCCGTCCCCTCACTCGGTCGTCCATCAAGCCCCGCCGCCTGTTCCAGCGCACTGAGCCTCCCGAGATTCTCGTTACGCCCGAGGATGAGGAAGCGCTCACTGACATTGAGGATCATCACATGGATGAGGAGGACAAGGTCGAGGAGACGCCCGAGACGCCAGTTGCCGAGGATTCCTGCCCCGCCACTCCTGCCGCACCCCGATTCGGCCCCGCTGCCACGCCTCCTGGCACGCGCCGCACCACTCGCTTCCTCTCCAAGAGCGAGGATGCGACACCCTCCAGAGCCAAGACGGGCCGCACGCTCTTTGAAGATTGGCGTCGTGTCAAGAGCCGACCTGACAGCACAGAGCGTACGACCAAGAGGCCTGCCGGCGATGAGCTCAGCGCAGCCACACCCAAACGCACCAGGTCCTAGATGTGTCTGGGGCTCTGACCCGTTCTCTGACTTGGTCTCTGTGGTTCTTTGGCCTTTTTCTGCTTCACTTCGGTAATCTTCTCTTTCCTCGACACATGGCGAATCATGATGATGATTCACCTGACTGGGCATGACTGGCTGTTCTATATCCCTACTCTTTCTTTCTGTTGGCTGGAAGAGCAGACAGCGCCGGTGTCCGAGGTTTTTGTGTACACTTTTCTCTACATGACGCATTTGGTTTGCGAGGCCCTCTTTCGGCCTTTGGTTTTTTTTTCGTTTTTCTGTTTTTACATGATGACTGGTAACGGATATCCGCTGTGGCCCGCTCGAGGCATAGCATCAAGGGAGAAAAGGGAGCGAAGTGTAATTACGCCCTGTTGCCAGTCATGTCAGATATGGGAATGGGTTTCGGCGGAGGGGAACATAACTCCGTAGGTAGCAACTTTTCTTTTTCTCTTCCTCAGGTAGGTTGGCAGCAGGCTCGCGGTGTCAGGTCAGGGCAAGGCATGACAGAATGATTCCCCCTCAATACGACTTGCTTGGACCTATTGCTTGGCCATTCGTGACGTGTGTTTTACGTGGTGTGTCATGGAACATTGTGTCATGGAACAAACAGCTGTGACAATACCGGAGCATTTGATGACCAACAACAGGCCAACGGCAAACACCCACCACATGTTAGCCCCACGAAGAGAAGAGACCAAGGAAGAGAAGAGACCAAGAGAATGTACATGTAGAGGCCCGTTCCGAGGCAATAGCGCAATGGCGTGGATTGGGCGTCGATGAGCATCGAGGAACCCCACTATTGCATCCCACTTCGCTCGACCCACAACGCTCAACCGCCACCATCTTCTTCACGACCCCTCCTCTCGGTCTTACCCTCACCTCACCTCACCTCACCTCCATCTCTCCTCCTCTCATCTCCTTCTTGCTTGCAGTCTCGGGCATTTCAACGTAGAGTTTCTGCATCGGCAGACACACGACAAGACACGATGCACATCCTCGTGACCAACGACGACGGCCCCCCCTCGCCCCATTCGTCCCCCTACGTCGCGTCCCTCGTCGCCGAGCTCAAGAAGGCGGGCCACACCGTCTCGGTCTGCCTCCCTCACACGCAGCGGTCCTGGATCGGCAAGGCCCACATCATCGGCCAGTCCGTCAAGCCCGTCTACTACACGCCGTCGCCGAACCTGTACGGCGATGACGCCGAGGGCACCATCCACACGCGGCCCACGACGTCGGACCCCGCGACGCCCGGCACCTTTGACGCCGACAAGGAATGGGTGCTCGTCGACGGCACGCCGGCCTCGTGCGTCCAGATCGGGCTGCACCACTTCTTCGCCGAGCGCGGCCCCGTCGACCTCGTCGTCAGCGGGCCCAACTACGGCCGCAACACGACGGCCGTCTTTGCCCTGTCGAGCGGCACCCTCGGCGGCGCCATGGAGGGCGCCATCTGCGGCAGGAAGGCCATCGCCCTGAGCTACGCCTTCTTCTCGCGCAACCACGACCCCGTCATCATCGGCGGCGCCGCGCGCCACGGCGTCCGCGTCATTGAGAGGCTGTACGCCGACTGGCCCGCCGACGCCAGCGTCGACCTCTACAGCGTCAACGTGCCGCTCGTCGAGGGCGTCGAGACCCACAAGACGCTGTGGACCGCCGTGCTGCAGAACTACTGGCACGACGCCGGCTGCTTCCAGGAGCTCGACGGCGATGCCGCCGACGAGGTGGTCGAGGAGGAGAGGATACGCGAGGGCCAGGGCGGCGAGGTCCAGGGCGGCGAGAGGAAGGCCGACGAGCTGCTGCACAAGCACAGGCAGAGGCAGAGGCACTTCAAGTGGGCGCCGTCTTTTGGCGGCGTCTACAAGAGCGTCGAGGATGCGCCGCCCGGCAACGATGGCTGGGCTGTCGAGAAGGGATACACAAGGTGAGAACACTCTCTTCTGCAATTTCCCCCTTGTTTTTTTCTCCTTCTTTTTCTTTTCTCTTTTTCCTCTTTCTCAGGATCCCCACTGACAGGCACAGCGTCACGGCCTTGAAGGCAAACTTCTGGCACGCCGCGGAGCATCTGCATGAGAAAGAGCTGGTTCTGTGAGTACATATGCCTTGCTTTTTGACACTCCCCCCCTTTTTTCTTTCTCTTGAGCAGGGAGCGGGCACCTGGAGATGCGAGATATACGGAGGGTCAGCTCTGGTGCCAGGTTCGGGGTCGACGAGCAACAGACGGACATGACTGCGATCGAGCGAGGACAAGAACCTCCCCCACCAAGCAACGCTTGCTTGCCTGTATCCTACGCAGAAACCGGCAGAACCCATATAATAGAGCAAAGTCTTACGCTTGTGTTTACTAGTTCGCCGCCCCTGGAGGAGAAGGCTAAGACGCGCAGCCAGCAACTACCCCTGCGGCCCGCCGTGGCCCAGAAGCCGGAACAGGCAGAGGCGGCCAAGTGCTACGCCGTTGTCGATTACGGCGACGAATACGTCCAGCCCCTGATCCTGGACGCCATGAACTCCCTCCTGCCCGAGGGATCCTGGGAGTTGCTGCCCCACACGCCATCATCGTCAGCTGATCAAGTCCTGTCGCTGGCGAACATTGTCCCCTCGCCGACGGCCAAACTCGTGCAGATTGCACCCTACGAGACGCTTGACTTTGAGTACGCCGCCGACCACTCGTCCACCGTGCTCATCAACAGCTACATGATCCGCAAGGCTCTCATCCGGAAGCACTACCTGTCCGCGACGGTGGAGACGTGGTCCGCCAAGCACCCGTCCTCGTCGCTGGCCACGGGCGTCAAGCGCAGCGAGCACTTTGAGCTCGACTACGCCGAGTTTCTCGACGACGCCCTCGTCGAGGCCTTTGACCTGCGCGAGAGCCTCGAGCGGAACGAAGAAAAGGAAGACCCGGCGCAGCGGGACTGGTGGATCCTCAAGCCCGGCATGAGCGATCGCGGCCAGGGCATTCGGCTCTTCAGCACGCAGGACGAGCTGCAAGCCATCTTTGACGGATGGGAGGCCGACAGGCCCGACAGCGATGCCGGCCAAGACGAAGACGAAGACGAAGAAGCAGCCGGCGGCGGCGGCGACCGCGACGGCAGCGGCGACTACATCACGACATCGCACCTGCGCCACTTTGTCGCCCAGCCGTACATCCACCCGCCGCTGCTCCTCGACACGGACAGCCGCAAGTTCCACATCCGCACCTACGTCCTGACCGTCGGCTGCCTGTCCGTATACGTCTACAGCGACATGCTCGCGCTCTTCGCGGGCGCGCCGTACGCGCCGCCGTGG
>NW_009276920.1:9510-22868 GCF_000150675.1 Verticillium dahliae VdLs.17 | reverse complement strand
CCTTCGAGGGCGCCGGCGCGCGGCAATGACCGGTGCACTTTTCAGCCGCTGCCCGGCGCGTTCGAAGTGTACGGGCTCGACTTCCTCGTCCGATGCCGCGGGCGAGGCCTGGCTGCTTGAGGTCAACGCCTTTCCCGGACTTTAAGCAGAGCGGCGACGGCCGGACGGGGCAGGTCGTGGCTGGCTTCTGGCGGGGCGTCGTGCGGACGGCTGTGGCGGGGTTCTTCGGCGTCGAGACTCCCGCCGCCGGAGAGGGGGAGGGCACGATGGAACTTGTGAGGGAGGTTGATCTGGGTCGGAGGTGATCTTTGGCCCGCTCAGTCTCTGGCGCGTGTGTCTGCATGGGACATGGGGTTTGGATGGTGTTCCGGGTTATCAAAATGGTCAACTATGGGGCAAAAAGTTTTGTGTTCTTGCGTTCTGGATGAAGCACGGCGAGAGAGGCTTGCAGGCCAGGGTTAGACGGTAATGCTTCAGACTGGTGTTTTCATGCTCCCGTGTCACAGCTCGCGACACTCGCGTGCGATCATAGGACTGTCACGTTTGATCATGTCTTGTGACTGAGTGTGGTGAAGCACCCCGCATGACGCTTCGTGAACTTACATTGGGTGGCTTGGCTTGCGGACATGCAACTGAGGGTCTCACGCAGTTGAAACTGTCGAGAGCCTCGTGACAATAGCATGATATGCTGCGCATGTGGTCTGAACATGGCTACTGGATGGGGCTGTGTCCATCCTGCCGATGGCCCCCTCGAAGGAAGCAGCTGTGCGGACCACTGGACAACTTGATACAACGAACAGTGCTCTATCAGCCTCAGAGTGTCGATGGTTCTTCAATTACAAGAAGGCCATATCAATGCCTGAGATCAGCCTTCGATACTTGATCGATCGAAAGCATCCATACCTTCTCAATCGCGGGTGCTCATGACACAACGATAGGATGAGACCAGAAAATAACAGACCCTAGGAGATATCATCGGATGTCATGAAAGTACCTAGCCAGGCTTCTCCCTTGCCTTGTGCGCGAATCAAGCTCATGGGCATGGGGCCTTGGGGCATACGAGGGTCGCTACCAAAGTGGGAGCACCCCAGCACCAACGCAGCACCAAGGCGCACTCTGCATGTTGCGCATGATATCATTCCGATTGGGATCACCTCGCCCCATGGCTGTCAATTTTGTCGAACCAAAGTCTACGTCCAGAAACATGCCACGCAAGTTGTCGCTCATTTCAGACGGGCTAACCTGATCTTGAGTTTGCCTTGCAAGCTTGTACGGTCCTGATACCGACGAAAACCATCGGATCGTGTCTTCCACGGCGCACGTAGAGTTTCGTCGAGCCACTCAGCCTCCAAGACCAAATCTACAGTGCGACACACATGTTCCAAAGACGCCGATGGACACCACGATTGATATCACGACAGATGCAACCCACTGAGGCAAGCCAAACCGAGCCAAGAGCTCGGCCGGTTTCGCAATAAGGCAACCCCAAACGAGGATGGAAGCGCGGATAGGCAAAATGCAGTGCAGATCCGACAGGTTGAGACGGGCGGGAATAACACTGGGAGGCACAGACGCATTGAAGCTTTGCCGTGCTGAAGACGAGGTCCCGTTTCGTACCAAACAACCCGTCACCCTTGGACAGGGCGAGTGGCTCAGGCGCCAGAGTCGGGCGGTTTGAGGCGCTTGGTGTGAAGCGCCCGTCTTTGGGGCTAAAGGGGGCGTGGCACTCGTCTTGTTTCGCTCCATCTTTTCTGTGTGTGCTGGGCAGTTTTCGTCCCAAGGGGCTCTCAGCGAACATGATTGGAGCTGGATTCGCGGTTTGCTTCTTCTTCACGCCTGATTGATGACAGCTCACGTCGGTCCTCCCAAGGCCTCCTGAGGAGTACGTACGTAGACACGTGCCCATTGACCAATCTTGGTGTCAAATTGGCAGTTCCGAACAGCCGTTCACTCCCTTGTCTGCCGCGGTCAATTTTGCAGTGCTCGGGGGGATGGGCCAGGGGTGGAGCTTGGCATGGCACGGAGATCATGCCAAGAAACGAGATGAGCGTCCCTTGTCGGTTTGGTTGGCCAATGTTCCAAGTTCGCTGGGCCTGGTTGTTTCTAGACGGGGTGGAGATTTGTCGGCCCTGGAGGTATTGTCAACAAGGCGATTGTAATGAGACGAAGGGAGGGAGGGAGGGAGGGAGGGAGGGAGGGAGAGAGGAAGCTTGGCCATCAGATGCAAACCAAGACGGCTGGAAGAAGGCGAGAAAACCATGTCATTGTTGGCCTGACCAGGCTGGGCCAGCCCAGTGCCTGGGAGCTTCGTGTTGAGACCATTTTGCGTACTTGTACCATGTAGCTCACTCTGAACCCCCCCTGCTTGCTCGCTCGCTGGGTACCTGTACCAAGCAAGCCGAGGTGAAAAGGCTTATACTTGCACAACAAACAGGTGAATATGGTTTACAAACAGCGGTAGCCATGCGGGAACACGAGGCACCAAGGACCAACGGCAGCAGACGGAGCGCATGCCCGCCCCATCCGCCCACAGTCGCATTCCGGGGTACCTCTCGAGAAGGTCAGAAAGAGGAGCGGATAGGGCGCGTAGCTGAGGCAACTGGCGATTGGCATGATGCCCGCTCGATGTTGTGCATTTATCTCTTTGTCTTGTCGTGCCATGGTATGCCCCGCCCGGTGCTTGACGACATTGATGTCTCGAGCAGGATGGATGCGGTGGGAGACTGGCGGGCGACGGGGGAGACACGAGGCAGCACTGGAGAAGGTCCTTTGCCTGCCTGTACCTAGGTAGGTACCTAAGACCTACTAGGTAGGTACGGCAAACATGTAGGTAGGGCTCTGATGTACAGGTACAGTACAGTAAGTACAGTACAGTACAGTAGAAGTCAGTGGCCGAATAGCGATCTACCCGCGCCCCTGCATATGTCAAGCACCGAGGCCCCTGCGGCCACTACGCCCCAACAGTGCTAGCCTCCACGGCCGAGGTGCCATCAGCTCCTGCCCAAGCTGCCGTACCCCTGGCGCCTTCCTCGAATCTTCCCTAGCCCTTCCCTCGGATGGGCCCCCATTTGCCCCGTTCGCGAGAGCCGTGGCCAGTGAGAGACCCTGCCTCAGCAGTTGCACTGCCTCACTGGGGGGAGACGCGCCCAAGGAGCCTCAACGCTCATCATATCTAAGGCTTGCTAAGGGAAGGTACCTACCTAGGTACAAGAAGGTACCTTAGGTATAGGTGGGTACCTTAGGTGTGCGAGGCGTGGTCCTGAGCGTAGATACATGTACCTAGGTACCTACCTGGGTAGGTATCTCCAGAAGGCAGGCAAGCAAGGTCCAGGTAGCCACGCACCTTACCTCAAGGTCACCTACCAAGCAAGGTACCTACGTACGTAAAAAGGTAGCGAAGGCAAAGGTAAAATAATGCATGTCGCAGGAAGCAAACTTCCGCTGCTTGCTATTCTCGGCATTTGTGTTCGATGTCGTGTTTTTTTCTCCTTCTGCTGCTTTCTCCTCTTGACATCTAATCCAAAACCCCCTCCCTTGGCCCGCCGCCCCTGCTGGCTTGATCCATGTTTGTGCGCGTGTGCCTTCGACAACCGCCCTGCACCCACCGCTTCACTCTACGTTACTTGACTTCATCACACTCCTTCTCACAATCATAACCAGCAGAGCAGAAGCAGCTCGGTACCGTTCATGACGCTCGCCAACATCTGCGGACCCTTATTCACCATCCTCCATGGCACTTGAGCACCTCTCGCTGCCTCGTTCCATGCCATTCTGAACCTCACAACAACATTCTTTACTTTTACTTTTCCGATATATCTTGTATTGCTCCTCTTCGATTGTTCCTCTTCGAACTCGATCCCAGCGCACCACAGCGCACGCCTCGCACTCGTCCAACACTAATAAACCGCCATCATGGACCCCAATCGCGACGCGCAGGACCACCCTGCTCCTGCTCAGCGCAGACCTCGCGCGTATGTGTGACAAGAGCCTTGTCAACCCTCAGCTGTGGCCGTCGCGCCGTACGCAGTGCTAGTCCTACTAACGGGTGTACAGACCAACAATCACCATTGACACCACGGCCGCGACCTCGACTCCCGATGTGCCTCACGACGCGCGAGCGAATCTTGGTGCCAGTCCTACCTCCCCTCAGGAAGATGCTATCAGTCCTTCCACCGTTGTCGACCCGGCCGCTGCGCAATGGATCGCTTCACAGAACATGCTCGCCGCCCAGGACCCCCATGCCCGCCCCGAGCTCCGCGCCGAAACCTCCTTCGACAGCAGAGATAGCCGGCCCCGGAGCCCACACAACGTTTCAAGCCCCATCACTGCCAGAGGAAACGATCGCGCCTTTCTCTCCGTGCCGACGACCGCCCGTTCACGACGAAACTCTGTCGACGACGACCTGGATACCTCTCGGTCTTTCGTCTCCTCGCAAGGCGATACTCTCGCTGTGTCGGGCTCGAACGCTGAAAAGACCGGCTTCCACAGCCACCACCTCTCCAACGACAAGCTGATGAAAGACGACACTGCGCTGCAGCCGGACCAAGGGAAGGAGGGCGATTTCCAAGTCGACAACAACCCCTTCGCGTTCAGTCCTGGTCAACTGAGTAAGCTTCTCAACCCCAAGAGCCTGGCCGCCTTCTACAGAATTGGCGGCCTGGCTGGCCTTGAAAAGGGTGTCCAGAGCGATCGGAAAGCAGGCCTCAGTATCGAAGAGAACACTGTCCCTCAGCACGTCACGTATGAGCAGGCCACGAGCCACCTGGCAATCAAGTCAGACGGCAGTCACAAGGAGGATGTTTCTGCGGCCTCTGCGCGTCCTCATCCCGCCGCGGGCGGGGACGGCAGCTTTGTCGACAGGAAGCGCGTTTTCAAGGACAACCGCCTTCCGGAGAAGAAGGGCAAGAGTCTTTTGCAGCTCATGTGGATCACATACCAAGACAAGGTTCTGATGCTTTTGACTGCTGCTGCTGTCGTCTCCCTCGCCATCGGCATTTACCAATCAGTAGGCGGCGAACACAAAGAGGGCGAGTCCAGGGTCGAGTGGGTGGAGGGCGTGGCCATTGTGGCTGCCATTGTCATTGTGGTCGTTGTTGGGTCCTTGAACGACTATTCCAAGGAGCGACAGTTTGCCAAGCTCAACAAGAAGAAGCAAGACCGCGATGTCAAGGTTGTTCGTTCCGGAAAGATTATGGAAATCTCCGTATACGATATTCTGGTGGGTGACGTCGTTCACCTGGAACCAGGTGACTTGGTTCCAGTTGATGGCCTGCTCATTGAGGGCTTCAATGTCAAATGCGACGAATCTCAGGCGACCGGAGAGTCCGACATCATCAAGAAGAAGGCGGCTGCTGACGTATTTGCCGCCATTGAGAACCACGAAGATGTCAAGAAGATGGACCCCTTCATCCTCTCTGGCGCCCGTGTCATGGAAGGTGTTGGCACCTCATGGTCACCTCGACTGGTGTGAACTCTACCTACGGCCAGACGCTCATGGCACTCAACGAGGATCCCGAAGTCACACCCCTTCAGTCCAAACTGAACATCATCGCCGAGTACATCGCCAAGCTTGGAGGTGCCGCCGGTCTGCTCCTGTTCATCGTCCTCTTCATCCGGTTCCTTGTGCGGCTGCCCCGTCTCGGTAGCGACGTCACCCCGGCTGACAAGGGTCAAATGTTCCTTGAAATCTTCATCGTTGTCGTCACCATCATTGTCGTCGCTGTTCCCGAGGGACTGCCTCTCGCCGTCACACTTGCCCTGGCTTTCGCGACGAGACGAATGTTGAAGGACAACAACCTCGTCAGGCATCTCAAGGCATGCGAAGTCATGGGCAACGCGACGAACATCTGTTCTGACAAGACGGGAACGCTGACCCAAAACAAGATGCAGGTGGTGGCTGGCACGATCGGGACTACGCATCAGTTCGGCGGCCAGCGCCCTGGAAGCTCAGGCAGTGCTCTCGGCAGCTCTGCCGTCGAGCAGGGCGGTGACATCCAGATTCCCGAGTTCGTCAAGATGCTGGGTCCCGAGGTCAAGGATCTCCTTCTCAAGTCGATCGTCCTGAACTCGACTGCCTTTGAGGGCGAGGTTGATGGCGAGAAGACATTCATCGGTTTCAAGACGGAGAGTGCCCTGCTTCTGCTGGCCCAGGCTCATCTCGGCATGGGTCCGGTCAGCGAGGAGCGCGCCAACGCGCAAACCCTTCAGCTTATCCCCTTTGACTCTGGTCGCAAATGCATGGGCATTGTTATCCAACTCCCGGGTGGTGGCGCTCGACTGTTTGTCAAGGGTGCCTCCGAGATTGTCGTCGCCCAGTGCAGCGAGCTTTTCGGACAACCGTCGACCGATGCCTCGCTTGTGTCCATGACTGTCGACAACCACAAGATGGTGAACGGCCTCATTGAGAGCTACGCCTCGCGCTCCCTCCGTACGATTGGCCTTGCCTACAAAGACTTTCCCCAATGGCCCCCTCGAACCGCCCGTCGCGGTGACGCAGACAAGAACGAGATTCACTTTGAGGACCTATTCCGGAACATGGTCTTCGTCGGCATGGTAGGCATTCAGGACCCTCTGCGTGAAGGCGTCCCCGAGGCTGTCCGCACGTGCCAGGGCGCCGGTGTCTGCGTCCGCATGGTTACAGGAGACAACAAGATCACTGCTCAAGCCATCGCCAAGGAGTGCGGCATTCTGCAGCCTCACAGTGTTGTCATGGAGGGTCCAGAATTCCGCAACCTGGCAAAGTACGAACAAATGGAGATTCTCCCTCGACTTCACGTTCTCGCCCGTTCAAGCCCCGAGGACAAGCGCATCCTGGTTAAGCGCCTGAAAGAACAGGGCGAGATTGTCGCCGTCACAGGTGATGGCACGAACGATGCGCCAGCTCTCAAGACGGCAGATGTCGGATTCTCCATGGGCATCGCGGGCACCGAAGTGGCCAAGGAGGCTTCCGCAATCATTCTCATGGACGACAACTTCAACTCGATCGTCAAGGCTCTCATGTGGGGACGTGCGGTCAACGACGCCGTTAAACGTTTCCTCCAGTTCCAGCTCACGGTCAACATTACGGCCGTCGTGCTCACATTCGTTACGTCTGTCTCCAGCAACGGAGGCGAAGGTGCTGTGTCGGTCCTCACAGCGGTACAGCTGTTGTGGGTCAACCTCATCATGGATACTCTCGCTGCTCTCGCCCTGGCCACGGACCCGCCCCAGAAGAGCGTTCTCTTGAGGAAGCCCGAGAGACGCAACGCCTCGATCATCTCTACGACGATGTGGAAGATGATCATCGGCCAAGCTATCTACCAGCTCGCCATTACATTCATGCTCTTCTATGGCTACGATCATCTGGACCTTGTGAAGAATGAGATGAACCTGTCTCCAGAGAGGTTTGAAGCTCAGGTCCGTACTCTCGTGTTCAACACGTTTGTGTGGATGCAAATCTTCAACCAGTGGAAGTAAGTCCTTGATCAAACCCCACGTATCATGATATTGAGATGACTGACCGCCTCCAGCAATCGCCGCCTCGACAATCGCTTCAACATCTTTGAAGGTCTTACGCAAAATTACTTTTTCGTTGCTATCAGCTCGATTATGATCGGCGGACAGATTTTGATCATCTTTGTGGGTGGCGCTGCTTTGTCAATTGCTCCCGACAAGCAGACGGCCCTGATGTGGGGCATCGCCATTGTCCTCGGGTTTCTCTCTATTCCGTTCGGTATCGTCATCCGTCTCATCCCCGACGAGTTTGTCGAGCGCCTCATCCCGGACTACCTCAAACGCAAGTCCAAGGAGAGCGGGCCCAAGCTCACGGTGGATGACGAGGAGTTTGGCCAGTACCCAGAAGCGCTGGCGGACGTGCGGGACGAACTGACGTTCCTCAAGCGTATGAAGGGCGGACGCTTGAACAACCTCAAGTTTGCGGTCCAGCACCCTCGCGAGACGTTTGTGACGTACTCGAGAAGCCCAACGCACTCGCGGTCCAACTCGGTCATCCACCCGGCGCCGCCCGTCACACCGCCCCGACAGGCCAGCATCAGCGAGGCACCCCCGGCACCGACGCCCGAGTCACGGAGGCGCTCGCGAAGCAACCGTAGCAGGTCCAACTCGGCGCTCGGCGCGCCGACTGTCATGGCTGGCCTCATTGTCGCCGGTGTGGCAGCCAACTGGACGCCCAATGACCCCAGGAGGAACCGCTCGGACGCGGGCCTGGCGGGCGAGAGCAGAGACTGCATCTCGCGACAGACTCGACGTCGGGACACGTCAGCATTCAGGAGGAGGGGCACGAGGTGGAGTGCCCAGCGACAGCGAAGGCACAGACGGAGTCGACGAGCAGCACGGGCGGCGCACAGCACTAGAGTGTATTTTTTTATCTTAATTTTTCTTCTTTCATCCTCGGGCCCATGCCCGACTGCATCATGGCGTTGAGGCGGGACGCGGCGACGCCCCCTGTTCTGTACTTGTACGATACCTCGGGTCCTTTGGGCCCTCGCATGTTCTTCCGGCTCCTCTTGTACTGTTTTTCATTCATATTCTACGTCCAGATGGCGTGTATAGACAGTCCGGCACAATGGTGAAGACGTGAACTCATTGCATGACCGGCATGACGCTTGTGTTCTGTGTCGAGCATTTGGTTCCTCGGTTCTCGAGGACTACATGGTTAGGGGCATAAGTTTCGATACCCTCCGAGGTAACTGCGACCCCTGCCTGTGGGTCTTGGCAGGAAGGTATAAAAAGCACGTCCCTTCCTCAGGAAACTGAAATTCCTTTGTACCTTACTTTTGTTTCATTTTTTCACTTCCTAATAAGGAAGGAGCACCTTATAACGCTAGAACGCTAGCGGATTAGAACCCTCTATACTAATACCTAGCTATCCTATAGCGCTATTGCAGCCTATATAAGCTATTCGTTATAGTAAGTCTAGAGGGCAATTATAGTAGCTTCCGTAAAAATCACCTATAGAACTAGTCGACCTTAGAAAAATAAGTAATAAAGAAGTCCTCTTATTAGTTAAATATATTATAGGATCCGTAGAAGGTAGGCATATAACCTTTAAAGAGCTTATATCTTAGCTTTTTAATAGCTAATTTAGTATTTACGTTATCTATAACTACCTCCGAAAATAGGGCTTTAGTAGATATCTAGCTACCTAGAAGCCCCCTATTTTAGAGGTTAATTAGTAAAAGTAGCTTACCTAGGCTAAAGCCTATTCTAATTAGTCGGTTAATAATTAGTACTAGGTATTATAGACTAATAAGACCTAAGTAATAGGTAGTAGCTATTAGCATTTCTATATTATATATAAGCTTAACGAGGAATTAGAGAATAACTACTTTATTATAAGGGTATTATATAAATAGGGCTAGATATTTTAGGGCTCCTTCTATAATAATATTACGACCTAGTAGCTTCCGAAAGGGGAATACTATTAGAGGGTTAGGGTTACTATTTATAGAAGCTTAGGTTATAATTCTAAGACGATATAATATCGTAAAGCGTTACGTACTTATTATAATAAATATAAAATAAGACTTAGATTAATTACTATTATAAGAAAGAATATATCTATAAATATTAAATACTTATCCTTATATACTTATTATTCTATCTTTATTATATTAAGTTAATAAGTCTATATTAGATAGCTTACCTTTCTTATTATAATCCTATTACTTAGGTTATAGTATAATTAATAACTGGATTACTTTAAGAATCGTAATCTAATTATAGTTATATAAGTAATCCTATAGGTCTATATAGCGCGTCCGATCGCCTATAAAGTATCCTACCTAGTATCCTAGTAACGACCGGGCTAAGGTATTATATAATTCTCCTCCTCTAAGTTAATATCCTAGCGACCCTTACTTATAAGCGCTATACCCTAAGTAATTATAT
Source organism: Verticillium dahliae VdLs.17 (assembly GCF_000150675.1). Lineage (NCBI taxonomy): Eukaryota > Fungi > Ascomycota > Sordariomycetes > Glomerellales > Plectosphaerellaceae > Verticillium > Verticillium dahliae. The sequence goes on along the minus strand of NW_009276920.1, from coordinate 12,980 downwards.
CCTTTAACTTATTCTTCCTTTATAATATTAACGAAATATCGAATTATATCGAAAAACTAAAATCCCTATCTATTTAAAAGCGATAAAAATAATTTAATTTTATTAAGCTTCGTAATTACGATATTATATTATATTCCTTCTATTAATAAAAGGGTTAGAAATATTATATAATAGAGGGCGTTAATTATTACTCTAAATACGTTTATCGTAATCGCTCTTATAATAATTCGGGGGTATTTATTAATATTTATAAATACTTATAATAATATCTCTCTCGTTTTCTTAATCCGCTAATTTATAATAATATCTTATATTACCTAAGAGCTAAGTAAGCTAGATAAGAAAGAGCTAAATAAAGAGGTATATTTAGAGGAGCTATAGTCTTAAATAGCGGAAGCTTTTAATCGTTTAAAGCGCTTTCGTACTTAAAAGCGATCTCTTTATAAAAGGGGTATAAAAATAATAAACTAAGGGTTATAGTCTCTAAATAAGTTAGATTCTATAGAGCGGGAGGAGTCTAAAGCTATAATAATTATATAAGTAATTAAGGGTTTTAGGGTTATTAATTAAAGCGCTTTAAGCTCCTTTAACCTAGAATCGCTTAATTTCCTTAAAATTAATAATATTACTTTAATAATTATAAGTAATTTAAACCTTAATTAATTCTTATATATTTTCTTTATATTTATAGTTTTTCTATTTAATAAAGTATTTATCTTATTTATTTATTTTTCTATAATCGATAATTCTTTTAATTTTATATTTATTTATATCTTCTATTTCTATATTAATTATAAATAATATATTTAATAATATTAATTCTAAAAATATTATATAAAAAATAAAGTAAATCTTTATATTCTTTAATAATAAGAAATAATAATTAATATTTAAGAATTTCTTAAGAATTTTAAAAAATCCTAATTTCTTAAAATCTAATTTATTATTTAATCGTTTAATTTTAATATTTTAATAGATAAAGTAAATATTACCTCCCTCCTATAAGGATAATCCTTTTATCCTTATTTTATTAGCGTATATAGTTATTCTAATATATATAAGCTCGAGGTCGAGCTTAATTTAATCCTATATTTTATAGATATTAATTATAATTTTAATTACTTTTAATATATCTAATACTTTATAATATTCTATATAAGCTATTAAGTTATATTTATAATTAATATAGAAAAGTAATTCCTTTATAGATTTACTTAATAAGCTATTATATATAAACTATATAATAAATAATAATATAATTTAATTATTTTATTAATAGTTAATATAATATTAGAAGTATTATTTTAAAGTCTAGTTCATTCTTTCTATTTATCTATCTATTTATAAATAAAAAGCTATAGATAGTTTATATTTAGCTCTAAATTAAATAATAAATAATTTCTAGAAATTATTAATAAAGAGCTTATTTCTATTTAATATTAATTTTTTTAAAAGTCTATATTATCCTATAATATTTCTAAGGAAAATATAAATAAAGTCTTTTATTATTTTTATAGCTTTATATAAGAGAAAATATAAATACTTAATAAATTAATCTACGATTATTAGGATATTATTATAAAAGGTCCTAATTAAGGGTTCCTTTAATAATAATAAGCTAATAATAAAATCTAATAAGATTAACTCCTAAGCTACTATTAATATTAATAAAGCCTTAAGCTCTCTATAAAGCTTATATCTTTTTATTTTACTCTTTTTATAAAAATTAGAATTATAAATAATTATTATAATATCCTATCTAGTTCTTTTAAAGTTATAGTATTTCTTAAATCGAGTAAAAGTCTTTATTACTCCTTAATACCTATAGGCCTTAGCTTTATAAACTTATCGAATTAGTTCTAATACTTTCGTAAATAATTTAATAAATATTATATAAATAATAATTATTAATATTTAATAATAAAGGATATAGTTCCTTTTTTTATCTTTTATTAAGATAGTATTAATATTAAAGGGCGTATTTTATTTATAATTTAAACGTCTATTTAGAATATCTACTTTACTATTCTTAAATCCCTTATAATAGATAATAATAAAATTAAATTTTAAAAGGAATTCTATTTATTTAATTTAATATTTATTAAGGTCTTTATATATTATAAAGTATATAAAATTCTTATAATTAATATAGACTTTAACTTTATATTATATTCTAGAGAAATATATTCTCTATTCTTTAAAAGCTTTAATAATTATTATAAATTCTTTATTATATATCTAATAATTAAGCTCTAATCTATATAGCTTCTTTAAGAAGAATATTATTAAGTATAAATATCCTTAATCGTCCCTCTATCTTAATTATCCTTTAATAATAAAATCGGAAATATCTATCTCGACTTCTATAGGTTTTTCGGGGTCTATTATTTAGAGGACTAATTCGCTAAAGATAATATCGATAATTTAATAAAATACCTTTTCTTAGAATTTATTCTATATAAACTTTATTTCCTTAATTATAAAGCTTATTAAAGGATTAATAATCTTATTATATCCTTTTAAGAATCGTCGATAGAAGTTAATAAAACCGAGGAATATTCTAATATCCTTAACGTTCTTTAATATAAGCTATTCCCTAATAGCTATTATTTTAGATTTTTCTATTTTAATTTCTCTTAAAATAATTATATATTTTAAGAAATCTATTTCCTATATATAAAACTTAGCCTTTTCTAATTCTATTAATAGCTTATATTAATATAATTATATAAAGACTTAATAGATATATCCTTTATATTCTTCTATTATCTTCGAGAAGATTAGAATATTATTAAAATATATTATTACGAAGACGTTTAGGAATTCTTATAATATATCATTAATTATATTTTAAAAGGTTATAGGGGTATTAATTATAGGAGTTATAAGGGTTAGAGTCTTATAACTACTCTAGTAGTTTAAATAAAAGCTAAACTATAACGATATATATATTATAAAATAGAGAAAAATCGTGGCTATAGAATAGTATAGTTTTTATAATATTCTATAGAGCCGTTCTATAGTAATAAGCGTTTAAGTTCTCTTATAACCTATTAGCTAGACCTTAAATCCGACTCTACTTCCCCCGTAGGTCTAGAGGTAGTCTAAGCGCCTTATCCATACGTAGTGTAACAACCAAGGAAGCAGGGCGGCCGCGAATCGACGACCCCGCGATCAGGGAGCGCGATAAGATAAGAATCGGGCCCACCTGGCAAATCACGTGATGGCTCACTCAGACATAAAGGGTGAGTCGTCGGGCTCACCAAGGACGCCGCAGTGAGCCAGGGAATGGCTCACGGGATAACACACCGTGATCCTAACATCATGGATCACCAACAACTAACCAGTGAGCCATCCAACATGAGCTCACCACCTAACACAACAAGGACAGGATGGCAGGTATATAAGGACGGACATTCTGGACTTGTAGATACATTCTTTCTCACGACAGTGATCAATCTAAGTCTTAC
>NW_009276920.1:0-7727 GCF_000150675.1 Verticillium dahliae VdLs.17 | reverse complement strand
AAATGGATCCTACACATGGACGAATACAGTCAGGGTCGGCTCACGTCCGACCAGACCCGCTTATCACGACAAATGCTACCAAGACAACGCCAGATGGGAGGACTGCGATAATGACGCGTGCATGAAGCACTACATCGCCAAAGCCAGAGATTGGAGACTCCATCGCATGAAGGACGTCAGGAAGCCACTCTTCCGCGTCCACTACAAGAGCGACGAGATGAACGACAACTCGGACGGACCATCCATGACATGGCCACCCACTACGCCACCCTCTTCGGGAAAAGGCAAGCGTCGGTCGAACAGGGACAACGACCGACGAAGGAAGTAAGAGCAATCTGCTCAGCCGAACGAACCCACGGCACAAACCACCTCTACGTACGAATAAACGTAGGAGGAAGATGGGCGAGCGCGCTATTAGACAGCGGCGCCCAGGGCAACTACATGAGCCCCGAATATATCAACAAGAACCACATCAGCTGGAAATATAAGGAGGAACCCTATCAGCTCAGCACGGTGGAGGGACAAGCGGTCTCGTACGGAGGAGGAATCGTGAATACGGAGACTGCGCCCCTCCAGGTATTCATTTCTCGCCGACCCGGCCACATAACCTTCGACATCACCAACATGGGAGGAAAACAAATCATCCTAGGCATCCCATGGCTCAGAGAATGGAACCCTCAGATTGACTGGACAGCTGGCCGCGTCCAGTGGAGTACGTCAGCCCCTGAGGAAAGACCCACGAGCGGTCTCTCAAGCGACCTCCAACTAGCCCTCACGAATAGGGACAACTCAGAGGAGACAACCCCGGAGGAGCTCACAACAGAACAGCAAGAAAGACTGCAGAACGTACCCAAGGAATACTGGAAGTACGAAAAGATCTTCAGGGAAGAAGTCGACACGGTGCTACCTAAGCACACACACTACGACCACGAAATCCCAATCAAGGAAGGGGAGAGCCCCCGATTTAACAAGATCTACGGATTAAACCCTCGACAGATGGATACTCTCGACGAGTATCTCAAGGAGAACCTCAGAAAAGGATACATCCGACCATCGACATCCCCAGCAGGATACCCGATTCTCTTTGTGCCAAAGAAGAATGGCAAGGAAAGACTATGCGTCGACTACAGACAGTTGAACGACATTACCATCAAGAACTGCTACCCATTGCCTCTGATATCAGAACTCAGGGACGCATTAGCAGGAGCCAATTGGTTCACAGCGCTCGATCTCAAAGGAGCATACAACCTCATCCGCATCAAGGATGGAGAAGAATGGAAAACAGCATTCCGAACACGACGAGGACACTACGAGTATTTGGTCATGCCATTCGGATTGACCAACGCCCCCGCAACCTTCCAAAACATGATCAACGATGTACTGCGAGAATTCCTGGACGTCTTCGTGGTAGTGTACCTCGATGACATTCTGATTTTCTCGAAGACGATGGAAGAGCACAAGGGACACGTCCACCAGGTCCTCACACGACTACACCAGCACGAACTGTTAGTAGAACCAGAAAAAGCCAAGTTCCACACACAGGAAGTAGATTTCCTAGGGTATACGATCACCCCAGGAGAAATCAGGATGGAAAAATCCAAAGTGGCAGCCATCAGGGAATGGCCTACACCAAAAAACGTCAAGGACGTCAGAGCATTCCTCGGTTTCGTCAACTTCTATCGACGATTCCTAAAAGGATACAGCAAGACCGCCAATCCTTTGACAAACCTCACGGTCAAGGAAATAGAGTTCGCGTGGAACGAACCCCAAGAAAAAGCATTTCGCCAAATCATCGACGCCGTCCTCAGCGAGCCAGTCCTCCGGATGATAGACCCCGAAAAACCCATGGAAGTCGAGACAGACGCCTCCGACTTCGCCATTGGAGGACAGTTAGGCCAGAGGGACGACCAAGGACGATTGCACCCAGTAGCATTCTTCTCGAAAAAGCTACACGGACCAGAGCTCAACTATCAGATACACGACAAAGAACTCATGGCAATCATCGAAGCCTTCAAAGAATGGAGAACGTATCTCTCCGGAGCACGACACGAAGTCAAGGTCTACACTGACCACAAGAATCTTGCACACTTCACAACGAACAAAGACCTCAACAAACGACAGATTAGATGGGCGGAATTCCTCTCGGAATTCAACTTCACCATCATCTACCGCAAAGGATCTGAGAATGGCAGGGCAGATATCTTGAGCAGACGCTCAGACCACGAACAAACCACACCCCCAAACAATAACGCAATCCTCGCAAGCGACAAAGAAGGAAATCTAATCCCGTACCACCGAACGCTGGCAGTCACCACTCGCGTGACACCCGCCAAGCCACCCAAGAGCACCACAGAGCTCATCGAACAAGTCCACGGGGCCAAGGCCCACGGACACCAAGGAGTAGCGAAAACATTCGCCCGACTCAGAAAACATCACGACTTCAAAGGAACCAGACAGGACGTCACAGCAGTGATCCGCAACTGCAACCTCTGCAAGAAAAGCAAGGCAGAGAGACACAGGCCCTATGGAGAACTCAAAGCACTACCAGTACCAACCGCAGCCTGGGAGTCAGTCTCACTGGACTTCATCACCAGCCTGCCACCATCGAAGGAACCCTTAACTGGGACCTCTTACGACAACATCCTAGTAGTCGTCGACCGACTCACCAAGTACTCCTACTTTCTCCCGTATAAAGCCACAGGAACGGCAGAAGACCTCGCCTATGTGTTCCTCAGGAACATTGTGGGACAACACGGACTCCCAAAAGAACTGGTGTCAGATAGAGACAAGCTCTTCACCAGCAACTTCTGGAAGTCACTCATCGCTCAACTTGGAGCCAAACATAAGCTATCCACGGCTTTTCACCCGCAGACAGACGGACAGACAGAAAGAACGAACCAGACTCTAGAGCAGTACCTTCGGTGTTATATCAACTACCAACAAGATGACTGGGTCACATTACTACCCATCGCACAGTTCGCATACAACAGCTCACCAAGCGAGTCAACAAAGGAATCACCCTTCTATGCCAACTACGGGTACAACCCAACAGCCTACGCGGAACGCCGCGAAGCACCGGACACGCCAAAAGCGACCAACATTGCGGTCAACATCCGCAAGATCCAGGAACAAATCAAGCTCGACCTCGAGCTCGTACGCACCAGAATGACCACGTACGCCAACAAGACAAGGATGAAGGGACCATCCTTACAGGAGGGAGATAGCGTCTACCTCATCCGCCGAAACATCAAAACCAAACGACCAAACGACAAATTGGATTTCAAGAAACTAGGACCATTTAAAATTCTCAAGAAACTCTCGGATACCAACTACCACCTCTCATTACCAGAGAACATGAAGATTCACCCCGTTTTTCACATTGCACTACTAGAGCCAGCACCACATAACGCACCACTCGAAACAAACGTGGAAGTCGAAAATACCAACGAGTATGAAGTCGAAAGAATCCTCGATCACAGAAAGATAAGCAAACAAGAAGAATACTTGATCAAATGGAAGAACTATGGGCATGAAGAAAACACATGGGAACCAGTCAAGAACCTGAACTGCCCGCAGTTGCTCCAAGAATATCATCGCCTGGCACAGGACCAAGGTCGGAAAATTCCTCCCCGAAGCCCAACGAGGACCAGTCCACGACGCCGCTAGCACCCCACTCCTGAAGGTCCTGAACCACGTTGGCCTCCTGAGCCTCGAGGCTTAGGTTGTCCCCGCCCAGAGGAAGGACGCCGTCCTCCTCATCCAACTGACGAATCCCACGAGCAAACAACTCTTCCCCACGAGCCTTCGCCGCCTTCCGCATCTTGCGAAGACGGGACAAACGACCCAAGGCCGTCGCCAACTTCGTTTGGAGCACCTCCAACTCCATTTCAGCATCCTCAATCTCAGCCTCTCGCTCCTTCTGCTCTGCAAGAGCCTTTTCCACTAGACGATCATTAGAAAACAGGACCATGACCCCACCAGGGACCAACTTACGCGCAGAAACCACGCTCACACCATCACAAGAGCGACCGCGACGGATGCACTCCCCACAGCGAGAAGAACCAGGGGCGGTCTTACAGACGAGATGTCGCTTGAAGCACCCCGTACAAGGCATCTTGATTTCGCCCTCGGAGTCAATCAAAGCAGCGAGCGCCTTTCTTTGGTCGGTTTTGGCAGACGAACGTTTTATGACACGACCTGACATTTTGTCATGGTTAGTAAGGATGACAAGAGAAGAACCACCGCAGGCGGCTGGGACTTACTACTTATGGCCGCTGGGACATCGGCCTGGAGGAGGAGCATCATGTAACAACCAAGGAAGCAGGGCGGCCGCGAATCGACGACCCCGCGATCAGGGAGCGCGATAAGATAAGAATCGGGCCCACCTGGCAAATCACGTGATGGCTCACTCAGACATAAAGGGTGAGTCGTCGGGCTCACCAAGGACGCCGCAGTGAGCCAGGGAATGGCTCACGGGATAACACACCGTGATCCTAACATCATGGATCACCAACAACTAACCAGTGAGCCATCCAACATGAGCTCACCACCTAACACAACAAGGACAGGATGGCAGGTATATAAGGACGGACATTCTGGACTTGTAGATACATTCTTTCTCACGACAGTGATCAATCTAAGTCTTACCTTGTATTCATTGTAACGAGTGCGCAACGCCTTACGACACCACATCGTCTCAGAGTCACAACCTAAGCTTCTGCAAACAGCAACCCCAACCCTCTGACAGTGTTCCCCCTTCGGAAGCTGCCAGGTCGTAACACGTAGCTACTAAGGGTCAGTCTATTATATATAGATAATATCTACTTAAATACTTTTTATATTTTTAATCTTAATAATTATCTAATTCTAACTATACTTATAAATCCCCCTTATATAATAATAATTAATATAATAATTAAGTTCTTAATTATTAAGAAATAAATAGAATAAAAGGGCGCTTTACTCCTATTAGGATTAATTTAAGTACTTCTCTTAGTTAATTATAACCTTCTTCTAATTAACCCTCGACCTACTTACCTTCGATCTGAACGAAAAATATACTATTTTATAGCTCTCGTTAAAGGCTATAATAATCTTTAATCTATTTCTCGACCTAACGTCTCTTTCTAGAGATATAGCTACTTTTATCTCTCCTTTCCTCTTATCTATTATTATCTCTTTATTCTATAACTAAGCTATACCCTTAGTCGTTGCCTAATACCTCCTATATCGATTATGATATATACTATTATTAATTAATCTAAATAATATAATTAAGTATTTATAGTATCCTTATTATATTTAGAATACTATTTTCTATTCCTCTCTATCCTTAATATAGATAAGGTTATATACTCCTTTAAGATCGAGTATTATAAATTAATTAGCTCCTATTAATATATCCCTAAATTCTAATATTAAAAATAATAAATAATAATTCTTAATAATAATATTATTTAATTATCTATAATTAATATATAATCTTTCTTTATTATTCTTCTTTAATATAAAGAGAATCGAGTATCTTATTAAGGATATTAATAATCGGATATATCCTTTTCTAAAATTCTCCTTAAGATATTTATTAAAAGTATCTATTTATTAAAGGTTTAATCTATAGATCTTATTAAATTAAGGGCTCTCCTTTTCCTTAATTAGGCTTTCGTAATCGTAATATATATACTTAGGTAGTACTATATCGACTTCTTCTTTAAAGATCTTTTTATATTTCTAATATTCCTTAAATACGTTCTATAATCTTTCTTATTATTCTATTATAAGCTCTTCTAGGGTTATCTCCTCTAAATTATCTTTATTTATAAAAGCTAATTAAAGGTTACTTAAGAGACTATTTATAGGTCTTTCCTTAAGGGCTAATATACTCTACTAGATATAGCTAATTATAATAACTAAGGAAGCAGGGTGGCTACGAGTTAACGACCCCGCGATTAGGAAACACGATAAGATAAGAAGCGGACTTACTAAGTAGAGCACGTAATAGCTTACCTAGATATAATAGTAAGCCGTTAGCTTACTAGGGATATAATAGTAAGCTAGGGGCTAGCTTATAAGATAATATACTATAATCCTAATATTATAGATTATTAACGATTAATAAGTAAGCTATTTAATATAAGCTTACTATTTAATAATAAGGATAGGATAGACGGGTATATAAGGACGGGTATTCTATATTTATAGATATATTCTTTCTTATAATAGTAATTAATCTAAGTCTTATTTTATATCTATTATAACGAGTATATAATGCTTTATAATACTATATTATCTTAGAGTTATAACTTAAGCTTCTATAAATAGTAACCCTAACCCTCTAATAGTATTCCCCTTTCGGAAGCTATTAGGTCGTAATATTTTAATTATTCTTATTTAATAGGTTTACTTTATAATACTAAGTAATACTTATTATAGGAATAATATCTATTAATAGCGTTAGAAATAGCGCTAATAACTTAGCTGCTATAATCTAGGAGCTCCGTTTAGAGAATGAATAGCTCCGAGCTTTAATATAATAACTTTAAAGCGGAACGAGTATAAAGGCTCTTCCCCTTTAATTATTTAACGGTAACCCTAGGGTACTTTAGTCTTTTATTACCTAGGTACGCTAATACTATAAAGCTAATAAGGGCTAATTTAAATACTAGAGCGAGAAGGTTATTAATACCTCCTCTTACTTTAAAGGGGACGCTTTATATTAATTCGAACCCTTTATTAAGGACTATTCTACTTATATTAAGAAAGAAGATATAAAATAGGCTATTTAGGATATCTACGCTAATATAAACGTATTCGAAGAAGCTATTAAAGGAGCGTTTAGGGACGTAGATAAGGAACGATAAAATAAAAGAAAAATCCTTTAGCTTAAATAGACCGAGCTAGCTATTAAGTACGTTACGGAGTTTCGATTCTTAGCTAATTAGCTTAATTAAATAGAGTCCGCTCTTATAGCCTATTTCTACGAAGGACTTAAAGACGCTATTAAAGACGACCTTATCTAGGAGGATAGACCCGAAGCCCTTACTAAGTATATCGCTATAGCTATTAAAATCGACGATCGCTAGTACGAATATAGAATAGAAAAAGGATAAAAGCCCGCTATAGGATTATAGAACCCTTATATTCCTTATTACCGATCTAATTAAGGATATAAATATTAATATAATAAACCCTATATTAGTATAGCTTAGGGATAGACTATTTATATAGGACCTATAGAGCTCGATAATATTAGATATAATAAACCGAAGGATCTTAAAGATATAAAATACTATAATTATAGTAAAAATAGGTATATAGCTCGAGAATATTAATAACTTAAGAAGCCCTAGAAACCCGTAAACGAATAATAGCTTAACTATATTTAATACTAGGACTATATTAAAATTAACTAAACCTTCTATTACTAGGACGATTACCTAACCTATAAGGATAATAAGGAATAGAATAGATAGTTCCTTAGGGCATTTATAGGATAAAGAACCCTAGCTATAATAATTACTATTAAGAAGGAAAGATAAATTTAGAAATAAGCTTAATAAATAACGCTAGAGACCTAGGAAATCGATATAAACGAAGAAAAAGCTTATAAATAAGCTTACTTAGAACTATAAGCTATATTCTATATTAGATTTATAAGTAATAAGGAATAGGATAAATATATATAAATAAGTTAAAAAGAGGAACCTCTATTAGGATAGCTTAACGAA
>NW_009276919.1:348675-371638 GCF_000150675.1 Verticillium dahliae VdLs.17 | reverse complement strand
AAACGATAATTTATATAATAAGCTTTTTATGGGCGTATTAGAGTAACTATTAACCTTAGTAATAGCTCCTAATATTAGTTCTTATAGCTATTCTATCTATAAAGAAAAGAAGAGCTAGTATTAAACTAACATTAAGGAACCTTATAGTTAGGATAGTAATATCTAGGATATCTAGGATCTATTACTCTTAGGATTACGTAGACTACGGCTTACGTTATCGATAAAGTAGATAGGTATATCTAACTTATATAGGTAGTAGTAACTTAGAGATAGTATAAGATAACTAATTAAGAATTAACTATTATAAGCCTTATATTAGGTACCCTACCTATTTAGAGCTTATAAGTATAGTAGAAGCACTGGATTAGGATTTATATAAATAGTAAATCCCTCTTAATAACTTTATTATATAGATAATTATAATAATCGTAGAATTAATATATATTAAGAATCCTAATTCAAAAAGGAATTTATTTATTAAATATAATACCCTTTAAGGCTCTCTTAGTAGCTTATAATAAGATCTTATATTATATAGCTTTATATTAATAATAATCTCTTTAAATATCTTCTTATTAATTTTTAATATTATAATATTATCCTAATATTATTGTAATACGGAGAATTTAGAGAATAGATTTTAAAATCCTTTTTTTTAGCTTATATATAACTAACTCTAATAAATAGCTTTAAGTACCTATATATACCCTAGTAGGCTATAGCTACCCTATATTATTTTAATAGTTATTAGCGCCTCTAAACTCCTAATTCCTAAGTAGCTCCTAATTCCTAGGTAGCTTACTATAACCTTTATTCTACTACTATAGCTACCCTAACGATACTATAATAATATATAACTAGCTATAGAGTAATCTAAGTATACTTACCTCATTATAAAATATTTTCTTAAGCGTTTTAGTATTTTAGTAGTATAATAGGAGTTCTTTCTAGAAACCTAATAAGAATATTACTATATTATAAGGTATTAAACTAATATTAGGGAACCCTACAGTTAGGATAGTAATATCTAGGATATCTAGGATCTACTACTCTTAGGAGCACGTAAACTACGGCTTACGTAATCCCTAAAGTAGATAGGTATATCTAACTTATATAGGTAGCAGTAACTTAGAGATAGTATTAGATAATTAAGAATTAACTATTATAAGCCTTATATTAGATACCCTACCTATCTAGAGCTCGCAAGTATAGCGGAAGTACTAGATTAGGGTTTATATAAGTAGTAAAGCCCTCTTAATATAAGGAGACTTTCTAAAGCTAAAATAAATAGTATTAAAGTGTATACTATACTATAAGACTATAGTTCGGTCTATTTACTAAAAAATCGATAGTAATTATTTATTAGTATAGGGGTAAGCTAAAAAGGATAGTATTATTTAAGTAAATATAAAGCTCTCTAATATTCTAAATAAATAAGTAAAGACCTAAATATAAGGACTTAGTATAGGAATAGGGTTTAGCCTATACTAACTATATACTACTACGCGATTTAATAATACTAGCTATGAATAGAAGTGAGGCAGGTATAGAGCCCGAGGACTTGACTCTATATCGATATCTCTAATAATTACTCTAACCGGGTCTCTTACATACTGGGCACCCCTCACGAATCTTATGTTTCATCAGCCGCGCATGCGTCACCTTAGGTCCAACACGCCACCCATGGCCAGGTCGATCAGCCACATCAGCACCCAAGTCCACCTCCTGCTTCTTTCCGGGGTATAGAGCATCTAACAAATGCGATAAATGAAAAACATGGCTGCACGCGAACCCAATTAAGGTCTCCATCTCAAAGTCCGTGAAAGCCTCTTGACATTGAGCACAGTGGCCTGGGTTGGGAGGTCCTTGGAACTTGGCATGGACTGGCGGCTGATCATCCCTTCCCGTCATGTGATCGTCCTTAAGCGCTTGCTCAACCTCCTCGGCCTTGACAGGTGGTGCTGCTACCTCTTGCACAGACAGATCGACATGATCTTGTCCCTGTACTTCAACCTCGAATTTGATGCCCTTGCGTTGGCCGATGCGTAATTCATTCTGCGCTGCGGCAACCTCACTGCGGAGGACACGCGCGACGCCTGAGCTGATGCTGAATTGAATCTCGTGCTCCTTCATAATATGAGCAAGACCTTCGCGCAACCCTTCGATTTCGAGGCCTTCGGGAATTCGTCGAACTAGCGTGATCGGATTGATGGATGTGCCGACTTGTTCCAGAAGTCCACGAATGAACTTTGGCTTGTCCATACTGTAATCAAGCAAATCACTCCACAGGTCGGGGTCGTCCTGTTCCTTGGCGAATTCAATTGCTTTCTTGACGTTCTTGAGCCGGTCGATAATGAGAAACAGCGCACGTTTCATTTGACCTGTTTTGGAATATAAATAGACCAACTCGTCGTCATATCGATACCGCTCACATTCTTGTGCCGCCTATTTTGATTAATCCTTAAGCATCGTCATTGTTTGATAGGGTTGACAAAACTTACTTTCTCGAATGCATACGAAGTGGATGAGCGAAGGAAGTCCATGAGGATCGATCGGTCATACTTGGCAAAAAGCTGAACTGCTTTATCGGCAAAGTCGTCCACCAAATACTTGCTCTCTTGCTGTAGTCTTTCACGATTCTCGCCGGTATGTTCCTCGATGCCTTCACCCTTGTACAGGCCCCGCAGGTAGAAGTAAAGGAAAAGAGTGAGATCTCTTTCCTCAAGTTGTGCGACTACGGTTGCTGGCCGGACAAGTCCGTGCTGTGCTTCGTCGACAAGTAGTGTGATGGCCTCAGATGTAGCTTCCTCAAGATCAAACTCACTCATCTTGTTGAGCTCGTGAGAGGGCACCCTTAAGCCGATGAAACTTGGGATATCGTCGACCACGGCATCTGCCAAGTGGTTTTCTCGAATCATCCGGAAGGCCGAGTCCGCGTCCTGTAGCTTGATGTGGCACTTGAGTGATTCCCTGTATCGGCCGTTCAGCTCATGCAGTTTTGCCAGCGACTCCATGACGATGCGCCAATCACGGCCCCTCTCGCCAGCTTCGACACTATCCTCCCTCACATCACGGTACTTGAGTTGATTCTCCAAGGCTGTTGTGACCGTATTGATGTCGAAAAGTTCACTGGGCCATCTGTCGAGCAAGTCTCTGAATCGCACCTTGTCCGCCTGAATGTAGTGGTTCAAGACGACCTCATATATCGCACTAGACAGTGGAGGGTGCATCGACTTCGCAGGAATATGTTGTGCAATATCGTCAAACTTATTGGCGCTTGCGAAATTCCAAACCCACTTCTCCCATCTATCCGATGATCCTAGAACTTTGGCGCAGACTTGGCCCGCTGCCACCCAGTTGCCGGCTTCAACGAGATCTCGGATCCAGAGCTCGCCAATGTGTTGCTTCTCCTTTTGAGCCGTCGAGTTGGCTTGTCTTGCTGCGGTGACTGACTCGACCGCAGACGACGCGTCGTCGAATACTGCTTCTGCGGCCGCGTTGATCTTATCCGGTGTTGGTGGTCCAACCTCGCCAAGCTTGGCAGGTGACGGCGCCATAATATCAGGATTGTCATCCAACAGTTCCCAGGCCTTTTGGTACTGATGATGTTCCAGAAGCCAGTTCAAGTGATCCCCAAGGTCCCGCTTCGTAGCAAGAATACAATCATAGGGGCTGTGAATGAATATTTTAGACCCTGGTTTGAGGAGATTTGGATGTACGGACGGCACTGCCGCGTGTGAAAGTCCCGGTTTCAAACCGCCAGCGTTGCTCGAGCCTCCGTCATTGCTGTTTTTAGACTTGATGCTAACTCCCGAACTGAACAGTGATTTGGGATTGATGGCGGCATTCCACACATCGTTGCCAAAACCGGCTAAGGATTCGAGAGCGCCCTTTGAAGAGGCCACAGCCGAAGCAGCATTGCGAGCAGGGAGCACGCCGAGGTGATAGTCTCCTGACGAAAGCCTCTCGTACCGGCTGACGATGAGGCCATCGTCTTTGTCAACTTCGGATTGTGAAGCCAAATCGATCAGACGCAGCTCAGGTGGCGGATTGTTTTGTCGTCTTCGGATGCCACCTGACGGCTCACTGTTCACTGTCCCTATCGAAGCGGCGGATGAGTGGGATTTGTGGTGTGTTCTCTTTGCTCTGCGTTCTTCCTCGTCGTTGCCATCGTCTTCGCCTTCCGGGTGGCCATAAGCAAGCACCAAGAGGAGATTTTGGCTGTATAGCGATATGCCGGATATGGTACAGTCCATACGGAGACTGGGAGAACCATTAGCACGCCCTCTGAGGTACCATGAATAATAGAACTTACTGTTTGGCGATTTCTGCACGCCCAATAGACTTCTCGCCAGCATTTACGCCAGTACCAATGCCACCAGAGTGTACATGGATTATCCAGATGGTGCCACCCCAGCCAACGATGAGCCGTTCGATCTTCTTGGTGATCAGAATTTGTTGTTGCTGAGAGTTCTCGCCGACTATTGACGGAGCCGCATCCTCACGGCCCGGTTCGTCATCCACTTCGACGGTCTGTTCGTCAATCCACTCGATCCTACCTTTCCAGACACCAGCCATGGCCTCCCACTCGTCTGTTTGCGGTCGATCAACATGTCCAATGCGTTTCCATGCATCATCAGAATCCGTGCTTTGTAGTTGCGAATTACTCCGCATGATTTTGACTCCAGTCTCGTTGAGCCATACGACATATTTACCGGACAAGGACCATTTGATATTGCTCACTGTGCCTTCCCCTGAGTGCAGAACAGTGTCACGGCCAGTATTTGTCCCAAGTCCCATACTACCCAGCCAGCCCGATGCCGCAGCCGCTGCAGTGCCAATTGTTGTCGAGGTACTGCGGCCTGTGGGACCGCCAACAGTGAGTATAAGCTGCCCTGCAGTGCCCCCTGAGAGGTAAGTTCGGTCATTTCTGTAGTCCGGAGAGATGGCGACCGCCTGCACAGGCCTCGCAAAGTTGCGCAACTGCACATCCTTCAAATCAACCAGACTTTGTACGCAAACATTGCCATCCATGGATGACGTGGCGATATGGATGTTGTTGGAAGGGGAGTTCGGGATTGGATGCGGCTCTCTTGATCGGCGCGAAGCAGCTGCTGGAGAAGCCTCTGAATGTCGTGATCCCGGCCTTGGCACAGCCGTCGTGTTCTGGGAGGCGCCTTTCATGATTGTCTCGGTTTTCACTGTTGGTAGTGGCGGGGGATAAGGAGATATCGAGATCGCGGTAACAGACGCCGAGTGTGCGTGGTAAACGCGAAGGGTCTGGAACATTGGTAATTGTATAACGTGCTGCGTATGGTTAGAGCAAAATTGGATCCACGCATTATTACACTTACTATGTTGCCGTTATGTGTTCCAATGATCTTGAGCAGATAATATTAGCAGTAATACGAAGCGCTGCTTGTACAGTACACTCACCATCTTGTCGCCAGCCACCAGGAAAGCGCTTGTAGCGTCGCCATTGCGATAAACAGGACCCAGATGTTGTGTCAAGCGAGCGTATTTGAGTCTCGGTTCTTCGTCCTCCTCATCTTCGTCTTCCTCATCGTCCTCATCCTCGTCTTCCTCCTCATCCTCGTCTTCGTCTTCGTCTTCCTCGTCCTCATCTTTGTCATTCTCGCTGTTTTTGTCATCCTCTTCGTCGCTATGAGCATCTTCTTTGGCGGTTAATCTCGATGTTGAGGCCTCAATATTGGTGCCAACAGAGTCGACAATGTCACCGGCCCGACCTTTTCCCTTATCCAAATGTTTGTCCTGATCAGTGTTCGGTTCGGCTTGTGGATTGGCGTCCATCTGAGGAGTACCGTCATCCCGGCTAACGGGCGATACATTCGTCATTTTGTCGATGATACGGAATGCAAGAGTGTTATCATGTTGATGTGGTATTCAGGCTGGTTTATACGATTCCTGATCCTGCCCAAGTCTCATGATTCTGAACTGGCAGCTCTGGTTGAAGTACCTACGTAGGTAGGTAGGCAAGGTTGCGGCTTGTTTTGACGTCACGTTCATTTCGGTTGAGTGGCCCAAGCTTCCTGTTCTCTCTTGCTGCTGCGCCGACTCGGCTACCGTACTTAGGTCAGCATTGAGAAGACTGGGGCGTCGTCGAGCTTCCGGACCAATGAGAGGCACCCCCACCACCCCGCAAGCTCCCTTACAGACTGATGGATAGGAAGTAAGTCAGGAAGCAGCAGTCGCGTGTTGAACGCGATCCAAAAAAGAGCATCATCGATTCACCACAACAACGTCGGAGCACGAATATCGAATTGAGACGTACTTTTCGATTCCCAAGTCTCCTGAATTATCTGACGCTCATATCCGACGCTGCTTATGGAGCCCATTCACCATGGCGTCGGTAAAGTCTCTGGGACTGCACCAACCGACCGCACTACATCGTACAATTGAGGAACTTGGTCTTCCGCAGAGCACCAACCTCTCTTCATTGCATTGGGAAATAAACACCGACAAGCGCGACACGCCAGCTGTTGAAGACGAAATCCTCGTGACCAAGACGTGTGTCGTATGGAGCCGAGGTGGAATATTCCGAAAGTCTTATAAATTCGACCTCGAGAACGAACCCATCACTCAGGCACTGCTGGCATACTTCCCCGCGTATGATGAGCTGCGGAAGCCCAAAAACAAGAAGAGGTCTTCAGTACCACTGGAAACCTCCAAGAAGCCGTCCAAGGCTCTGATCGTATTTCTCAAAACCCAAGCCCACCTTCATTTTATCTCAGGGGCCAGCCATGTCATCCATATGCCTTTCGAGGTTGAGGCCGCTTGCGCTGCGCCGCAGGGCGTCATCATACAAAGGAAGCATCACACTGAGAACAACATACCGGTATCACTTAAGTTCCCCAGGGTTCCCCCAAACTCGTTCGTTTCCTCTCAGATCACAGCTCCATCTCTACGGGGTTCACAGCAAACCACTTTCTCGATAGAGGGCCTGGGAAACCCCAGAAGCCTGCCTCTAAAGCTGGGTTCGACACTAGAAGATATATGGGAGGTCCCCTTGGGGAAATCACAATCTAAGTGGCCGAGGCTGGTGACTCTGATTGACCCACTGCAAGATATTGGTCTCGTCGTTACAGATTCTCAATCAGCGCAACGGGCAGCGACAAGAAGAGGAACTTCCAAGTCGCCATATCTTCTAGACCCCGCCGAAGAGATCCTTCACATCGAGGAAATACAGCTTCCAAGCTCACTACAGCCGCCAGAAAACGACCCACTTATCCTCGCCGTTACAGTCAATAGAGAAGCAAATACGTACACATTATGGAGGTTATCGTACAACAAGACTGGCGATAATCCTGTACATGGGAGCAAGAAGAGCGATATCACAGCAAACAGACGCCGCAGCTCGATGCAGCCACAGTTCGCCAGTGGGGCTTCTACACCGATCCAGGTTAACTTCCGGGAAAGCTTTGGCGCGCCCTTGCCAGGGAAGCGGCAGAGGAAAAGCGAAAGACTTGAGAGGTTTGAGAGGACTGAACAATCGGAAAAGTCACTTGATCTTGTTAGCTCTCTGAATGCAGATAAAGACGGAGGCGTCACTCGAAGACAGTCACGCAGAGTCAGCTCCATGTTAGCTCGTGCTGATCTTTCCGCGTCACAAGAACGATCCGCCTTTTCAGAACAGCAGCTGATGCCAAATCTCGGCAGCTCGATGAGGGACTCTTTTAGCAACCAAGGAGGCCGCCACTCTCTCAACTACAACCAGACCATCCACCCTAGCTTAGGTAGCTTACTCGAGGCTCCCATCGACAATGTTCTTGACGAGCTGCGAGCAGGAGGTGACTTTGAAGGCTTTCACAGCATGGGTCTTGACGATCACGACTGTGACGGACTGGCACAAGAAATGGTGTTTACCAAGGTTCACACCATTGATATTGACAGCTCTAATGTTCGTTACTCCGTATCGAGTCAGCCTGCGCGGTACCAGAGCAGTGTTTTTATTCTTTCGAGCCCCAAGCTCTCCGTTGATGATAATCGGAGAAGCGAGCTCATTCTTGGCATCCAAGATGCAGTGGACAAGAAGTTGCAACTTCTCACAATCGACATACACAAGAGTGGGCAATTTCTCGTTCCCCCCCGATCAGCCAAACTTCCTGAAATTCACTCGAACACCCTTCGAGTTACCTGTGGCCAGCTACGACGAGCACATCCCGTTGTTGATGCTTGTAAAGTTGTGGACGGCGATCTTTCGGCGATACTCATATTATCCGAAGGCAATGATGGACGACGCGAGCTCAGTATTCAGGCACCATGGCTGGAGAAAACACCCATTACTCTTCCTCGATTGCTACTCGAGAACGAGCGCAGCCTACAATATATCGGTCGTGTCATCGATCGAGATGTACGACAGCGAAGGTCCGAAGCACTGGATACGGCGAATGGCATCATCCGTGCTCTTCGATATTCTCGCATGGGTGGCATCGTAGATGTTGTGGACGCTGAGAGGCGTCATCACCAAATCCAGATTCAGCTGCAACCCCGCAATCCTTTGGCTCGCAAGGTTCTTGATGCATGCCGCAGCCTCCTCCCCTCGTCTCAATCCAAGAAAATGTTACCAGGCTGGTGGCAAGCCATGATGTGGCTACAGGCAGAAGATATGCAGGTGGCGGATAACGAATGGTCGGCCCTCGTGATTCACATCCTGTCTATCTTCCTTGTCTTGGGAGGCGCTGAGGCAGCTGTCCCGGCTCCGCGGAGGCCGGTCAAGGGTCGCAGACGACCCCCTTCAGGCTCATTTGGTTCCATGAACAACATTGAGGAATGGCGCTCACTGCAGCTGCATGAGACACCCAATGCCCTTGGCTGCCCGGTATGGCAGCAGAACAGAGGCTGGGACTGGACTGCGGACCATGACGATGATCTAGACACCAAGGGCGACTTTGTTGATTGCAAATTTCTGCCAACGCACATTCAGTATACCCAAGCATACCTCTCATCAAGCATCGAAGGGGATGTACCAAGAACTGGATATGCGTTATCATCAGCAATCCTCCAGAATACAGAGGATTCGTACAGTGCAGTCTGGACCTTTTTCACCGGACTACACCTTCTACTCGAAGAACAAAAGCTGGATACTTCCACTCCAGAATATGCAACCCCTGGTATTGCGGAGCTTCGCGTCTTGATGGCGCAGATTGCACGCTGGCTAAGGTGGCACGAATATGCCTCCTATTACGAGATGGGTCTTCAAGAGGAACTGGAAAGTCGATATGATAACGGTACGTCTTTGTAACTGTCATGCTTGACTATTGCTTACTTGTCAGTTCTCGCTATCGAGATACCACAGCCGCAGTGGATGGGCAAGTCCTATGATGTTATTGAATGGATTAACACCAACCTCACTCGTGGTGACAGGACAGATTTCCTGACACTAGCTTTTGCACGCCAGAAAGGGGTGCCAGACTCTAGTCGACAACCTCCAACGGATACACGGTGGGACTTGATGACACCGAGAACCCATATGTTCCAGGGCTTTTTCTCCAAGCTTCGCGCGAGAAACGATGCGGTTGGGATTGTTGAGGCCATGCATAGCTCGGGAATTGATGTCCGCGTGTTGGAAACGCTACCGGAGGCCGTTTTGACGCCCCTGCGTGACGCTATAGCCAGCTGCCAGGCACGACCTCCGTCCTCATGGTCGAAGGACATGCTGAAGCTGGTGAGTCGCAGCGACATCACCCTCATGTACGAACCTAGCATGAAGCTCCAACAACGACCGTTCAACATAACAGTTCGTTCTTTATAGCCCTCAAGCCTTGCTGGTTTTGCTAACCCTCTGCAGGCCCCCATTCACATCGCCTCCTGGGATTTCCGGACCATATGCCAAACTCTTGATGAGTTCATCTCTGCCGGCTATGATGATGGCGAGGGTACGGAGAGACAAGCAGTCATCAGAGCTTTGTTCAAGGAGGACCGACGCCTCAACGAAGCGCAGGACCTCCTGTCCACCCACAGACCACGTATCGTCCGCCTAGACTCTGAGCCTGGTTGGACCGAGAGTCAATATCTCGAGAAGCAGAAAGAGCTTGTCTCGAGGGTTGCTACAGGCACGTTGGCAATTCCAGCTGGTCGTGCCCTTCTTTATTATGGCCTACGATATCCCTTGTTGACACAAAAGTTCCACATCGGAGGCTTTAACCTCAATTGTATCGTGCGTCCAACGAATGTCACTGTGGGCGTGGACAGATCACAGTTCACAGAGGAAAAGGTCTGCTGGGGCTTCTTCCACCAAGGGGTGGCCGCCGGCTTGGCTATATCCTCACAGGCTAAAGGCATCGATACATCCTGGATTTTATACAATAAACCTGGTCAGGATCTCAACAATCGCCATGCAGGGTTTTTGTTAGCTCTTGGTCTGAATGGTCACCTCAAAGACGTTGCGAAATGGGTCGCTTTCAAGTATTTGACACCAAAGCACACCATGACCTCGATTGGGCTGCTTCTTGGACTTGCTGCGTCGTACCTAGGTACTATGGATTCTCTCATCACACGTCTCCTGTCGGTACACGTTACGCGTATGCTTCCACGTGGAGCAGCCGAGCTGAACATCTCGCCCCTGACCCAGACGACCGGCATCATGGGCATCGGTCTTCTCTATTGCGGTAGTCAACATCGGCGGATGAGCGAGATCATGATGTCCGAGATCGAGCATGTTGGTGAGGACGAAAGCCCTGAGCCCCTGAGGAGTGAGTGTTACCGCCTCGCTGCTGGGTTTTCGCTTGGGTTCATCAACCTTGGTAAAGGCAAAGACCTCAAGGGGCTCCATGATATGAGACTCACCGAAAAGCTCATCGGCATTGCAACGGCGAACAAGAAGGTTGAGATGGTGCAAATTTTGGATCGTGCTGCTGCAGGCGCAGTCATGGCTCTCGCCCTTATCTTCATGAAGTCGGAGGACCACATCGTGGCGCGTAAGATCGATGTGCCGGAATCGGTCGTACAGTTCGACTACATCCGTCCAGACATCCTTCTCTTGCGTACTGTTGCCAAGAATTTGATTCTTTGGAGCCAGATTGAGCCTTCATTCGAGTGGATCGCGCAAAGTTTACCCACGCCGTTCCGCTTCCGCCATAGATTGACCGGCACTATAGTCTTGAGGAGCACCGATCTCCCTTTTTTCAGCATCCTCGCAGGTCTTTGCTTCTCTCTAGCGTTGCGGTTCGCCGGAAGTGGCTCGCTGAAAGCTCGCGATATCCTCATTCATTACCTCGATCAGTTCATGCGTATCTCGCGTATTGTCTCTACGAAACGAGTTCCACAATTCGATCGGCCAATTTACGATGAGGAGCTTGCACGATCAAACGCACGTATGTGCCAAGATATCCTCGCTCTATCGGCATCCATCGTCATGGCTGGCACAGGTGATTTAGTCGTGCTGCGACGCTTACGATCTTTACATGGTCGTAATGACTCCAGCACTCCTTATGGCTCGCATCTGGCAGCACACCTTGCTATTGGAGCACTGTTTCTTGGTTGTGGGACAACAACGTTCGGTACCAGCGATCTTGCTATCGGTTGTCTATTGGTAGCTTTCTACCCCGTGCTCCCAATATCGGTGATGGACAACCGCGCGCATCTGCAAGCTTTCCGTCACTTCTGGGTCCTCGCAGCCGACCCGAGATGTCTAGTGGCTAAAGATGTCGCAACAGGACAGCCTATCAGCGTTCCTGTCCATATACGCATGAGATATCCCGCGGCTCACTCGTCATCATCAAATCCGGACCACGACGTTCTAATTCGTACCACCCCCTGCCTATTACCACCACTGTCAGATATCTCGTCTCTTCGCACTAATGCTGGTCCGGACTTTTGGGATGTGGAACTGGACTTGAAAAGCGATGCGGCGCTTATGACAACGATTGCCAAGAACCCGAGCCTATTCCTCAAGAAACGTCCTCCTCTCGAGGCTCCTTTCTCTGCTACGCTCCGTGCACTGGGGCGCAGCTCCTTGGCGGACGCCACGCATGGCGGGGGCCAACACGACCCTTTGGTGTGGATCTTCCGCGCCGAAGCATTGCAAGGCCTCTCTCATGCTGAGCAAGGGCTCGTGCTCGATGGTAACGCTGCTATGGACGGGAGCGTGACCGTTACTTCTGCTGTTGATACACGCCTCGTTCTGGAACAAAGTGCCAAAAGCTTTTCACGGGAGAGATTGCAAGGGCTCAAGCTCTTATTCGGATGGGCGGATGTTCGAGATCGAGTGGAACCCCGGAACGTTGCGTCTGCTGTTGTCAATGGGTTACAGACACCAGGGCAACGGCAGGAGGAATATGAAGGCGGGGAGGCTAAGGAGGCTAGGGGGGAAGGCGAAGGTTGGTGGATACGGAATAGTGTTATTGAGGCTCTCAAGGGACAGGTCTTTCTTGCTGCGAGAGAAAACATCACGGTCTAACACCCATCGCCGGAATTTGGGCAGAACGAAATCCCCAATATCCCAACTTCTTCACAATGACGCGCGAGGAATACTTATAGCAAGCTAGGAGCACAATTCTACTTGCTTTACATCACTTGAAACTCATGATCAAACGTACCTTGCACGACGCATCGTCTTGGTATTAAATCATTCCATTTCTACAACCTAAAACAATAGCCGGCGGGGCAAACAAGAGATAAGACGTACTTGGCCATGCGCGCGTACGCGCAACGACCTAGCCGATGAGCAGGGAACTGATCATTTATGCTAATCATGCCCTTACCTTACCCGTGTAGGTGACTGATCCTCACCGACATCTGCCCGCCGTCCCTTTCGTACCCGAACGCCATGCCATGTGATGTAAGCAAGTCATTTTAGGCTTGCCTCCCGTCTCCGCCTCTCCACTTTGAATTCGTCATTCACCCTGGTGTCAGACACCGCTTTAGAGCATCCGGATGAAAGTATGCTCGCGCACGCTGGCTGAGGGCTCCAAGACATGGTAGTCTCGTGGCAGCTGCGCGGACCCCTTGGCACACATTGTGCTGATGTGATGCTAGTGGAGAAATCATCGTTCACGACTTGGAAACAGCGGCATTGAGTACCTGCGTCCGGAAGAAGCCACCCTTCGTCTTCTCGATAACCTGTTGGTAAACATTGTTAGGCGGGTGGTTCATGACAACAGTACCCTCGCGCGAGTCGATCTTGGCATCGAGGCGGGTTTCGCGAATGAGATTGACGATCCACTTCTCGCCGTCATCGGGGTTGAGGCCAAGCTTGGCAGAGAGGTCGCGGATGTTCATCCGGCTAAAGATCTTGCAGTAGCTCTCGCAAATGAGGTGGCGCGCAGCGTCGACAAAGGCATCCGCTGTCGCGCCGAGGAAGAAGTCACCTCGGCAGACCTCCTCCGCACGGGCGAGGGCTTCGCGAGCGGCGTTGAAGTCGTGAGCAATGTAGAGAGCCGAGATGAATTCAGTGATAGGGTCGCTATACTCGTAGGCTTCCTGCCGAACATAGCGTACGACATCCTTCATCTGCTTCTGGTGCTGGCTCGAGTTGCGGCTGCGGGAGCGACCGGTGATAACGGCGGCAATCAGGTATCGCAGAATCCAGGGGCACGACGTTTGGATTGTGTTGATGAAAGGGGCAGTGAAGAAGAGGTCGAGAATGGGCTCGCGCGCAGCTTCAGAGTTGAAGAGAGGGAAGAGAGCCCAGTGGACCAGCATGGTGCGGTGGTCAAGCTGAGCGCGGGGGTTGCTGAAGAGTTTTGTGTCGATGCTCTCTTTGACTTTCATCAACTCCTCAACAGCCGAGTCCCAATTCGTCGTCAGAATCTCGGATGCCAGTTTTCCCCATGTCGCCTGTGCCACCTTGTCGTTATCGGTGGAGAGAACGCGGAACTGATAGAGCAAGTCTGCGGCAGCACCATAGTTGCCGCAACGGAACTGAAATTGGCCAAAGTCGTACAAAGAATCGACCATCTCAATAGTGACCTAAAAAAGAAGAATGAGAATTTCCCCTTATCGTCAGATTGCTTCACAGACACACCTCGTGGTCCTTTTTCAAGAACTCTAAGTTGGCCACCTTGTCGCTGCGCAGCTGTCCCACGACATCCTCGCGTGTCAGGAGTTCCGAGATGCGGGCCGTCTCCTGCTCGTACTTCTCAAGCTGGGCAATGACATCGTTGCGCTTCTTGGCGTACTCGGCAGGCGCCTCGTTCACATTGTGTACTTCTTTGTAGAGTTCGGCGACGTAGTCGGCCATGTTGGTGTCCTGCAGCAGCTTGAGTTTGCCGTTCAAGATCTGCCTAGCCTTCTCCTCATTTCCGTTGTCCTCAGCTCTACCCGCCTCGAATTCGACGAGTGGAAACAGCAGATGTCTGCTGAGCTGCGAGGCAAGCTTGGGGAGGATGTTCTCGCCATCGAGGGCTGCATAAATATCCTCCATGTTGGGCCGATATACGTGGGTTCGGGAAAGGTCTTTCGTCCTGTGAAAAGAATCTTATCGGTCGGGAGGAGGGGAACAGCGTCGGTGACGGTCGTCGCTTGCAGTGGACAAATGGCGATCCTGCTGGCGTCGTCGTCTGAGGAGGGGCAGAGACTGAGTTTTGGGCCTTTTTTTGACAAACGCAATATTGGTGGGGGTTCGACTGCGTGCCGGTGTTTCTCCGGGCTCTGTCAATCTTAAAGTGGGGCAACGGAGTGCTCAGGTAAGGTACCTGGTAAAGGAAACATGATCTTATTTGCCGGTGTTCAACCGGCGCGGTCCAGTGTAGAGAAACTTCTTAGATCGACCGCAACGAGTTGAACCTTGATCCCGTCGTCTGCAATCTTCCAGTACCCGGGTTACGGCATACCTCTCCCGTCGCTATGAGCGCCTTAATCGCCAGGGCGCTCCGAGCCCGCTCCCCAGTTATCTCTCCTTCCCGGACCGCCTTCTTCGTCCGCCTTGTCACCACGGTTCATGAATCATCAACCTCTATTGCCGTTGAGACCACGATCCCTCCCTCCAAGCCTATGACAGGTTCAACAATAGTCCGGAACGCCACCGAATTTTCGAAGACCTCTGAACGAGCCTACCTTGTCGACCTTACCCCATCCAAGAACTACCCTGTGTATCCTCGCACTAAATCTGCCGGGCAATCCAAGTTTACGGTCATTAAGCGCATTGCGGGTGACAAGCGTGCCTTTGCACAGGACCTCGCCAATGCCACAGGTCTTCCGAGGGAGGATATCACGATATCGCCTGTGACGGACCATGTTCAAATTAAGGTGGGTTATAGTTCTTAACACTGAAGGCATAGTCATAGCTAACAACATCAGGGTCTGCATGTTACAGAAATAAAGAAGTGGCTTGCTGACGAGTTTGGCGATCCTCATAAGCCCACGACAAGTTTTGAGGTGTCGTCGCCTTAATAAAATGTGGGTTAAGCATATGGAGAAGTGAATACACCACGCTTTCATCAGTCGTAAATGTTGAAAGGCAAGACATCTGAGGTCTGGGCGGTCCTTAGAGGGCCAGAAAGTTGACTTGTTGAGACATTAGACTACACCTGCAGAGACAATAATCTTTGGTGTTGTTCGATTAGACAACCGTAGACTGTACATTAAATGGGAACAGGATGGGAACAAGATTTGCATGTGATGTGATGGTAGATGACATGAAACACTTTAAGGGTATGTTCTATCGAAGCCTGGCCTTTGATGGTTATGCTGTAGAAAAGAGCCTGTGCACAACCCATTGCGCCGTCGTCCTACAACTCGCTTTAACAACTTACAACAAGAGATACAAGATACAACCTGGGTCAGCCAAGTATAATTCGCACCACAATTGATGTACATCCGCGCCTTTTTTTCTTCTTCCCCAACTCTACTTCGCTGTCAGCCTTCGCAAACCCCATATGTGCCCATGGCTGCGCCATGTAGGAGGCACTAATTGGCCACAACACCTCGGCTTATCGATGCAGGTCGGCATACGCCGTCAAGTCCCGGATAATCCCGTCCCGTGCCCATTCCGATGACTTCATTGACATGATGCCGAAAACGCTTTCGGCCGAGGGCAGAGCGTTGGCTGGGAGTGCTGAAGGATCGGTTGGGTCGAAGGCGCGTTCCCCCAGTTTTCGCAAGAGAGACACGCTAAGTGCCACTATGTAGGGAAAGTCCTGGTCACGGCCGGCACCGGACTGTTCGTACTGGTGACTGAGAACTTGGACAAGGAAGTATAACGCCTCTGCAAAACCATCCCCGTTGGATAGCCAGGCTCTGGCGACACCGCTCTCGTAGCTTGGTGCCAGAGATGCTAGGATCCCTGCAGCCAACAGTCCCTGCATGAGCAATGGCGCGCGATTCTCGATAGCAATGCGCAGCTTAGGCGACATAACCGCCCGGTTCAATTGACCCTCGGATAATTGGATAGGAACCACTGAGATCGCCAGAGCGAACGTCTTGGTTAAAAGCTCATAGGGTGTCGTACTTCCAGCGTCCAGAGCGAATATAGTCTTATAAAATGTCCGATTAGGCTCATCGCGGGCGAGGAACTTGGCTAGAGCGTCGACGGCGTGGAAGAGATATGGTTGGAGCGCAGGTTCGAAAGGGGGGAAATACAGTCGATCGTCACGGATTGATGGCCCCGGTCCAGGTGCGAAAGCAAGCAAGAAATGCAGCAAGCAGAGCGCTTGCTCGCGCCCTGGGATTTCCACTGCACCTGCAATGTTGGATAACAGAGTAATTGCGTCCTTCATGAATTCCAACGTGTTGGCATGCGTCCGGAGCAGCATATTCCGAGTGCCGAGATAGCGTATCATATCACAGACGAGTTTAATGACAGACTCGTCTGCCAAGACTTGATGATTATGGTGCGGACCAAACGGCAGTTGTGGGGACGTACGTGTAGGCTCAGCTTCTGGTTCGAATGAGAGATTCCGTAGGATTGTGAAAATACACGTCAAGCGGTCTACGGCTCTGTCGAGCTCATACTCCGGGGTGGCGAATTCGGGAAGTTTGCGAACGTTTAGTCGATCAACCCAACAGGCTCGCGCAAGGTCTTCGTATGCCGCGAGTTGTATGTCGTCAGATACTTCGACTGTGTTCTCTGCAAGTTGCTCCAGCTGCTCCTCAGCGCATTCAACAAGTGCTTCAACAAGCTCCTCACACGACTTCAACTGAATGAAGAGGGGGTCTTTTGAGTCTTTTGGTGGAGTTTGTGTAACAGTAGCAAGCGTGTCGAGCGCCATGCGCACTTCACCATGAATTCCCGACTCGATACTGCGCGTCAAGGCTTGGAGATCGACCAGGCCCAGCTCCCATACACTTGGAACATCAGGCTTGAGCTGTTCAATCACCATGCCTTTTATATCGACTTGGGCCAGCTTGAAGCCTCCAAATGCATCAGGCTGAGGGAGCCGAACATCACCGGGGTATGCATCTGAAGCTGCCGCAAGACGAACAAGCTTTGGCAAGTTCGTCTTGCCAGAAGAGCGTGAGGGTCCAGCAAGTGCGTCGGACTGTGTAGGGAGAGGTGGGGTCTGGTCGGCATGCGCAGGCGTTGCAGCTGGGAACGGCCCAGGTGCATTCAATTGGCCTACGCCCAAGACCGGCTCAATGCCTCTCGGGAGGCTATTCCGATGTTGTCCCGGCGTGCTGGTTGCAAGGCCTAACTGTGCCTGGCCTTGGTGTGCAGTGCTCCCGTTCATGCCCTGTGGGCCGACGAAAGTTGGTTGCTTGAGCTGCGCCTGACCTGACATGGAGCCTATGTGGGGTGGCTTTGGCTGTTGCGGTTGCTGCTGTGGTTGCGGAGTATGTTGCTGCGGCTGCTGCTGTTGCGGCAATGGTGATTGTGAAATTTGCGGCTGCTGTTGGTGTTGCTGCACATGTTGCTGTTGATGTTGCGACTGGGTGTTCGGTTGCTGATGCTGCTGCTGGTGAAGCTGAGCTACTGGCTGCTGCGGAGCCTGCGGAGCTTGCGGCTGTCCAGCCTGCATCATGCCTTGAGAAGCCTGAGCTTGCGGCGACATTTGCTTCGCGGGCGAGGGTTGTGGTTGGCCGCTAGGGACGGGTTGGGTTTGTCTACCCTGTTGCTGCTGCTGCATCATCCGCTGCTGGTTCTGCTGAGCAGTCCAGAATTCCTCGAACCGTAAGATATTCCTTTCGTACATATCTTTGAGCATGGACGGCGCTTGCGGTATCTGGACGGGATGGAATCCGATTGCGTTGGATACATGAGGCCATTGGTTGGAGGCAGTGGTGGACTTATAACCACCCTTACTCTGAACAGCCTGGAAAAGGTGCATTAAGTTAACCGGCCGGTTGCCAATGACGACATTTGTCTCCAGAGGTAAGCCTTTTGAATGCATGAACTTGGATAAGCTCTTCATGAACTGATCCTGACCCATGGGCTGTCGTGATTGAGGCCGTGTGCCCCCTTGCGGCATCTGTCCATTAGGCATGGGCTGCATCGGTTGCTTCGTCACCATGCCTCTTCCCTGAGACAGGTTTTGAGCCTGCATTTGGGCTGCCATTTGCATGTTCTGCTGCATACCAGGGTGCATGTTCTGCATATTCCCCTGCGCTTGGAGTTGTTGTTGTAGTCTAGCTTGATACGCAGCCATTTTTTGTTGTTCCATGGAATTGCGTCCTTGCAAATTCGGGGGAAACATCTGATTCGGTATCTGTCCCATCTGTTGCGGCATCTGGCCGCCCATCTGCTGCTGCTGCTGCTGCTGCTGCTGCTGCTGTTGTTGTTGTTGTTGCTGCTGCTGCTGCTGCTGCTGCTGTTGCTGTTGCTGCTGCTGCATCATTCCTGTCATAGCATTGGGGTTCGGCGAAGGACGCGCAGGTGAAGGTGTTGGCGTGAAGTTCTGGTTGAAGCCTGGCGGCATGTTCTGCATGTTCTGCATATAAGGATTTGGTTGCGATGTGCTGCTGTGTTCGGATGGTACCGGAGATGCTTGTGGCCCAAATTGCTGTTGAGTGCTGGGAGAAAAGGGATGCGGCGACGCAGTCGCGACTCGCTGTGGGACGCTTCCCGGTCGCATGTTGCTCCCCATAATAGGCGACGGCGTTGCGTTAGCGGAACCGTTTGGCTGCAGATGGTTATACGGCGATGGCTGCGGCTGGCCAGGATTCTGCTGCTGGTGCTGCTGCGGCATGCCACCAGACTGGTATCCGGGAAATTGCTGGGGAGTATCAGAGCGCGAAGTCGGTAGCATGCCTGGGTTTTGTCGCGGCGACCCAGCAAGGCTGTCTTCGCGAGGGCGAGGTCGCTTTGACGGAACAACGGGGTTGGTTTGATAGGCGGGATTCTGGAAAGAGGGAGAGGCGTTGCGCATTTGTCCGTTCTGCATGGCGACTAGCTGCTGCTGCTGTTGCTGATGCTGCTGTTGCTGCTGGGCGCTGGCAAATTGCGAGGGATTAAATTGGGCAGGATTGCCCATAAAGGCGGATGGATCCATCGTGGCAGAAGAGGGATTGGCGCTGAAATGGTTCATGCGAGGATGGCCTGCGCCGACGATATGGCCATTGGCCTTGGGATCGATGTGGAGGAGGTTATGGTTGGTGGAGGCAGCGTCGTTGATCCAGGCGCTCAGAGTAAGGCTGATGCTAAGCAACCCATTGGCAGCTGGGTACGTCTTCGGCAGTCAGCGGCGCGAAAATGGAAAACCAGGATGCAAGTGGGATGAAAGCGATGATAGGCGACGAGGGAAATGATGGAAGTCGCACGGAGGTGGGCTGTCGCGATGGACGCGACGCGATGCTTGGGGGTCAGGTGTGTGGGTGTGGGAAAACAGGTGGGTGCTTTTCAGTTCCAGCCTGGCCAGGGAGGGGGGTTTGGTTGTGTGAGGAGAAAAAGAGCGTAGGCCCGTGGCCAGTCAGATGATAGCGCAGTGATGACCAAAAAACTGGCACCGGCCACGTCGAGAACAACGTTGCGATGGCTTCAAAGCAGACGAAGGGCGCCACGAGGAGAGGGATGGCAGAATAACCAGCAGGGCAATGGATTGTATCGGGCCGGGGGAGTCGGACACTGCGAGATTGGATGGATTCGGAGGGGGTGTGATGGACGCGAGGGATGACAACGAGCAAAAGTCGCGTGTCGGGGCAGTAGCTTACCTCAACAGGTGGACTCTGGAGCGCAACAGCGACAGAAATGGGTGGATGATGGGCGCGCAAATGGGCAACGGCGAGGACGACTGATGAACAACACCTGAAACGCTTGGTGCTTGTGCCAGTCTTCCAAAGTGTCCCTGTAATTGGTGCCTGAGGCCTCCACCCGTTGACTTGAACGGAATGAAGCAACGAGGGAGGGGGATGGACACAGAATCAAGCCAGGCAGCAGGGAGGGCTTTTCGTGTCACCCTTCCTTAAGGTGCCTAGGTACCTACTTAGGTAAGGTACTTAAGGTACATAGGTAAGGTACCTATGTAGGCAGTTTCAGGCCGCATCAGTGCAATCCAAAAGGGGACTGGTCTATGTGGATAGCGTGGAAGCTTGTGGGCCAATCAGCTATGAGAGTCGTAGGGCGGCAGGGCGGCTAACAATTGCGTCTGCATCTTCAGGCTCACTCTATGGGTTTGGAGTAGGCATCGTACAGACACGACGATGATTAACGAGATCGATACCTAGTCTCGCCAGCAAAAGCACCCGGATAACCATATACTTACCGTCAGGCGTAGCACAGCCCCTGGCAGCCACCAATTAACAAAAGTTTAGCATGAGAAAGCCTCGAATGTTACGTGTCCTAGTTCTCCTCCGGGTTAAGTTTATTGTCCCGCAAGGTAATCCATCGTCTTCAAGTGGGTTGGCGGGATTACCTCTTCATTATCTGGACAACTGAGCGCCTTCCTGGATAGTTTCTTGGCTTGTGTATCCGAGTTCCCATAATGCTTTCTCTCGTACACAGCAACCGGCTAAGATGATACGGCTTGCTTGCTTTAGGCCAATTGTTTTGGACCATCGGTAGCTATGAAGCTTCTTCTCGGCTTGCAAGATATCACCTGTCACGGGCGCCGCTACTCTTTTCATTAGATGCATGCAGAGTGGCTTGATTGTAAGGCTGTATTTCTTTCCATCCACAAGAAATACACCTTTAAAGTCACTTGTTCAAGTGATCCGTGGTACTACTGCAAACGTCTTTTACGCTTTCAACCGTAATCACCTGGGGTGTTCTAATAGAGCTCTCCCGATAGCCTCCACAAAAGATTAAAGTGGAGGGTTGATTTGCTGTGCTGTCGCATATATATACTATCTTGAATCACCTATAACTTGCTAATTCGATAAATGGTGGTCGCTGTTACGTCGCGTCTATAACTCCCTGGGTAGGTACTTAGCCAGGCATCCAGCCCCAGTGTTAAAGAAGAGAAAAAACAACGAAGTAAACAACTCATTGACGCTTTCTCTTGCGATGTGATAATCTACCAACCAGCCCCACCTCAACCTATGAAGAGATTCTATTATTCCGCCCGCATATCCATCAAAGACGCGCCAAGGCTCAACTTTCCATGCTTCATGGCCCATAGAAGAAGTTACAGCAACCTTCTGAGTGCCGACCGTGCCAACCGTGCCAACAGAATGACACGTGGACGCAGCTTCTCGAATGTGACGAGAAACATGACCGTTTCTGCTGCCAGCAGAAAGTCTTTGAAGAGAGAAACGAGCAAGGCTGACAAAGCCTTTCTCTGGGACAACGGCGTGAAAATTGAGCGCAAGGCTGGACAATGTCTTCTGTGGGTTCTGAAGGCTTGCCCGCATCGTACTATTCAGGGCAGACGTGCCGGCTTCTCAATCGATGACTGCGGTGATGAGCCGCTTGCCGTCGAAGGTCTGTACTCAGTTGTTGACTATCGTTTTCTCACCAGCTGTCTGTGGCTGAGCTGACGGCAGTTGCCTGCAGGTATCCGGTCGTACCCCTCTCAAAGTTTGATGCGGCAGATGAAGGTAGGTGACAGGGTCCTCATCTTACACGCGGCCTCGGACAGCCCTTCTATTGCTGGCATCGTCACCGTTTCCAGGGAGAAGAGCCCTGACTGTGAGTCTGCGACCCCAAGGCACGGCCCTGCCAGAATGACTTTCAGCTGACTTGACCATTTCAGATTCAGCATGTGACAACAATTCACCCTACTACGACATCCGTCAAGGAAACTGCTACGCCCGCAACGTCGACATCGACAGGCTTGATTTTATCAGTATTCACGTTACACTTGAGCGTAAATTCAACAGCCCAGTCGGGCTCGGGCGCATCCGCAGTGCCCAACACGAGCACATCTTTGACAGCATGCAGGTGCTGAAGCAGCCCCAAATGATTGTCAGCAGCATTGGCCAGGATGCTTGGGATGCCATAGTGGCCATTGATGCTGCCCAAAGCTTTATGAATGCAAAGGAGCCTACCTTATAAGGGCCCTGGTTCTGCGAGGGCAACCACGTAGAGTATGGTTGGACACGAACGTCGTCTTTTGAACCCTCGGCAAGTCTGGCACCAGTCGCCAGGGAGGATATCGACACAACGCCTTCCTTCATCACCGCAGCCATCATTGGGCGCATAAAATGGTCAATAACTAGAAAAGCCGCGGCGAACAATGAGGTACACTACATCAGATCTGTCTGTAAAATACTATAACAGGCAAGCTCCAATGGTCATAATGCTATGCAAGCAACTTCGCCTTGGTATGCTCCAGGACCACCCGAATGCCTTCGTCCAAATCTTCCAAACCAAGAATGGGCTCTATCCACGCAGTTGTTTTCGCCTTCATCAGGGTAGACTCTGATGTTGCTTCCAAACCGACCTTGAGTCGGGACAAGGCTTCTCGAAGACCGCGGGGGAAGTCGGGCCGTGTAAGGATTGATGCCCACCAGTGGAAAGCGTGTGTAGCAGCTCCATGTTGAAGCCGCTGTCTGGTGGTCCTCTTGCATGGCTGCAAGCACATGTTGGATGAGCACAGATTGCGCGACACCTTGGTAAAGACGCGAACAGTGAAGAAAAGCTCGGCAGTTGCGTCGGTTGTAGAACGGTGGTTTCCCTGACATGGTTGAAAAA